>NC_054707.1:31378456-31693456 GCF_016097555.1 Gigantopelta aegis
TCAGTAAATCAAATAATTTGTCTATATTTACAACAGGTGTATCATGTACCTCACCGATACTCTTGTTATGGGCCTTGAATTTAGGAGATACAAAAAATTGTTGGGTCCAGTAGGGGATATGTATTGCTTTAGCAGTACTCTCAGAATGCATGTTTTTAAAATAATTCATCTCTTTATTTGTCCATTATTGTTTGTTAATCTGAATATTGCATTGATTTAAAAAGAAAAATATTTTAATATGTTATTTGTTGAATATTGAATGCACAGTGAACTATCTGTTGTAGATCTTACAATTTTGAACTGTATCTCAAAGACATCTTGAAGCAGCGATGGGAAGTAGGCCTGCAGAAGGTCAACCCAATGGAGGATTGCGAATTCCTTGCCTTGCCGATCAGAACGAAGGTCGAAATACTTCATGCTCTCTGTGACTTCAGGCTCGATGCTGATGATGCTGTTGAATTCCTCAAAGTAGGATATTGCATTTTAACCACTTCAAATGAAAATTAATGTTCATGATAAAAGTCATAATGCAGATTAATACCTGTTTGAAGCACACACATTATTATATCTGAAATTTCATAGGTTGTAGTCGTGGTACAGCTACTTAAATCCATCCATAAAAATATTAAGTTTTTTAAAAATATATTGTTTAAAGGCACTCGGTCATAGATGATTGACCTAATTAATAACCCAACAAAATATCTGAAAATATATACGCTTGATTTGTACCTAAAAGTACTTTATTGAACCATCTACATAACCACCATATTCCACTTATTATTGATATTTTGTAAAAATTATTGAATTATGTTGACAGACTATAATTCAGCAAAAAATAATGGCTATTTGGAGGGCAGAGGTGTGACGTATTATTTTTTTAATCACACGACGGGCATCCCCCAAATAACCGCAGTATCAAAATGATTTACCAAGCTTGTGTTACAAGAACGTTTGACCGTCCACAGAGGTAAATCGAAACAAAAACAATGAAAATAAGTTATTAAAAATTAATAAAAACATGTACTGAATGATAATAAGCTTATGCATTAATTTATTTTAGTAACAGAAGCATTTTAAACGACGTCAATCCCAACTAGTTAGACCTTTCCATGTATAGGTAAATTTATCGTTTGTTTTACATGGAAATTTCTAAACATCTGGATGACAAACACCTTCATTTTCCATCTTGTCAAATTCATTATTATGAAAAATATGCCATAACCCCATGGGTAATTACAGCTGGCTTAGGATAGGAATTCTTACATTTTTAAAGAATGCTGTTTATATATGAAGTAGCTATATATACGACGGCCGTGTGTATATAGCCTCCGCTGGTGAGGGATGGCTATATACACAGCAAAAATTTATATAGGTGTAAATAAGTATTTGATTGATCCACATTACCAAACCATCTGGAACAGGAGGAATACACACTAAGTATGAATAGTGCATGGTCTGAACAGGAGAGGGGTGTGTGTATATGAATCTAGCGGACCCTTTCCATAGATGCCTACCATACGAATAGTGTAATATTACCCCTGCAGTAGTCAGAAAAGATTAAAAATAATAATAAAATAAAATAATAATATTAACTAAATAAAGCTTGAACATAATAATTTTTCACTGATTGCAGTAAATATGACTAAAAGGTTATTTTGCTTTATGTAGTCCTATTTCAAATGCACAAAAATTGCAAGGGCCAATGAAACTCAAAATTATTTTTCTATCAGTAATGTTAAGTCCTCGTCTACAAATATGTAATGTTTCTGTAACAACCACCCCCCACTGTGACATGATTTTACCAACATAATAATAATAATAATAATAATAATAATACTAGAGTGAAACCTCTCTAAACCGGAATTCCCTCAAAAGCGGATGTTTTTCATGGTCCCTATTTAAATATCTGCAGAAGAGAACCTCTATAAACCAGATACCTCTTAAAACCAGACGTTTTACTTGGTCCTGAGCGTGTCTGGTTTAGAGGAGTTTCACTGTACTACCTTTTAGGGGTGAAGAGAGCTGTTTTATTTGTTGTTTTGGTTATAAAAATGGAAGATTAATGTGTGTGTGCACACACAAACGGCAGACTGAACTTGCTGCTGCATGTACAACTGGATTTAACGGGTAAATTATAATTAAAAAACAATCTTTGGATGGCAAAATATGCTACAGTACACTGTTTTTTACGCTATACATTAAACTGAATGACCACTGTGAATTGGTCAAAATAATTAGTAAACATTTAGTGAAAAACTACTGGTTGGTCGTAGGCCACATTGGCGACGCAGGAAAACGTGTTACCCGTTTTCGAACCGAGCACAGACCTGAAGCACCATTGTGCCATTATTGTTACGAATAAGCATAATTTATAACTATGATTCAGTAACAGTACTAACGGTTTAGCAAGTTTCGAAGAATGGTGGCAATCTCACGAACTGTATTATATATAACAGGCCAGCTAAATTCCATGCTCCGTAAAACAACCAAGAAAACAAACAAACCACAACACCCCCCCCCCCCCCCCCCCCCCCAAAAAAAAAAAACACATTTAAAAATTATAACTGTCTGCTTCAGCAATTATTTCTCCCTGATAATTTTCAGGAGAAGTGTGTCTCAACACCCCCCACCCACTATAAACTTTGCTTGCCTCAGTCTAGACCCCCTTGATAAAATCCCTGCATACATGCTTGCAGTGGTCCTGTGTACAGTAGCTCCATATAAAAAAAAAATCCAAACAAACAAATTATGATAAAAAAATGTGTGAGTTCATGGTTTGGAAGTTTATTCTTTTATTTTAGCTTATTCGTTGTTATTTATCATGAAATAATATATTTTTTATTATTTGCCATATATATAGCTGGTGGTCGTTTATATGAAATTCAAGGGTACACGGTTTTGCTGTACGTTTTATCACTTTTCATGAAAAAATTTCAAAAATTTTTAAAATTAAGCATGTCATGGAATTCTCTCGATCATGGTTCAGTTAAAATGTTTTGGATGATACAATAGTGAGGTTTGGTTTTCCAAATGAATGTAATTTTCATTTATAATCCATATTTAGAAAATTAAGGCTCACTAATTCCGTGACTGAGTGCCTTTAACATGTATATTTATAGGAATTTCATGTTAATTTTTGGAACTAATGATATTTATAATTGCTGTTGTACATAGATTCAAAAAAAATTGATTCCATTTTTTTTTTATGAGTATCAAGGTCATTTTGAGATCACCAAAGGTCACCACTATATATCTGTTCTGGGCACTAAGTGAAATAATCTCTTTAAAATATTGGCATGTGGCATATTAAAGGAAAGGACACCAAGTAAACTACATTAAGACATGAATACATGTTTGTTTTGTTGTTACGGGTAGAAATAGAAATTTGAAATGGGGGGAGGTGAAATTTTTTAGAGTGCTAACTATTAAATATTATGTCACATTTGTTAATATCCACCACATGTTTGCACAAGTAAGTATGCAGAGAGGTGTGCACCATCTCACTGTAAAATGTGTAGTAGATCTTTCAGACTACTAATTGGGGGCCATCCATAAAGTATTTATGCACAAAATCAGGGATTGTTTCACCACCCCTCCGCGATTACACTTTTTATACATTTCGCATGTAGAGATTTAAATTTATCTTCCTCGCTGAGAAGTATATCGTCAAAACTAGAAGAATAGATTTTACACATAAAAAGAATTAATTTTGGCATATGTACTGTCAGTGAACCCAGCGAAAATAGTGCTTAAAAGTCCTGGGAAATGAAAATATTTTTAAATGTATGAACCCTGGGATCACATAAAAGGTTTTTCTAGTTGCCATGATAATCCACCAGATGAACAATCCCTTGTGCATATGTTTCAGGATTGATTAACGTTGGTGTACGGTTGACAAAGATAGTTCTATTTTTGTTTCTCATTTGTAGGGATTGGAAGGTGACAATCTACGAGTGGAGCCACTTGGTATTGACTCTCGAGGCGCCACCTACTGGTATTTTTATGGGACTAGATTATACATGGAAGACCTGGACCCACCTGAAGAACCACCACCTAGAAACAAACGGTTTGTTTTGTTAAATAATATATTAGTATTGCACTTAGTACGTCAGTTTTGGTAAGGTAATGCCAAGGTGTTGTAGGGCTTCTTGAATATGGTGGCCTGAGACCACCAAATAATTACTTTGGCCATGCTTATAGTCAGAGGGAAAACAAAAAAAACCCTACAATTTTATACATATTCAGATCTTATATTTGACTAAACATATTTGACCACAAGACTAAACTATTCTGAGGCCAATCTGTAATATTAATCTGCCATATATCGCCATGTATTAGCTGACTTGTCAAGCCTCTAAATACCATCATCTGGCCATAGGTTGGCAAATACGTAGTCAACAAAAAATGTGTAAGAAAATACAAAAGAAAGAAATGTTTTATTTAACGACGCACTCAACACATTTTATTTACGGTTATATGGCGTCAGACATATGGCTAAGGACCACACAGATTTAGAGAGGAAACCCGCTGTCGCCACATAGGCTACTCTTTTTACGACAGGCAGCAAGGGGTCTTTTATTTGCTCTTCCCACAGGCAGGATAGCACAAACCATGGCCTTTGTTGAACCAGTTATGGATCATTGGTCGGTGCAAGTGTTTTACACCTACCCATTGAGCCTTGCGGAGCACTCACTCAGGGTTTGGAGTCGGTATCTGGATTAAAAACCCCATGCCTCGACTGGGATCCGAACCCAGTACCTACCAGCCTGTAGACCGATGGCTAACCACGACGCCACCGAGGCCGGTTGTAAGAAAATACAAATTAATTTTGACGTGTAGGAAAATACGACACTAATGAAAATTTGTTGGTCATTGTAGGCTTCTAAACCGTACTGTTGTGTTATTTAACCAGTATTTTTAACAGCCTCTATTAAGTCCCATACCAGTGTTCTTTTGTTTGGTTTAATACAGACAATAAAAGTTCTATTTTATTTGAGAAATGAAAACAAATTTATATTATTTTTATCATGCAAAAGCCACTGAGAAGTAGTACCAGTATTTGGTGCCAAATTTGTCAATCAGAACGGTCATTAAATCTTTTATGACTGCTGATATTTTGTCCCCATTTGCAGATTTAATTGGTCAGAATTGATGATTTTTACTCACCATCATTGTTTATTCTGCAGTGAATAGAAATTACATTTTATTAGAAATATTATGACTTTAAAAAAATGGAAGTAGGTAGTGCAATTATCTATTGTGGGTGTTAAATAATATTTACACTGCCGTATAAAAGTGAAACTACATTTATCAGCCAGCGATGTCCATGCGATCAATTCATTCGAGAAAGATAAAAATAAAAGAACAGAACAATGTCATCCCACATTAGAAAATTTTCTCTTTTTTAAAAATCTTTATTAGCTGTCTTTAAATATTTATTAAAATAGTTTTTGTACACTGTACTTTGATCGGTTCACCAAAACAAATGCCTGCTATAATTGACTGTTGCACGAGACCAACATTATATCGATATACCTACATTTTTATCCATTACAACTATATAAACGTTGAGTCGGCTTATACATCATACCAACCTTTTTGTATCAGATATTGAGGGGTTGGCCTATCCACAGAGTCGGCTAATACACAGCAATATATGGTACCTACTGATATAATTTTGTTAATATAAGTTAAACAAAAATCATAATAAAGATAAAACGTTACAAGTTAAAATATATTTAAATAATTGTAATTGTCACCAGTATATGGATGCATATCACCTTTCTATTTTGCTAACCTTTTAATGAATTGATTGTTTTTATTGTTTTATCAAAAAAAAATTGATTTATTTTGTGAAAATAGAAAAAAGAAGAAAGAAAAACTTGTTGAAGAAATGGTTGAGAAAAAGAAGAAACGAAAAAGAGAGAAAAAGAATGTAGAACAGGATAGACAGGCCAATAAACATGACCGCAGACAAAGACGCAGTACCAGATTATCAAATCCAGAGCCCAATAAATTAATGACTGATGCAGAACCAAATATGCCTGAGTGAGTATATAATATTTTAAACTTGGAACTGATCAGTCATTCTACTTTAATTTTATTTATAAATTTCCCTTTAATTAATGATTGTTTTCTCCAAACATATTTCATTACTATAAAACAACCCCACGACAACTCTTAAGTGAGCTGGAGAGGAAAATACACATAATTACAGGGTATCACAGCTGGATAGACTTGTTTACATGTCAAATCTCACTGAAGAAAAAAAAAGACAATTGATAATCAAATTAGCACCATACTGAACTTAAAAAATAGTCATTCTTATCCAGACCTTTCCCCAGGACTTTAAAACTATTGTATGGATTCTCATCACTCAGAAATTTTTTTTTGTTGGTATCTGATCGTCGTCAGTGTAATGCCACGCCTCCCAGAAAATGGACTCCTTCGAACGATGGGTATGATTGAGGTTAGAACGGCACAAACGCTGTTGCTAGTAATTTTGGTGTTCATCAGAACACTATGCAATATCTGCAGAGATGTTCTCGACAGTTTAGGGGTACTAGGGATCTTCCATGTTTAGGGAGTCGACATGTGACGCCACGTCAGCAAATCGTCAGTATTAAGCGGGTGCACATATGGAATCATTTGGAAATGATATGTTTAACATCTCTAAGTTAAGGCCAATTAGTGGAAGAACTGAACGCCGATTCGGTGATAACAAAGTATGACTATGACCGTACATCAGTACGTTGTTCTGTTACATCATCACCGACGGCGCACCAAGCATTGTGTAGACAGTACTTCAGGTTCAGAAGGCAGGAGAGGATCACCATACTTTTAACAGATAAATAGTACATCTATGTAAATCACAATATTTTTAAATTTTAAAAATGTAAGTCCTGAAATTTTAATGATGCACAGGAACTTTTTTTCTGTGAGTATATATTTCAGTACCATTGTCTGATTAATTGTGTTGTAAAGTTTTGTTCTAAATCATTACATTCGTAAGAATTAATCCGATTAGATTTTTGGGTTAATTAAACCACTGTTTACCTGTTTACTGTCGCAGACTTTGAGTCATAAATGGAGAACAGTGTGTGTTTTTACAATGGCATGCATAGTTTGTACAGAATTTGTCAAATCCTTTTGAAATAAAAAATGAACATATTCTTCAATTAATCTTTATTTGTAGACGAAGACTAGTGAGACTTAGCTAATTAGTCCCCTATCGATCCAGCTGGATGTACCCATGTTTCATAGAGTTATGGTCCCTTGAACTTAGGAAATAATAACATTTGTTGGGCCTCGTAAGGGACAGGTATTGCTTTAGATTTCATGATGACATTAGGTCATGAAAAATTATGGAAAATATTAATTTGTTGATAATTAATTTTTACCCATTTAAAATAATACAAAAAGATATCAAAATTGTGCTTTTATATTGATGTATAAAAATCCTTGGAAATCTGGTAGAAAGTTATGGAATATGTTGAGATGCACCAGCTAATTAGAGTTATGAACTAATTTGCATAATGAACTAAGTAATTTTTGGTGAAAAAACATTACATTGGCTTTTTTACTCCTATTTTAGTAAAAGACCTAAACGGAAGAAGGTAAAGAAGCAAAAGGAGCAAATAAATGATTCATCTGATGAAGACGATATTCCTCTAGCTTCTTTAATTAAACCTGTTCAGAACATTCCACAAGCCGAATGTCACAACTTACAAGAAACACAAGAAGGTGATATCACATCTAATGAAATAGATAAAGCATATGCTGGTTCGGAAGTTGGTGAAAAGTTGGATGAATCTGCAGCTCAAGATGTAGAAACATCGGTGAATACTTCAAATGATGCAAATGATATGGAAGTGTCCGAAGCAGAAGACGACACTTCACCCAGTATTAATGATTCTGTCAGTCCTTCAGTGATTAATGATAATGATCCTGTAAGTCCTCTGACCACAAATACTAATGCAAGCAGTAATCCATCAAGTCCTTTAACCACCACTAACAGCTTGGATGACTCTGCAGCCAATGTTAAAGTGAATGCTGATCCTTCAAGTCCTCGTACTACGCAGAATGATACCGACTGTCTGAACACCACTTTGACCAGTGTTACGGATTCTACTGATCCTGCAACTCCCTCCATCATCTACACCGATTTGAACAGTTTGGATAGCTCTTCAGTTGGTGGTGTCAATTCTAACAATCCTGCCAGCCCCCTGACCACAGACACTGGTTTTAACAGTTTGGATAGCACTTCAGCCAGTATTACAGATTCAAACAGTGCTTCAAGTCCTCTGACCTCAAACAGTGAATCTAAAAGCTTGGACAGCACTTCAGCCAGTGCTACCAATTCTAAGAATTCTACACGCACCGGTTCAGAAAATAATTTAACAGCTCTAAATGAGGTTAATAATTTTTCAGTTGAAACATCTAGTAGTATTGAGGAAGAAAAGATGGATTTAGAGGTGACCAAAGAAGACCAAACCAAATGTACTATTACAGAAAAGCCAGAAAGCGATGTCGACAACAGTAACAAAATGGACACATGTGAACTTGAGAAAGACATGAACAGTGATGCTACCAATGAAAAAATTGTGAATATTCAAGAAAATGATTTGACAACAGAAAATATGTTGGGTTTAGATGGCGGTGAAACAATACCTGAAGATGGCAAAGAAAATGATGAAACTACAAGTGAAGACATTGAAGTAAAGGATGAAACTAATCCTGACGATTGTAAAGTAAAGGAGAAAATAAATCCTGAAGATAGTAAAATAAAGGATGAAACTGATCCTGAAGATGGTAAAGCAAAGAATGAAACTGATCTTGAAGATGGTAAAGTAAAGGATGAAACCAATCCTGAAGGTTGTAAAATAAAGGATGAAACTAATCCTGAAGATAGTAAAGTAAAGGATGAAACTGATTTTGAAGATGGTAAAGTAAAGGATGAAACTGATCTTGAAGATTGTAAAGTAAAGGATGAAACTGATCCTGAAGATTGGAAATTAAAGAATGAAACCAATCCTGAAGATTCTAAAGTAAAGGATGAAGCTAATTCTGAAGATAGTAAAGTAAAGGATGAAACTGTAGATGAGAAATATGCAGCCACTGATGTTTCACCAAAACCAATTCCCACTCCACCAAAGATCTCTGTTTACAAGGACGATATTTCCATCACAACCCGATGGCATGTGGTATGCAGCACACTGGAAGATTGGCAGAAACTGGCTGATAGTTTTAAAGATGCTACTATACGATGTGACAAAATTCTTTTCAAGACATTGTCTGAAGATTTTCTGCCAGAAATTCCTCGCATTGTTGAGGAACAGGT
Organism: Gigantopelta aegis; assembly: GCF_016097555.1. NCBI lineage: Eukaryota > Metazoa > Mollusca > Gastropoda > Neomphalida > Peltospiridae > Gigantopelta > Gigantopelta aegis. The sequence goes on from NC_054707.1 coordinate 31,387,797, forward strand.
ATGTGTATATGTAGTTAAATTTGTTGAAAAATTAAGTAAAACTAGCTGGTCAGTATGTATTGAAATTTCAGATTCATTATCAGTATTTTGAAAGTGATTTACTTCTGTACTTGTATGGTATTCAGTATAGATACGATACCAATATCAGTTAGTATTTTCTTCATACTCTGCTTTGAATGCATGCCTGAGGTAAGTCTCGCCAGCTAATTTCATCTAAATAAAATTAAATTCCATACACAAGACCATCATCTTTCTCTTCTTTTCAGCCATTTGTGTTAATCAGATATATTGTTAGTGTTTTTACTAAATGGCGGATAACATTTTTCAACACCGAAATTTCAGTATTAAAAAATTTGCTTAGTATCCATGTTCTCGCTGCTCCATTTAAGAGGGGCGCCCTGCCCCGCTATTACATTTTGCCACCCTCCTTTCACGTTCTCCACCCTCCTTTATTTTTCTGCGCCCCTCTTTATTTTCCAACACCTATCTCCGCTATTTCCAAATGCACACTTTTTTCCACACATGAAAAAACAACGATCAGTCTGTACACTGGACATCAAAGGAAACAAACCACATAACGTGTTGTGTACGAAAAAACAATTGATGAAAAATTTACGACAGTTATCGTAACGTAATTTAACAGTATTGTATAACAGTCTCTATTTTGTCCCATACCTGTATCCATTTGCATGTTTAATACACACAATAAAAGTTATATTTTATTTGAGCAAAGAAAGCATTAAAAAAAATTATGGATTTGACAATCTCTGATTGAAAACCCCCCTACTTATTTGGCGCCAAATTTGTCACGTGATCAGAACGATCATTCTGTCTTGTTTCCACTAACTATTGTCTGATATTTTGTCCTCAATTGCAGATATAATTGGTTGTAACTGCTGATTTTTACTTTCTGTCATTCTGTTTATTCAGCAGTTCTTTATAAAATATTGTAAACTTTTGATTTTTGGGGGGATATCACCACTTACAAAAACAATGGAAGTGATAATGTTTATCATTAAAATCATTTATCTTGGGTGCCAAATAATATATACACTGCCTTTACAAAAACGAAACTACTTTTTACCAGCTGGCGATAATATTTTATCACAGCGATAGATTCATTCGATGAAGATGGAAATAACAAACAAAAAATTATCCGACATTAGGGGGTCACTTTACAAACATCTTTATTGTTTTTCGTATATCTTGAAATCTTTATTAAAATAATAATATTAAAACTTTGATCTGTTCAGCAAAACCGGAACTTCCCGTGAAGGTTAGACCGATAACATCTCCGGTTCAATTAAATAAACGAGAGTGCTTGTATTTTGTATGAACATTTTTGCACTTTTATGTAGGCAAAACAAGGAGTATGTCTTTCCACTATGTCTACCAACACACAACAATATGGTAACCAAGCTGCTCCCCCCCCCCCCCCCCCCCCCCCCTTTTTTTTTTTTTTTTTTTTTTGAAGGGTGTGTTGCCGCGCAGCCACCCTCCTTTAATTTTCACCTAGCAAGAACACTGCGGTATGGTAAATTGATATTGACATGATACCGACACTGAACGGTTTTTACAGCTCTACTTCATAGTTTGCTATAAAAATGGGCATTCTCTACAGTCATGCAAACACCAATGTTCCAGATAACATATCTTGCTAGAACCGTTTTTCTTACATACCCATGTAAGAGATGGCCCATTGTAGATTAATATCGTCTCTAATAGAGGTTGGAGATAATTCTGGAGACATGACTGGTCACCAGAGCCATACCTACCATCCAATAAAATAAGGACAACAGATTTTTCAGTGACATAAGTTAACTGCCACACGAATGCCATAAATATAGTTTAGTTGAAAAACACATTTAAATTTTGTTTTAAATATGGTTTTTAAGAATATGTATGAAATAGAATAATACTACATTTGTGTCTGTTAGATACCATTATTCTTATAATTTGTTGTTTAAAAATATCCAATTCACTTTCACTTAGTAGATACATTTTTTAAACAACTTGTACGATAAATGGTTTCCAGGAGCCACTCGGGTAGGATTCTCTGTGACCAGTTAACCAAGTACAGGTTTCTTTACAGTGCAGAGTTACTTCCCTTCTAGTTCTGAGGAGGTTTAGTTCCTTGCTGAATAAGTTTACAGTGATAATCTATTTACATTGAAATAGACCACAGTTGAGAAACACAGTTTATTAAATCCACAAATAACACAGATAGTATTTACATGAGTACTTAGGATTTTTGTTTTAATCTATCTTTTTAAAAAATCGTTTATATGTTTTAATTTAGAGTAAATTATACCTCTAAAATGTAGACTTGCAGTAGTAAAGAGATTTAAGCTTCCCAGATCTAATTAATTATCAATTGATCATTGATTAATAGTGATAACAGGTGCAAACTGATACATGCAAAAGTAGTTTTTGACATAAATCACCAGTTGATTTTATCTTTGACAATTTAATATTGATTTAACCAGATTAAAATTATGACTTGAGAAGCACCTTTCCTTATATCACTGCCTTTGTTTACACTGTGCATACAGCAGTAGTTGACAGGAGCTGATGTCACTTCCCTTCCGAGCTGGAGTGCTGGTCGTGATGGAAACTAAACAAAATGGCTGCCCCCAGTTTGCAGGAATAATGATGTTTTTTTTATTAATTCTAAAATGATGTGTTTTTCATTTCTTAAACTGTCAGTATGTGTTGATTGTCTGGGTATTCATCTTTTCTACACACTCAGCTCATATTTGACCTGAGTGTTCTTTTAAGCGAGTTGTGACTAAATTCATTGCTTCCAGGGCACAATTCCAAAACCGTTAAGATAATTTCACAAAACATATCTATCTTGTAGTCTCGTAGTGCTTATTACTATAAGGCAGTTTTTATTTCATGGAAACAAATATAACCAGAATGACTAAAAAAAAAAAAAAAAAATGTTTTATTTAACGACACACTGAACACATTTTATTTACGGTCATATGGTGTCAGACATATGGTTTAGGACCACACAGATTTTGAGAGGAAACCCGCTGTCGCCACTACATGGGCTACTCTTTCCGATTAGCAGTAAGGGATCTTTTATTTGCGCTTCCCACAGGCAGGATAGCACAAACCATGGCCTTTGTTGAACCAGATATGGATCACTGGTCAGTGCAAGTGGTTTACCCATTGAGCCTTGCGAAACACTCAGATTTTGGAGTCGGTATCTGGATTAAAAATCCCATGCCTCGACTGGGATCCGAACCCAGTACCTACCAACCTGTAGACCGATGGCCTAACCACAACGCAGAATGACTAAATTCACTGTCTTCAGAGCACCACTCCAAAACCTTTCAAGATAACATCTCAAAGCTTTGAATTTATATCAGTCTTGTGCTTATTGCTATCAGGGTGGTTTTTTGGGGTATTTTTTTTTCTTTTACCATGGAAACCAGACCGTGTACTCAGCTAGAATGATCAAATTTCCTGTATTCAGAGCACAACTTCAAAGCCATTCAAAATAGTGTCACAAAATATTTTTGAGAAAGTATTTGTGCTACACCAGCCAAATGATTGTGTTTTTCATTTTATTAATCGAGGGTGGGGCGGAATTAACAATTGTTGTCTTCCTTTTACTGTTTTAAAACATTTTTACATGGTGCAAAATTGATACTTTGTTTATGTACAATGAAGTCAAACACTTGGTGCCTTTTAATGGTGTTACTCTAATTTTCATTTATTTCAACAAGACACCAATTATTCCACTTGAGTTGGAATTCAGATTAATATTGTGGTCTGTATAATTAGAATGTCATAATATTTTGTTCACCCTAATCGTGTACATTTTAAAATCAATTTTGAAGCTTTTAGGATGTTGAGATTGGAAATATGGAAGTCTTGCCAAATATTTACTTTGAATATTTCTTTTTGTACCCGGTATTTAAGAAAAAACTTTTGTTAGTATTGTTTGAATTCTTATTGTTAGTGGAAGTGAAAACCTGGAAACATCAAGCATTGAAAACAGAAATGGCTCCATTATAAATAAGAGGAAAATATGGTACAAATAAAATAACCAAAAATAAGTATATTTGTCCTTTATTTTATGAAATAAAGCAGAACTTTGGAAGTAATAATTGTTTACCACTTACACTTAAATTTCAGATTTTATTTCTCTCCAATAATAAGGTGGGGGGGGGGGGGGGGTGACTTCATTTGACCAAAACCTATCACTAACTTTGTGGTGTTTTTATGATATTTTTTTTTATCTCAGATTATTCAAAATGTTATATGCATGGACAGTCACAGCAAACAAAAATGTTGATATTCATTCTACTGACCTCAATTTTGTTGAGACAATTAAATTTCTGGTCTAGAGAATGTTGCACTCAAATAATAAACTGGGCTTACATTTTTTCTTGAACTTCATGTAGTTAAACAAAGAAAATATTTACCATAGTAATGAATAAATTTGAGCTGTTTTATTGCTGAAATGGAAAACAAATATAATTTACAAAAACATAGAAAACCACTCTCTTTTTTAAATAGTAAATCATTAGGTGTGCAGTTTTACTTTAATAATGCAGCCAATGAAATATCGACTGATGGCAGGCCTAGCTGTAAATTGCGAAAATGATCGTTTCGTTTGTGCAAATCTAATTTTGCACAACCTATTTTTTGTTGTGTGAAATTTGGAGCACCATTTACTTGGATATAACAGGTTACGCAAAAACGAAATGGGTCACTTGGATTTATTTCTGCATAACCGATAAATGGGCCACACATATTTTCAATTATCAGAGACCTGTGTTGGGCTTTGCAGAGTTTTCACAACATTTTTGTGATTTTATTGAAATCGCTATGATATACAAAACAAACATGAGACAGAGTTAACAGTTCATTTTATTGGCAAATCCAGAAATAACAGAATAACTAATACTTTTACAGCATAACAATATTAAACTTAACATTAACAAATAACTGCATACTATGACAACACATGCCATTTATTCTTTACCATCTCTCAAAACTACACACACACACACACACACACACACACACACACACACACACACACACGTACGTACACATGTTACAGGGTATATTTGAATTGCAATTTGTTGTTTCCTTTGGATCAAAATTGTGCAGACACTTACATGTATTCATTGTTTAAACTGGACAACAATGTGAGATATTTGATTAAAAATATATTGTTAAATTCATTCTTAAATATAATAAAACTCTACATACTGTGACTTCAACAACCGGTTTTTTTTTTTAATTGGATTCACTCCTGTAGTATTTGCCATGAACATCCATATACTCTATAAAATGTTTGATGAACATGGTTTGAAGTAACAGAAACTAAACTTTTCATTTGTTGTATTTTCATCTGACATGTAAATGTCTCTAGAACTTATTAAGTGGCTGTGGTGAACTACATGATGTATTAGCCTAAAATCAAGAATGAAAATTGAATTGATCAAAGTTCATTTTTTCTTTGATCTTAATGCCCTTATGCTGACACTGTTTATGCCTTTCCTATAGTAGTCGAGGAACATCTGGTAATATACTCAGAATAGGTATTAATTTTTTTAAGTTCTTAGAACATTTTATTGCCATTTCATCTTGTGTTCCATCTATATTAAAAGAACAAGTGTGTTTCACTGTATTTAGTAGCATGCTTCATAACAACACAATTGACCAGAAATATGTGAAAGTTGTGTTCTAGTAATTAATATGTACCACAAGTAGACAGGTTAGTATAATGAGTGTGTTCATCAGTATTCCACTGGAACTGGAAGGTTTGTCAGTGACCGTCAGGGCCCCAGTCCTCTGTTGGTAGTAGTTCATCACACTATAAGTATCCAGTTCCACTGTATTGTACATGTATCGTAACCTCTCTTTCAGAGTTTGTCTTTGCATTTTCAGGTTTTTCCAGTAACTTACTTTGTTCTTGTTTTGTGGCAGTTGGTTTGTTATGGCATTGTCGAGTACATGTTTGTTGGTGTTGCCTGGGTGAGAAATATCCCCGTTTTCCTTGTTGAGTATTGCTGCGTTATCATCAGTTTGATTAGTCTTCATTTTGCTGATGTCGGACTGGATAATGCAGAGTCGGTTGACGGTTTTCACCCAGTTGGTGCCGAGTTTATGTTGTACCTTGCGAATGTTCTCCAGTGTGGGACAGTTAGCCAGTGATGAATGGAGACATTGAAGCATCTTCTCATATTCACTGCAATAAATAAATGTGTTAATGCTGTTAAATGTGTTTAGTACATAATTGTGCATATATTTGTTACTAGAATGTAAAATGTGCAGGGCCGTAGCTAGGATTTTCTGTTTGGAAGGGGGGGGGGGGGGGGGACTGAGTAGTTAATATTCTAAAACTCCTTTTCTTTAAGTTTCTATATTGCTTTTCGAAATTTTGTTTTTGGGGGGGGGGGGGCGCTGAAGCCTTCAAAGCAAGAAAAATGTCTTCTTTTTTTTCTTTCTTTTTATTTTTTATTTACTTTTTAAAAATATTTTAAATTAACAAAACAAAAAATGATAAGATTTTTAAATAACAAATATATGCTTTTCAATACATTTTTAGGATGCTAAAATAATTGAACATGTTGCCATAATGCAATTACAGTTCGCATCAAAAAAATTACTATAGAAAAAAAAAAAAATCATGATAATTGCCGATTGCCTTGGGCCATTGCAGGAGTTGATAATACAATTATACACATTTATAGATGTATTTGAAATTGTTGGAATTTATTGACTACATATCTGAAATGGAAGCTGAACATTTCTTAAGTCATCTATCCATCATCATTTCAAACCAAGGGTCCCATTTCATACCAGTCCACATTTGAACTCTTGGCAAATTTAGCCAGGGTTAATTATAATTAAAACAAAATAAAAATCATCACATATCCTTTATGAAAATATAATTAGCACAACTATATAAACACATTACATATAGTTGTATTGTTCATAATAGCACTTAGAAATCTATATGGTTTAAGTGAACAATTTTTTTTTTTTTTAATGAATTTATGTTGTGATGTATTAGTTTTGGTATTAATGAAACATGTTTTGCTGTCTAAAGATAGACACTTGGAGAGACACTTTTACTAAAAGACAAGTTTAAATTAAGTTTAAAGTAAAGTAAATTTAGAATTCCTAACATGTTGCTGGTTACAAAGTACTAGTAGTAGTAAATGTTTTGGAACTAAATCCACATTTCTCCTATAAAAATATATAATTTGTATGTCATCTGTGTGTATATATTACCTTGTATACAAATACTAATTTGTACTTTTTCAGTTTGAAGTGGCTAACATATGGTTAGCATACAACAGAAATATACAGTACTTAACTGGTACTCTGTAAAGCCAACTATTTGTTAGTGAGTTTAGGTAGAATATCTATCAATTGGTTGGTGACTCTATACACAGAAACTATTTACCAGCATTAATAAGACAACAATTTGTGTCTGTTGTGTACACAATTGTCCCTGATTTTATACACAAATCTTGTCTGGGAAAAAGTCACATTGCACATCATTGTGAAAAGCCTTTGTGTCAATATTTTATCTAGCAAGGAACAAACACATTGCTGATTTAGCAGCTAAACTATTGGCATTAGAGCAATGATTCCCAAGTAGAATTAGGAAACATACATTAATGTTCACATTGGGCTTTTTAAAAATCTGTTTTTCAGATCATTTGGATTGTTTTCTGTTAGTGAACTACCTAAACTTTCATTCATACATGTATATTTTAGTGACTGTTAAATTAGCTGCGGTATATGGAATTTATTATTTAAAAAAAAATGCTTTAAATTGCAATCCACTGCATTAAATTTATTCATGTATTATTTACAGTTGACAGAGCATTTGTATAAAGTTGCAGTAAAATATGTCTACTTACAAACAAAGGTGCTTCAGCAGAATTTTCTCAGAGTCCATGCCTTGTAATTTGGCATCTGTATAAGATTTAGAAGCCATTATAAATGGTTCCATGCACTTCAGAATTCCTCTGTCAAAATGTTTAACACATATTTCACTAGATATATTTGTCGAGGTGATGTTTTGTTCTTGAGCTAACACTGACATTAATTCATGCCATACACACATGCTGAAGACCAGCCACTTGATAAACAATTCTAAAGCAGACATCGTCTGTAATAGATTGGTCTGCTGTGATGGTATTTGGAATATTAATATCACTGTTTTACTTATATCGCTTCTGGGTAGAACAGAAATGTCATTCCGTTGTCAGGAAATGTTTTCTCTCCAATTCAGTATAAAGAACTGCTGAAATCCCTTGGTTTGTGCTCTGTTCAACTGTTTTTTGTTTGTGCACACATAAAACAAGTTGTTTTACTCCTTTAAAATCTAAAACAAACTAATGTTTTAAAGGAAAAAACCTTTTTATGTTCATGGGAAAAACGTTGAGCAGATTAAGTGCTGATCTCTGGGCGAAGCACAGCAAGCGTTCCAAGCTGCAAGTGAACTCCTTTGCTGTGTACGACAGTTTTACCTGTAGTAGCCATTGGTAAACAAACTGACAGGCCAATTGTTTGAAGGAATGTGTGAGTTCTTTAAGAGAATTTTAATGATCCTCCTTTGTCCAATGAACTGTGGTGTATCTGATCTCAGTGAGTCTGACTGGCCTAATCAAACAGTTAACGGGCACCTTGTGAGGGGGCTACAACCATTCATGTGTAATCAAGCGGCAACAGTCTGAGCCAATTTAGTTGTCCAAGCACAACTTCTTTATGGGTCCTGTTAGCAGCATCCAGGGGTGTCCATGCTGGGGATTCGTTTTCGATTACCACTGTATTGACACAAAGTTTACACAGGTTTAAGAACTGTCACTGGGTCTTTCTCCCAACAGGGCTGTATTGACTGATGTGGGGTCCAGTATTGTTGGCCACCAAAATCCCATAATGATTCTTTGATGGTTGGGTTGTGCTTTGATGTGTGTCCAGAGGTGGCAACTGGTGGTCAGACATTGTCCAGTCCCTATGTGTCCAGTGTCTCCTTTTGTCCCTTGCACAAAAAACTTTCATGACCCTCTTGCTTTTTCACTCTCTTGGCGTGAAGGAATGCATAGATAAAATCTTAGCGGGGAAAACTAATTAGTTAGTTTTGACCACCGGACAACAGTGATGTCTGGTCGTTGCCATTGGTTGTTAAAAGAATTCTGTATGTGACATTGGGTTTTTGACTTGTCGCCTTTGGCAAGACATTTTCTCCATCTGTTGAAGTTCTGTTCTTTTGTTATGGTGTTGGTGACATCTAGTGGAATGTCGTTGACAGTTGACCTCTCACATCAGTGAATGATTATTGAAAAATATTTTGTTTGAAAGATAAAGTAGAAAAAAAAGGGTGGGAAATGGTCTTTCAAAACTTTTTTTCATAAATTTAGTTTTTACAGTAAATACAGTAAAAAAAAAAACATGAAGATTTTTATGTTAAATCAATGCAGCTTTTTTCTTTCTTTTTAAAAATCTTTACATGGTGTACATTTTAATGAAATATATACAAGCTTCATATTACAATAATGATATTGTATGATAAACATTAAGTTGTTTTTTTTACATAGTTATGTCTGCAGTCATTATAAATGTAAGATACAATTTTTTTTTTAAATCCTTATTTATTTTAAACAATTGATATAAAATAGAACAAAATATAGCATTTACTAATTTAATAAATGTGAGTATGATGAACAGTTAAATAGAGAATTGGCATTATACAAGCCAGTGTTACATTAAATATATATATATATATTTCCTGAAAATTGGGCCACGTTTGTCTACATTATATATGCTACAGGAGATAATGAATTGAACAGAATAATAACTTAGAAGTTTTGTCTGTTTTATTCTATCCGGAAGGGTATGTCATGTGTTAATGTATTTTATGAAAGTATTTATTACCACCACCACTTCCATCCCCACCCCCACCCACCCACCCCCAGATATTTAGTGTTGTACAATGGCCAACTCTAATAACACCAGATTATGTAAAATTGTCATTGGTCTCTATAAAAAAACCCACCAAAACCCCCCCAAAACAATGATTCCTGGGTCATGTAGACGATTGCACTGGTAAACTATAAAAAATATATTATTAAATTTAAAAAGATGCTTTCAAGTAAATGTAGTGCAGTTAACATTTTGATCAGTTATAACATGATCACTATGCCAGTTTCAGAGATCACTGCACCATTAAATCAGTTTCCAAATTTATTAATAATACTAATATTATATGTCACTATCAAAATTGTGAAAACAGTTGGTTCCCTGCAGTGTTATTCTGCTTATGATTTTGTAATAAAAAGCTCTTCAGGAGAATCTGTAACCATACATGTACGAAACAAAAAATAGTAAAAAGTGAGTACACAATGGTGCAATCTTCAGTCTGATAAACATCTTAAATACTGTAATTACCCACATCAACTGGTATGCAAATAGGCTAATAGACACAGTTTTTCACACCAACAAGGTGCTGACATTGACTTCAGTTAGTCTGTCTCATCATTGGTCTTTGATGATCTAATTGTGTACACAAGGGCCTATAATTATGTTGCCAGCAATTACCACACAATTGAAGTCCACATCCCCATGGCAGGTCTCTTATCCAATAAACTAATTAACAACTGATAAAATGTTGTCTCGTGTTAACACCTGTGGGAACCACCCACAGGCAGTTTGTTCCAACTTGTTCAATGCTACATCAGAACTGGCTTCGGCAGTGCATGTAGTGGTTAAGCCATCGGATTTAAGTCTGGTATGTACTAGGATCACATCCCAGTACTGGTCCCACTCAGCTTTAATGGCTCAGTGTGGAGGTGTAAGGCCACTACACCAACTTCTCTCTCACTAACCACTAACCCACTGGCCTAGATGGACAGCCCAGATTGATGAAGTGTGTATGCCCAGGACAGTATGCATGAACTGTAATTGGATATATGCATGAAAGGGAAATGAAATGATACATCAGTTTGAAAATTCTGCACAAGTTCTGACTGGTCCAAACTTTTATAAATAATTTAAAAATGAAAGAAAAAAGTAAGGGTATATACCTTTGGTAAGAAATAAGATGGCCGAGTGGTTTAGACATTTTTGCTATACTAATAGTTAAAGATATACCCCAGTTTAAATAATGTCATTTTGAAAGGTAGATTGACAGATTGTAAAAGCTAGATTTTATTTCATAAGTAATATAAAAATATAAATAAGAGTTGCAGTGATTGTGATTTGATGCATCATTCTTTAGTAAAAATACCTTTTCATCCAGCAGTTTTATGCAGAACCCATTATTCGTGGACATTAGGTTACACAAAATGAGTTGCTTTTAAATTTTTTGGCATAACCCATAAATAATTTACCCAAGCTCCATTATATAATACACAATTACATATATAAAAAGAACAATTTTTTTAGGTGTAAAGAAGAACATAGATACTGATAATTTTTCTTGAATTTGTTTAAACCATTAAAAAAATATATAATTCAGAGGACTATCATACAATGTAAATTGTACAATAAACATCTTGGAACTTTTAATGGTGTTTTTTTTGTTCAGTTTGATCCTTCCTCATTAAACTTGATACTCTTCCATTAACAACTTGCCATAGTAATCTTTAGACAAGTGCCATTGTTGTTCAGACTTTTGACTTGAGGCAGATATCTCATCAGATAATATATTCCACCCTGACAAACACACACGAGCGAGTCCGGTGAATAAATCTGAGATGAATGTTTTCTGATTGAAAAATTGACGACACCCATCTGTCTGTTCACTTATCCACTTATAAATAGACATAATGACGGTACATGTAAAAAAAAAGCTAAGCTTTTGTCCTGAAAATGTTAATGTAAGACCCAGAGGCAAAAAAAAAATGTATGCATTTTGCCATTCTGTAAGTGGGGAATTGGGGTGGGACATAGCCAAGTGATAAAGTGTTTGGTTTGGGATCGATCCCCGCTCTTGTTCCAACCAGTTCAAAACAATTGGTATATCAAAGGCCATGGTATGTGCTATCCTGTGTATCTGTGGGATGATCCTTGATAAAATGTAGCAGGTTACAGACAATATGTTAAAATTACGTGTTTTTTTTGTTAATCCCACTAATAAAGAAAGGGCATAGTGAATACCACCTATACACATCAGAGGCCACATGATTTGTGTAGTTCAAAGCAATCTTTGGTATTAGCGGATATAATAATGATAGTATTATCATCAAAGCATAAACCTATTTGTTTTAGTTCCATGACTAACATTTCAACACATTTCTGTATTAAATATGATATTTGTGGTGTTAGTATATAGTTTTAAATTTTAATATTTAACTGTCTAGATCTGTTTCCTTTCTTTAATCCTTCATGCAAACAAACAAAAATACAAACACACACGCACACGCACATGTACATATACATGTGAGCACATGACAAAAATAATTAAATAAATAAAACCTGCGCTAAAATCATCTTTATTACCTAACATAATTAATATTGGGGGAGGGGCAAACAGACAAATAGTTGGGGGCGAACTGACATATTCAATTTTGTTTTTCAATTTATTGCATAATACCAAACTGGTATCCGCAAACAGATAATAATGAAAAAAAAGGACAAATAGTTGGGGTCGAAATGACACTTCGTTGGTGTTGAACTGACACTTGAAGCAAACTAGTCAAACTGGTGGGGGGGACTGACTTGTGGCGAACTGGCCTGGAAAATAATCTGAGTCGTTCGGAATTTTGTTTCTGATTGGTCCATAATTTGTAAAGTTTAACATGAGTTTGTTACTTTGAAAGGGAAGTCTCAACTGAAAATTAAAATGTGTTTACATTCCTACAGGGGACGTTTGGTGATTTTTTTATTGATTCTGTGACAGCGAAAATGATTACTGAATGTATTAGTAATTTTTTTAGAGTGGAATTTGCAATAACTGGTGAGAAAATCGAGTCCATCCATACGGGCCGCTGGGTCTCCCAGTTTTAATATAGATTACGTTCTGTCTCTGTAAAAGCCATTGAACATAAAATATAAATATAAAATAGACAAATCATTAAAAAAATAAATATAAAACATGAAATAAAGCTTTACAGAGACAAAAATATTCTGTTGATATAGACTGTTGCTAGAACGTCTATTAATAGACCTTAGTAAGCTCAATGAGCTAATGTGTTCCGAATGGCTCAAACAACCAATGCATCTTTTAACACAAAAATGTATCGGTCTAAACTGAACACAACAAATAATCTAGTTCTATTTTGTTTATTCAATGTAAGTTGTACCTCTGAAACCGCATGGTCCCAGAGGAAGCAGTCATTATTTACACTGGCCGATTAGACAGGTAGTGTGATATGTGCATGCTCCGGGTTACCTGTTAAGTCTATATTTATCAACAGTAACTTAGGCTTAGCTTTTGTTGCAGTTTTGACGAATGTCAATTAAGAAATCAAAATTAAATGGAAACCTATATTTGTTTTGCAATAGCTAAAGTGCACATTATTCATTGTTTATTAGGAGCTTTGTTATTATAATGTTATTTCAGTTTTGAACATGATTGGAATTTGTTGTCATCTCGTAAGTAACATGTCCGTGGCAGTGACTGGGCAGTCATGAATTTTATTTTTCAGTTGTAAATTTTTTAAACTTATATTTAACCAAATCAGCTGTATTTCATTTCCAAATGAAATTGCAGCATGTCAGAAAGTCCGACAAAATGTTAACTTGTTTGATTATGAATAAAACGTTCCACCCCAATCCAAGTGCTTATAAATTGCATAATTTTATTCACATTTGATTGTAGTTATTTGCCAGTTTTATTACTTTAAAAAAAATTTTTTTAGTACTTCATAGTAGTGAACAGAATACAACACAAACTTTTACCTACATTTAAATCTAAACCCCTGTAAGCTGAATAAACATAGAAATCAGACCTTTTCTTTTGTTTTTACATTGGGCACAATTTGGCCCATGGGTGTTTAGATGGATTTCACTGCATCATGTGAAGTAGTACTACAGGTATACTATATGTACTAGTACATGATTAATAAAGGACTAAGTAACATTATTTCAACATATTTTCATTTATGACCGGCACCACCAACATTTTTATTTCCGGACCTGCAGTTTTATTTATTTATGGCATCAAACATATGGTTTAAGGACCACATGGATATTTTTCACATCAGCTATTGAGTGTCAAAGAAAGGTACATGTAATCACTGATTGGGATGGGGAAACACAACTGCACCTCATGTCATATAATATAAAGACATCTGTAGAAAGCAATCATTGTCATTAGGAAATGCAGAACCCATTTTAGTATCGGTATCAACCAGTCAAGTGTGTATATCATATTGGTACAGTGATATTTTGAAAAAGAAAAAACATCACAAAGTTTTTGAAGTAATAAAAGTTGTGCTTTGGTTTCTATATTTTAAGATATATGTATGGTGTGTTTTGTGGTAGTAAGTGATAATCATTTTTTTTATGCATACATTGTTTAGAAATTTTTTCTAAACAAACTGTCAGGTATGTAATTTTGTTCACTAAAATCCCAATAAAAGAAATTTGGAGCAGACAGGTCTGGGCTACAGCTTTTGTGAAAGATTCTCATAACCCACATTAATGTTCTCTGGATTACAGTCACTCTGGTCTTGATCAGTTTTTGTTACATGTAGAGGTGCAGTGTTCTCGCTGGGTGAAAATTAAAGAAGGGAAGCAGCGCGACACCCCACTCCACCCCACTCCACCCTACCCTTCCAAAAAACTATAAAAAAAATTATCAAAAAGAAAAAGAAGAAAAAAAGTAAAGCTTGGTTACTGTATATCATTGTGTGTTGGTCGACACTGTGGAAAGACCCCTTATTATGCCCTCAGTATCTGGTACAAAAAAAGTTGGTATCAATATGATGACTCATCTTTTATGTACCGTTTGTTGAACTGGAGATGTCGGTCTGAATCAATCAAAGGTTTTAATATTATTTTAATAAAAATTTCAGGATATCTAAAAAATAATAAGATTTTTTTCAAAGTGATCCCCTAATTAGGGATAATGTTTTTCTGTTCGTTTTATTTTCATCTTCATTAAATGAATCGATAACTTTGATATCACAAGCTGATTAAAAAGTAGTTTTGTTTTTATAAAGGTGGTGTATATATTATTTGGCACCCAAAATAAATGATATTAATGATGAACTTCTGTTGTTTTTATTATCAATGATATCCCCTCAAAAAATGAAAAGTTTATAATATTTTATAAAGAATTGCTGAATAAACAAATTATGGAAAGTAAAAATCATCAGTTACAACCAATTAAATCTGCAACTGAGGACAAAATATCAGACAATAGTTAGTGGGCACAAAAGACAGAATGGCTGTTCTGATCACGTGACAAATTTGGCACTAAATAAGTGGTTTTTCAGTCGGAGATTACCGATAAAATATAAGTTTTTACTGTGTGTATCAAACATGCAAATGAATACTGGCAGAACAATAAAAGGAGGATGGCAAAACAAGAAAGCGGAGCAGTAAAATGCAATAGTAGGGCGGGCCACTCCGCTTACATGGAGCAGCGAGAACACTGAGGTGGGCAGTATTTATAGAAATATTTACACCAAACTACTGATTACATAATTATATAAATCATATACCTGTTTGTTTTAAATACAAGTAGTATTGGCTTAAAGCTAACTTGTGTATATTTTGAAGGAAAAGGAGTTGAAGAAACGTCTGCTAGAGAGCTTGCCACGTCGGACATCATTCAGGCTGGAGCAGAAAAAACAGATGCAGCAACAAGTGGTATGGATTGTTAAGTGGTTAGCTCATGTATTATGTAAGATGCTTTGTGAAAGCAAAATTTGGAATAACACTTTTTACTCATTATTGGGAATACAAAGTATAGAGTCAAATAGATTTAAACCGCAGAGTCAAATAGATTTAAACCGCATAGCTCATGTAGTTAATAATTTTATTATAAAATTAACATTTAAGACATAAATGCATTTTTTATTGTTATGATTCTAACCATTTTTTACTTTGAAAACAGAAAAAAAGCATCATTTGTATAACTTCCACTTTCAGGACAGCACACTAGATGAAAAACAAGCTGAAGAAGAAGAGCAACGAAGAAAGAGGTTAGAAGAAGAGAAATTGGAAATACAGCGTCGTCAGAGAGAAGAACGAGAGAGAATAAGAGAGAAACAAAGGGAAGAACGGGAAAGAGCAAGTGCAGGTAATAATGCTCTGTACAGGCACATTTTTGTTGTTATTAGTCCCCTTAGTTCTTTTTCCACGTCCTTGTAGGTTTTTTTTATGTTGAAAAATGCAGGCTTATTCACAATTCTGGAATGAAACACCAGTTGGTGAAATACAAATGGGATTCTATTCACAACTCAGGAATGGGCTTTACATGTGAGGTTTCATTCATAAATTAGGAATGGGCTATACAAATGAGGTATTGTTGCAATTTTGGAATTGGCTGCACAAAGTGTTTTGTTCAGATTTATATTTAGGCTTCAAGCACACTGATCTTGACATGTAATTTCAGGAGAAATATGAATGGGTTAGTGTTAAAATAGGAAGCCTATGTGACAAGACGATATCTTTCATGTGATTAGTGGATATTAGTGATGGGTATTGCCAACATTTTCGTATCGCGATATACTACGATGTAGGAACCAGAGTTGAGATATGTACCACAATATATTGTAAAGACAATTTCTCTATTAGAATTACAAAGTGCTCTAATTTCATGTATACTACACCAGTCGATTATGATTCGTGCCGAACAAGTGAAGCTGTTGTTTCTTTTCTTAATCTGGTATTTTTTGTTCTAAAATATTATGTGTGACTAACATATACAAAATATATAAGCTCAATATATCGGTACATTAGAAAAATATTGCAAAACATTGTTCAACATTTATATTGCAGTATACCGGTTATAGTGTGCATTTCTAGTGGATATAGCTTACTGTTTCCAGTGATCTTAGTGATGCACTTGTTTTTATTACTTGTAAACTAGATGATATAACCTTTGAGCCACAGAGGCCAGCAGGTTTTCTATAATGTTTTTAATCACAAATCTCATATTTGCTTTGCAGAGCGTGCAAGAAGAGTGCAGTTAAGGGAAGAACGAGCCAGACTAATTGCAGAGGGCAAAGAAATTCCTCCACACTTGATGAACATTGATGGATCAAATCATGGACGAAATGATTCTGGGTTTGCATTAATTTTTGTATAATATACATATACTCTTCAAAAGAAGAAACGCAAAACCACATTGTCGTAACATTTGGAGAATTGATTTAATTATTGAATGGTGAGTCCGATAATTACCAAATGTTGCAGGATTGTTCACAATTCACTCTAGTCCATTGTGAGTAAGTGATAGGACACACCACCAAGGTCAAGGTCATCTGGAGTCAATACCGGGTGTGGCCTCCGCGTGTGTTGACAACTGCCTGGCACCGCCTGCCCATTGAAGCAACCAGAGTACGGATGACGTCCCGGGGGATGGTGGCCCACTCGGCCTGCAAGGCTGCTGCCAGCTCGGGCAGGGTCTGGGGCTGTGGTTGTTGCTGTCGGAGGCGTCGGTCCAACTCGTCCCATAGATGCTCAATTGGGTTCAAATCCGGTGATATCGATGGCCAAGGAAGGACATTAATGTTGTTGTTCTGTAGGAAAGCCGTTGTGAGACGTGCTGTGTGAGGCCTGGCGTTGTCATGTTGGAACACTGCGTTGGCGTTGGCCATAACTGGAACGATGTGTGGCCGGAGGATCTGGTCAATGTAGCCCTGTGCATTCAGGTTGCCCTGCACGTGGACCAGGTCAGTTCTGCCAGTGTGTGAGATGGCTGCCCACACCATGACACTACCCCCGCCGAATCTGTCCACTTCCTGCACGCAGTTTGCCGCATAACATTCACCACGACGCCTATACACGCGACATCTTCCATCATGACGTCGGAGCAGAAATCGGGACTCGTCACTGAACCACACCTGTCTCCATCGCAGTTGAGGCCATTGTCGATGAATCTGGCACCACTGCAGTCGGAGTCGACGGTGTTGTGGTGTTAAGATGACACCTCGAACTGGACGTCTGGCACGAATTCCTACCTCACGCAGGCGGTTCCGTACGGTCTGGTCGGATATCCTGCGCAAACCTGGTATTGCTGCGGCTGTGGAGGTGGCAGTAGTCAATCGTTCCCGAAGGTGGCGTACCCGGATGTAGCTGTCTTGCCCGGGGGTAGTGACCCGTGGTCGACCGGATCTAGGGAGGTCACGTGTTGATCCATGTTGCTGGTAACGGTCCCACAGTCTGGAGATGGTGCTTGGGGACACATGGAATGCCCTGGCAACGGCTGTTCTGGATTCGCCTGCGTCTAGTCGGCCGATGGTATTGTTTCTCTGCGGTTCACTGAGACGTGGCATGTCCTGGATTGTCAACTGTCGGCCAGATACAGAGGCCAACCAAGCGAACACCCTGCACTTTTATACTGTCGGTGTTCATGTTGCACGTGCAGACAACGCACGTGCAGTGGTGACATGGTTTGCACGTGGCTGCGTTTTTGCGAATATTCACATTTTGAAACTTTATTTTACAGTAGCTGCGTTTTATCGAATGTAACCGTGGGAATGTGTTTGGGACATGCAATGACCTTATATTCACAAAGCATGAACCGGTAGGAAACATAAAATCGGAGTTATAACCCATTTGTACCCTTTTGCGTTTCTTTTTTTGAAGAGTATATATGAGAAATATTGTTTAGTGAAATATTTAAAACTGCCAAGGATCAACAACAAATACTTGGTAAATTTTATTTGCAAAATTGGGAAAGCATTTATGTAGGACTACTACTTGTTTGCCAATCCACTTTGCCAATCTGTCCTTCTGTCTGTCTGTCTGTTCGTCCATCTGTCTCACATATAATTTTTGGGATGTTCTTTTCACAATGCCTGGAGTTATTGTGCTGTATTAATAGACTCCATCATAGGTGGTCATGTGGGATATAAAAAGTACACCCTTGGTGGTGGAAAGTTCAACCCGGGACGAGGCTTGCTGAATCCCAGAGTAAAACATTCCACCACCGAGGGTGTACTTTTTCTGTCCCACATGACTGCATATGATGGAGTCTTTTTCTCCCATCCATTCAATAAATAAACTTATTATTTTACTCAAACAAACAAAGATGGCTGAAAAAGTAACTTCTTTATTTGACCATTTTATTATAAATAAACTACACTATCCTATTTGCCGCATCTGTTTCATGTGTTAAATACAATTTAACACTACAACTTAACAAGATAGCTTTTATAATGCAGGTTTCAATAAAAAAAACATATTGATCTTAAACTAACCAACTCTCATTAATATGACGTGATATATTACCACGGACGTAATACTCCCCATGTTAAACTCATTGACGTCGTAGGCTATATAAGAAAGATTTATTCCGTATGGACTGACGTCATGGAATGGGCCGGGCCTATCTTGCATAGTTAGGGATGGGAGAAATCAAGTTTGACTTTCATGATAATTTAGGGGCGGGATGTAGCCCAGTGGTAAAGCACTCAGTTGATACACAGTCTGTTTGGGATTGATCCCCATCAGTGGGCCCATTGGGCTATTTCTTGTTCCAGCCAGTGCACCATGATAATATTAAAGACCATGGTATGTGCAATCATGTCTGTGGGATGGTGCATATAAAAGATCTCTTACTACTAAAGGAAAAATATAGAGGGTTTCCTCTCTTAAGATGTATGTTAAAATTACCAAATGTTTGACATTCATTAGCCGATGAATAATAATCAATGTGCTCTAGTGGTGTTGTTAAACAAAACAAACTTTAAACTTTCATGATGATTTACCCATTTTTGACAGTTATGACCCTTGAAATTTAAAGATAAGAAAATTTATTTTCCAATTTTTTTTTGTGTGCAATGCATCAAGATATTGAGCTTTATCATGTTCTGGTTTGACTTTCATGGCAATTTACCCATTTTTTTACAGCTATGCTCCTTGAACTTAGAAGATATGAAAAAAACTTTTCCGGACCTTTTGTTTTTCTTCTTTTTTTGCGAACAAATTTTGCACCTTGTAAGGATCATGTATTGCTTTAGCAGTACTGTCAGAATGCTTGTTGAATAACCAAAAGAATGTAAATATGTAAAATGCACACAAAAAACACAGTAAAAATATCAAATGGTTTCTTTGTTTTAGATTTACAGAGCTGGACAGTGATGTTTTTTCAGGAATGAAGAGAGGTTTGTGACTCATTCTTTTATTATTCTAATGCTTTTGGACTGATCGTATGCAGTGTAACCCTCAATCCCTACTTCTTATAAATGATAACATTGAGTTTTAGGTTTAGGGTGGGGGTTTTCATCATGAAAATACTTGGAGCTGTCTATATAATTTACCCATGTGGACCATTTTGGTAAAGGCCTTTGGCCAAAATGTCAAAAGAGTTGGTATTTTTATCTCTATCGATAGAATTTATAGTTTGAAAACATTTCAGTTGTTTTTGTCGGTTGCCATTCACATCCCTGACTTGTCCAAGTTTTAGAGTATTCTGATCTGTTTTGAGTAGTGTTTGCATGTATATAATGTATATATAATAATTTAATATTGGATTATGTTTTCTTTAAGTGCTGAAAGCCGTGAAAAACCACTCGGATTCATGGCCTTTCTGGGAAGCAGTAAATGAGGAGACTGTTCCAGATTACTATGAAATTATTAAGGTATTATTCTGTAAACAAGAGCCAGTAGAAAGTTTTGTAATATGAATCGCACCTTTGAATTTTATGTTTTAATGTATATTTGCAGTCGTTTATTGGTCACAGTTTTTTAGTCTTGCTAAAATATACATATGGAAATAAATTAAGCAACACCCAATTCATAGACCTATAATTCTGTGAATTACGAAAATAGAGCATTTTCTTGAATGATTTATTGACATGAAGCATCTTGCTGAATAGCATGACTTTCGTGGAGATATTTAATGCACATGCAACGACGAACAATGCACGTGAAATGTCATACCCTCAACAGTGTTGAAATCAAGTTTGTAATGATTACATGTCACACCCTCTCCTGTCAATTTGCATTGAATATTCAGTACCATAATTGTCATGGCACGTCGTAAATTGTCAGAGGCGACAAGGTGGCAAATTTTTGGGCATGAGAAATGCAGGAATGTCCCTCAGACAAATTGGACGTCAACTTGGGCGCAATATTTCCATCATTTCAAGACTGTTGAACAAACACAGGGCTACCAATGATATTAAAGATCGTCCAAGACCTGGCAGACCCCGTAAGACAGCAATAAGGGAGGATAGAACATTGTTGAGACTTGTTAGGCGCTGTTCATGGGACTCGAGCACATCTTTAAAACAACAGTGGTTACCAGGGAGAACCATTTCCTACAGGATCGCCGGGAATCGGCTGAAAGCAGCAGGATACAGGGCCAGAAGACCCATCAAGCGTATAAAACTGTCTCCAGCTCACAAAGCAGAACGACTTGCCTGGTGTAATCAACGTGTTCACTGGAACATTGCATCATGGCGGAGGGTTCACTTTCCTGATGAGAGTCGTTTCTTATTGCATATGGTGGATGGTCGTACACATGTCTGGAGACAAAGGAACACAGCCATGGTTCCCCGCAATATCCAGGAGACGGTTCCCTTTGGGGGAGGGTCAGTCATGGTATGGGGATGCATTTCCTTGGGTTGCAAGATGGACCTCATCACCATTCGTGGTAACCTTAATGGGCCTCGGTATCAACAGGAGATCTTTGAGAGAGCTGTTGTCCCCCATTTTGATAATCATCCTCTAACCACAAGACCCATCTTCATGGATGACAATGCCAGGCCTCACAGAGCACGTGCTGTCACCCAGTTCTTGCAACAGAATGCTGTTGAGACCATTCCATAGCCAGCCATGAGTCCAGATCTCAATCCCATTGAGCATCTGTGGGACATTTTAGGCCGTCGTGTTCAACAGAGAGACCCACCTGTCCAGACTCTCAATGAATTGACTGCTGCTTTGCATGAGGATTGGAACAGGATTCCTCAGAATCAAATCCAGAGATTGATCCAAAGAATGAGGCGTGTCTTGAAGCAGTTGTTCGTGTGCAGGGAGGTTACACGAGGTACTGATGGAAAGTCAGTATTTGAATTTGCCAGACATTATTCTTCAATTCCGTGAACCAGATGTGTGCATGGTACTGACGGTTAAGTCTGTGCAACAACAGTGAAATTGGTAATGTTTTTGAATGAAATGAAGACATTTCCCAAATCTGTACCATCTTCAAATAAACCACATTATGTCATGGTATTATTGGCTTTGTTTCTCCTCATCCCTTTTTGTTCATTGAAAATTTCATATGGTATGGAAATCTTTGACACATTTCATGCACCAGTTCATTAAAGTCGCTCAGTCTGAGCAAATACTTAATTTCCATATGTATATAAAATGTACTTACTAGCCCTAATCCAAACTGTTTTACCACTGAGGCCAATACTAATTTTCCACCCCAGTTTCTCTCTGTATGATAGTATGATATGGTACATTTGTACAACTACTGATGTTTGGATTGATGCTCAATACAGATACATGTATTGTTTATTGTTTATATGTTTGTTTTTCAGCATCCAATTGATCTAAATACCATTGAAAAGAAATTGGACCGAAATGAGTACACATCACGGGAGGAATTTATTGAAGACTTTAGATTGATGTTTGACAACTGTGAAAAATACAATGGTCCAGATAATGGTAAACTTACGTTTTGACTTGTTTAAATATATTTTCATAAAAAAATGTGCATGTAACAAGTTCTGTAAATTCATCTTCCGATCATTTGAGCATTTGTCTTCTGTGACTCAGTTATTGGATTTAAAACATAAACACTTTTTTAAGTTTTAGAAAATGTTTTATATTTTATAATATATATTTATATTAAATTTGATTTTTCTCATCTTTTGCATAGTTAGTTAGAATTAGTAATTCATAATTACTCATTCTTTTGTTAATTTGCAAGAGTTCAACTTTAAGTTTTTGGAGTACAATTATTTGTTTGGGCTATCTGTGTCATACTTGAAATTATATCATGTTCATACTTTTGCAGACTTCACCTATATGTCTCGAACAGTAGAGAAGTTATTCAACAATCGAGTTAGGCAGAATCTTCCTGAGAAAGTAGACGACTCGGATGAAGACTATGTGTGCGAGAATGAATGGAGACAACATCCGCGAAGAAAGGCCAACACGAGACAGAAACAATACATGGATGATTTTGTAAGTTGGTCATAGTCTTGAACAAATAATTACCTAAACAGATTTTATAATAGTTTTTCAGTGTTTGTTGCTTTTATTTGTGTTTTAATTTGAGCAAGCATTTTATCAGAAGAATTATGGAATATTTAATTCAATTTAAAAAAAAAAAAAATTCTACCTCTTGTATTATTTTAAAAACCTTTTAGTGTTTTTTTTTTTATGTTGTTGATTATTTCCAAGAGGAACGATGAACAAATTTACTTTATTATTTAAGTACTCCTTTTTGTTGTTGTTCCTTTCCCTTGATATCCACCTTTTTTTCTTCATGGTGACAGCACTGTGTTTCAGCAATCCCAAGTCCACATCCCAAGCCTTGTCTCTGCAGTTGCAACAAGTGCTTGTCTCTTGTGAACATCTATGACACATTTAGTATGTGTATAGTCTGTCCATTTAATGAGTGGTCAGTGATCACTTCTGCACTGTGAACAAACACTTGTACATACCTTACATCATGAAGTGTTAACCTACATAACTCCTGCTGAATTGACTTTTGTTGTTGCATGCTTTTCTGAATCTAGTTTGAGAGATTAGTGAATTGTAGATGTATTTATTAAATTCTGACACATTGATCGGGTCCAGTCAGTACAAAAGAGTAGTTCGTGAAGGATGTCTTGTTTAAATATGGTATGAGCCTAGAGATATGTTGTTCCTACTGTTCAGAAAAAATAACTATTATAATGATGCTGATATAGCGTTGAACTGAAGAATTTGTTACCTATGTCAATTGTTATAAAGTTTTTGCCGAAGTCAAAATTCTCACATTTTGAACCTGCCTACAGCAGCTTTAAGCCAGTAACTTTGCGTTAAAATAAAAAAATAAAAAATTGTCCTTTAACTGATGGCAATCCTTTTTATCTAGCGACAACAAACACCATTGTTAGAGCTCCTGACCTATGACACTTCATCTCGCAGTTAGAGCCCTACATTCAAAGATGCCTTTTGTCTTTTATTGGTCTCTCAAAAGCTTATATCATAACATCCCGCTGTTGTTGATTTAACTACGATGCATTGACACTGATGCTGTGTTGTGTTTAGGTGGACCTGTACCAGTGCTACATGTGTGGGCGTGGTGATGGTGAAGACTGCATGTTGCTGTGTGACAACTGTGATGATGCCTTTCACACGTACTGTTTAATCCCGCCGCTCTCCGAGATCCCATCTGGAAGCTGGATTTGTCCTAGATGTACTGGCCTAGTGAGTGTAAACCATACACTCAAGCTTTGTGTGTACAACTGTTCTGATGTCAACAAATGTATCAGTTTCAAGATAATTTACTTTCAGCACCCATGAATAAATTATTGTTTAATAATACCCCATTATATTTTAGGGCATGTTAATTGATGTACCTTTCATTGACACATTTAACACACGGTGGGTATCAGACTCAGGTACATGAATTAAATTACATTAAGTAAGAACAAATTTAAAATTCAGCTTAAGCATATAGATCTATGTTAGATAAATTATGTTTGAGGATATTGTGATTTAGACTTGTGAGAAAGATGGAAAGAGGTTGATAATGAGAATAATAGGCAGACGGTAATAAATGTGAATGACTAATAAAACTACAAAATATAATGATTTAAAATCTGTTTTGAACAGGTGAATTAAGAAGTGGGTAGTCTTAATATTCAAATGACCAACAATCTGTTTTTGTATTACAGGATGAGCGGTCTTCAGATGGAAATTCTGTTGGAACAAGAGTTATGTATCCTGCTCTTAAAATACGTGATTCTAATGACCGGCAGTTTGTGCACCAACGTGCTGTTGTTACTAACAGACATAGATTGTCAGGATATGGTAGCTGGAGGCAGGAAAAAGAGCAAAACACAGAGGAAACTGAAGAACAGAAATTGCTTAAAACTTTCAATTGTAAGTCGAGGTCAGAACTGATCAAGTTAGCCAGATCTGGTATTCCACTGGAATCTAAAATGAATCTTTGTAAACCCAGCCTTCCATTTTCTTCTTATAAGATGAAGTCTCCAAATTCAGATGTTACAGTTGTCAATGGAGAAGTTAAATCTGATCCTGAAATGGAGTCATTACCTTTGCATCACAGAATCCAGGAAAGAGAGGCTCAGAAGGCGAATCAGAGACAGTACAAGTTCACTTGGGAACCATGTTGTTCAAGTAAAGGCAGAACAACATCACCAAGTAAAAAGAATATTGTACCAACTGGAATTGTAGAGACGCCAACACCAAAAACAAGAATTATTAAAATGAGCCTGGAGGATTTTAAGAAATTCCAGTCTCAAGGTAAAACGTCAATAGTGGTAAAGACACCAACAGGAACCCAGGTGATTCACTTGGGTAATCTTAAGCTGCCAACCACTAAAAGTGTGGCCCAGATACCCAGTGAGGAGAAACCTAAATGTGAAACTGCTAGTCTGGTTAATGAGGAAAAGGAAACCTGTGCTGTGAAAGAACCAAGCAAATCTGCAGATGACACTATTCTCACAGGTATTGGTGCTAGAACAGAAGAGGTGAAACCTGAAAAAAGCTGTGATCTGTTGGGTGCGTTTGGGTCAGAAAACGTGCCTGCACCATTGGTACCAGTTGACTCATCTGATGCTTCTAAAAGTGTTGACGAACAAAAACCCTGTGACCAAACTACATGTGATAACTCAAAACAGAGTAGTAGTTTAGATGTACCTCATTTGGGTGAAACTGAAAACATGGAAACAAAAGATGAATGTTCAGAAAGGTCGCAAAAAAGAGGATATCAGTCAGACTTCTTTGCTGACGAACTGGAGAATGATGATGAAGATGGTTTACCTCCAACACTGGAGAGAGTAGACATAGAACCAGAGATCCCAGCTGAAGTTCCAGTAGATGATGATGCTATTCCCAAACTAGCGAGAGAATGCATTGTAAAGCAACCCGAAAGTCATGTGCCGTTTGTTCCTAAATTGGCCAGACGACTTATTACTGATTCTGATGAGGAAGATGATACACTTCCTTCTGAAATGAATATGTGCTCAACATCCACATTCACTTCACTTAAACGTAAACAGTCTGATGATTTTAGCCTGTACACTGGTCCAGAAGATGAAGCTCTTTTGCAGTTGGACAGTTTCAAAAAACTAAAACCTTCACCAAGCGTAAAAACATATAATCGCATGTCACTTGCCGAGTGCGTTGTAAATAGAAGGGTTCATGAACAGAATATTAACAATTTACAACCCAAAAAATCTAAATTGAATCACGAGTCAAACTACACTTTAGATTTGAGTGGTGCTCAATCACCTCAGGTATTGCCAGAGACTGGTAATGTTTCAGGAGCAGAGGACTTGGGTCCACCCATCCTTTCCAAAATGGACTCTTCAAGTGACAGTTTGACATCTGACAGTAAAACCAAGGTCCAAACAAAAAACATTCCATGTCCACCATCACTTTCATCAGCAACAACGCCCAGACAGTCTAAAGAAGTTAAAGTCCCAAAATCAATAGTTTCTGTAAAAGACGTATCCAGTGCTAAGAAAAAGAAATCGGTAACATTTGCACCATCTGTATTCTCCAAAAACCAGAGCAGTGCAGAAACTGTTACCACTGCTGCCGATTCTGTTCCAGTGACATCTGCTTATATCACATCAGTTGCTGCAGCTGCAGATCCCATTCCCAGTGTGTGTACTGAGTTGGTCTCAAATAAAAATCCTAGTGAAGACAAGGTTGTTGTTACCAAAACCATCCAGGTTAGGAACTTGCCACAGGTCATGGTTAGAGGTATTCAAATGGGACTGAGGAAACCAATCAACGTTGATGTTGATTGTAGTTCTGCTGGTTCCA
This sequence comes from Gigantopelta aegis, assembly GCF_016097555.1. Classification (NCBI taxonomy): domain Eukaryota; kingdom Metazoa; phylum Mollusca; class Gastropoda; order Neomphalida; family Peltospiridae; genus Gigantopelta; species Gigantopelta aegis. The sequence continues at coordinate 31,414,926 of NC_054707.1, forward strand.
CAGTCTATACAAAAAGAGCTGCTACTTCAAAAATATCTTTTAATGCAAAAGTTTGTTCACCATTAAAAGCTGGTGCACAGGTAAAGACTGGGACAAGGACTAACATTTATTCACCAGTGAAATTGCCTGAATGCAAAAAAGAGTTTGTTAGCACCACATCTCCACTTGCTTTGAAGACTTCAAGTCTTCAGTCAAAGAGTCAGTTAGGAATCAAGACCACAGAAAGAATCCCGTCACCAGTGAGCTGTGATTCAAAAACTGAATCTGTGGTCCAAGCTCCCAAATTGGATGAGAATGTAGAATCACAGGTTACAAAGATTGTAGGTTGTGGTAGGGATCAAAAAGTAGATAACAAAAGGATAGAGCAAGATGAATCTCCTGAGGATATATCTGTCAAAGTATTGGAAAAGGAAGATCTTGATGGCAAGAGCACTCAGAATATTACTACTAATAATACAACCATTGAAAAGGATAGTCATGACAAGTTAGCTAATGTAATTGAGGCGGCCACAAAAGTTGAAACACCTGAACAACAAAACATTCCAGAAGATGTTTCCATGAAAAATCTAGATGATTCTGAGACTGGGGAATCGGTCAATATTCCCACAGATGAAGAAAAAATTGAAATTGATCAAATGCAAAACACAAATGATTTGTCTGAACCTAAAGAATTAACAGAAATGAATGTTGCTAATCTTAAAAAACAAGATGACCTTGCTGAAGATGTAACTATAGAAGGTCCAGATAATTCTGAAGATCATGGTTCATGTATTACATCCACTGAAAAGGATAAAAATGAAGGTGTTAAAAATCTTGAAGAAACTAATGTGTGTTCAACTGGAGGGAAAAAGATGGAAATTTCTGAATTTGGAAAACAAGATGACGAATCAGAGGTGGCGAGGCCAGCTGATAATGAAAATAATGCTGTTTATACATGTATTGTGCCTAAGGGAAAAATAGAAATTCATCAAAAGGAAGAAAAAAACGTGTGTAAAACTGGAGAAGTGTTAAAAAAGGACACTGCTATACTTGAAAAAGCAGATGACCTACCCAGTGATGCATTTATTAAAAAACAAGATGATGAAAAAATTAGTGTTTTGCCCATAGACAAAGTACCTCTAGAAATTGATCCAAAACAGGACTCTGAGGTGGATGAAAGCAAAAAAATTGTGGAAACTGAGCATAAAGAAAATAAAACCTGTGATACCAACAAAAATTCTAAATGTATTGAAACTGATATTGATATTGCGTCAACTCGGACAACACCAGTTTTGATTAAACCTAGTCACAAACTAAAAGATGTTTATGTTTCTTGCTTTAGGTATCCTCAAAATGTTAATTTGACTAAGAAGGGTGTGGTTAAACTACAGACAAATCGGGTTAGTGATTCTGAAGCACTTAAAGATTCGTTGGAAACAAATGATGAATCTTTGTCAAATGTTGGTGAAGTGCATGATAACTCTGAAACCACTGCCATTTTCACACATAATGACAGTGATTCCATAAAGCCAGATGTTTCCTTTGAATCTTCTAGCGGTAACAAAACGGTTGAATCACTTCAGAATGTTGATAAATCTGATGATAATCGGTCTGCAGCAAGTGATGATTCTGTTGAAGAAGCTGGTGTCACCAGCAAAATTGTTCATTTATGTGAAGAATCCAACAATTCTGCTGAAAGTGTCACTAGTGATATTTCCATAGAAAGTAGACCCACTGACAGTGATAGCAAAGGCAGCATTTCAGCTCAAAGTGACCTTGATGCTATGCCTGTTGATACTACTGATAATTCAAAACACAAATGTCAATCAGTGGGCAATGAAAAAACAAGACAACCGTCTAAGATTTCGGGTTCTGTGTTAACTTCTGTACAGAATCATTCAGAAAGTTCCTATAGTCACACAGAGTCATCTCCTTTTAAGCGACCAGCTTTACCAGAACAGTCAAATGTAGGAGTCGTAAAAACTTCAAAGCCTGCACCAGATTGTTTGAAAAAAAGTTCCTCTGAGAAGAGTGTTGACCAGTCTAGAACTGGAGTACCCCATAAAGGTCTTACGTCACTGAAAGGTCCATCTTCAGATGTCTCAAAAGAAACCAGTGCAAAAAGTCTTGTTCAAGGTCCGAGAAATGTTTCAGTGGACAGAATCTCTTCACCAAGTGGCTCCAATACCTCACCACCAAAAGAAGAGAGAAATGTTTTCAGTGCCTTTTGCAGTGTTAGTCAGCCGCCAGAATGCAGTTCCATCTCCACAGAAAGAAAAAGTGATACACTTGAAATTAAATCTCAGTCACATTATAATCTACCCAAAAGCTTTGCAGCCTCCTTGTCCAATAAACTGAAGAACATTGCAGCAGTTGTCTCCCCTGTCAAAGTCATTCAGGTGAGTTGATTGTTTTCAGAGATTTTATAAAGCTGTGTAGATATATTGGTTTTAAGTTTCTAGAATAGCCTGTTACATGGCATGGATGCTTTTTTGTGGGGGGGGGGGGGTTGCATGTTTTATGTACAATTTTAATAAGAAGGAATGTTTTATTTATCAATGCTTAAAAAATATTTTTAATGTGATTATATGGCATCTGATAGATAATTTAGAGAGGAAACCTGCTGCCGCTGTGCAATAGGCTACTCTTTCCATTTAGCAGCAAGGGAGCTTTTATACACAGCATCCCACAGGCAGAATAGTACATATCATGGCCTTTGAAGAAAAGAAAAGAAAAATCCAGACAAACAATACACGCACAAATTCACAACATCCAAAGCAAATCGATAACTATTCCATAACTGGTCATACTGGAATCAAAGCAATGCTTTATATGTATATATGAATAATAATAAAAAGAATGAGAATGGCAAACATTAAAAACAATTTAACCAGAATGCTGCCAAGAACATCAATGTGCACCCATCACTTTGCACATTTTGGGGGTGAGAGGGTGTAAAACCATCCAATTTTCTGCAGATGCCCTTTAATAGCTTATTACAGTTTTGTCTTTCAGATTCTCTAGGATTTACAAAATTTATGAAATATTTGTTGATCAAATGTTAACATTAATAATTCATTAACAGCTCTCTTGTGAGAATAATTTTGTAAACTACTATTTTTATCTCTACAATGTTTGTGATTCTGTTCCAATAGGATGACATTCAAGATGAACACATTATGACTAGTTATAGTGTGCCAAGTGAGCATCATGAAATAGGTTTATCCCATGCACCAGACCTTCATAGTATCCAGGTATACAGAAGTAGTCCAAAATTGCTAACATTTAGAATCATTAATGAATGCTTTAATCTTAAATCATTGGTGTGAAGTGTTGCATGTTTTTATTTCTAATTTAGTGCATTTCTTTTCAGTCAGAGTAACACTAACTAATACATAAGTATGCAATGCATTTTTTTGGTTTTATAGGTGCCCTCTTTTAAAGTTTTAACTAGCATTATTAGCATGGTTAGTTTTAGATTACTTTGTCTGGTCATACCAGACCTGACTGTTCAATTTATATGCCTGTATTTAGTATGTATGTATGTATTATCAAAAGCAAAGTACATGAAGATAGTGGAATATAATAAACAGTTTTGGATATTTTCTCATCAATAAATTTCATAAAATGTTCATTTATAAAATTATTGCACTCTTTCACATCCATCATAAATTTTCTGTTAATCTTAATAAACTAAGAAAAGGGGAGTTCTTACCTTACAATTTTTGTAGTAACAACTTTAGTAGATTCAAATCGTAATGTATGAACTTCAAAATCATAACAACTTTTGTAAGTACTACAAGTCATGACAACATCGTAGCAGTTAGAACATGTTCTCTTTTCCTTTTCACAATTAAGATACATCTGTCAAGAGTTCTGTCCCTTTGCATTTTTGTTTTTGCATTTTAATGGGACCATGAAATCTAATATTGCCCGAATGGGGTTTTTTGGTTGTTTTTTTAACATAACACCGGTACACGTGTTTTGTACATTAATATTTTCTTTATTTTAGTGGAAATATCTATGCACTTACAATTTCCGACAAATTGTTTAACGTCAGTCTTTTCACTTAACATCTTCTCACACAATACGATTTGAGTTACAACTACATGTCAACTACATGTCCTTACTACAAAAATTGTTACGTGAGAATGCTGCTTATGGTAGACTGCTTTTTAACTTGAGTCAGACCTTTGTTTTTGACGGGCGCGAGCGCTATCACGCTCGTGGACCCCCCCCCACCGTCAACTCAATCTGACGGGCGCGAAATAACGTGCCCCTAAATTGAACAAATCAAGCTTGTGTTGTTTGTTTTTTAACTCCGCCATTTTAGTTGTTTATTGAATCCAATCCACAACGCCACAATTTTTTCCATTCTGTTCACAATGAACTTCCTAGAATACTATTTACATATATTGAAACACGATTGGTTGGTTATCTTTACACTGAGCCAATCAGCTAGGAGTTCACTTCTTATTAAGATCTCGTCGGTTTTGTTTGTTTAATTTCGTACAATGGACATAATGATTGCAAAATGTATTTACACTGTCGTCCTTTTTATCAATGTACAGAAAAAATAATAGGCGCATTGTCCAATATATATAATGTTTACTGTATAATGTATAATGTTTATACATATTGATATTACAGTAAACGCGTACACAAACAAAAACGTAATTTAGTAAAGCAGGTTTTGTTTGGGTAGAAAACAATACCGTATATCTTCGCCTGTAAGTCGATCTCGGCTATAAGTCGAGTCCCTAATTTCAAGCCCTGAAAACTTATTTTTTTATTGACCTGTTTATAAGTCGACCCATGAAAAACTACTTATAAATATTGAAATATTTCTTATTTTCAGCACATGAGAACAATAATATTTGAACAAAAGCAAATTATTTTACAAACTTCGGTTTTCACGTTTTGTACATCGCAATATAATCAGACTATTCCAATCAAACTATCATTATTACATAGCATCAAAATTAAATATTCCCTTAGTAGAGAGTGAAAGCTGTTTGACTGTTACTGTATAGTACTGTACAGATGGTTTTGTGCACAGACAACAACTTTATTTATAAACACTGACAACAGATCACTACGATAAAACTGAAAGTATCACGTTTTGCCGCCATATTAATACATGTAAGGAGGATAACTCTGGAAAGTACACTGGTTTTTGTACCAAATGATGTGTGTCCCTATTGCTCTAGATAGTGAACTGCAGAGATCAGTCTATTTTAAGGGAAAGCTCAGTAATATTCATGAAGTTAATCACCGCCAAAACATTGTTTGAACAACCATTAATGCCAGTAACCAGATTTCAAAATAAACTCAGGCAACAGGTAGTTAGTATTGTTTACATTTTTACTATTAGTGATGACTGTTAAATTAACTAAGTGGACTGTTGTCTTGGCATGTGATTGAGATCGTACGCCTTTTCGCATAACCAAAACCGTTCTAATGCCAAAACAAAAAGGTTATAAAAAATAAATGTGTCAAATTAACATATTTGAGTATAAATACATGGCATACTTCAACAATAAAACTTGTAAAATAATCCCCAAAACAGTAATATTTTTTGGTGAAATTTTTTTACCCTCTTATAAGTCGACCCCCCAAGTTATAAAATAATTTTTGGGTGAAAAAAATTTGACTTATAGGCGAAGATATACGGTAGATGTTGACATTATCTCTGTTATGACATTATTATTATTATCATTTTTAAATAGAGAATTTGAAGGTACATGACATGTATATTATGATATAATGATAAATGTGATAACCATGTGACATGTGGTTGTTACACATTTAATTTCTTTTTAGTTTAAATGATTTACAAATAGGCCTACTGACATTATTTTTTGTGAGTTTTATTAGATATTTTACAGTTAGAATTCTTAATTACAATACCATAGTTACAATGCCAATTCACATTCAGATCACAGGTTTGTGACCATGAAGAAATCATATTCTGCGATGAAGATTAAAATTATTGTACTTGTTTTAAATAAAACAAAATAAACACAAACAAATCAGTTTCAGTTCTTTATTCATAAATAGTCAACAGATTATCATGATTCGGAATTTTAATGCCACATAATATGCATATAATACATAAGAAATCGATAAATGTTGTGTTCATGGTGTTTCTTTTTCTTGTGAAAGACTGCAATGGCCCATTCATTCATCTTTGAGAACAACTATCATATTAGTTAAATTAGGATATTTATTTTGAGAACACAAAACATTAACTCTTAAGCTTGCCTCTAATTCAGATTATTTTGAGGGGTGCGATTTTTCCCTCCTCTGCATTTTGAGGAGTGTCATTTCCACTCCCCTCGTAAGCATTTTGAGGAGTGCGATTTTTAGCACTCCTGGGTTTTTCAAAAACTAATGTCTGTTGAGATTGATTTTTTATTGGGTTATAAAAGGGCTTTCAATACTGCAGTATGTGTCTTTAGAAAAACAAACTCTAGTAATAGTAGTAGACCGAAAATTATACCATATGTATGTGTATTTGTAAAATTGTCTTATTTTGTTTACAGGAAAGCAAAATGGCTAAATCGGCTGATGACAAAAGTTGAACGAGGCCAAGCATTTGTGAACTGAAGTATGAATCAAACAAGATGAAGACATGGATGTTGCGTCCTGTGTATTCATTTAAAGTAGACTTATAGTGCAGTGTGTGGGCACTGTAAATTTGTACAGTGTGAAATTTACTGTTATAGGTGACAATTATTTGACGAATGCAATAAGTCAAATCTGGATTGGCAAGAAGAAGTGGTGCAGAACATATTTTTAACAGCTGCTTCATTGAATTCTACAAAAATGAAAATATAATAAAAAAACAAAGTAGCATTTTATTTTTTAAAATTCATTTGTGCAATTATACATTAATGATGAAATATGTATATGTAATTGGTAACTACAACCATACTGTATATAGACATTTTGTGAATGAATCTACCTGTCCAGTAGTGTATGAATGTACTTTTAGAATTGATATTCCAAAACCATCAGCATATTATTTTTTATCTACCAAACCAAACCGGCATCGTGGTAGGCCATCGGTCTACAGGCTGGTAGGTACTGGGTTCGGATCCCAGTCGAGGCATGGGATTTTTAATCCAGATACCGACTCTAAATCCTGAGTGAGTGCTCCGCAAGGCTCAATGGGTAGGTGTAAACCACTTGCACCGACCAGTGATCCATAACTGGTTCAACAAAGGCCATGGTCTGTGCTATCCTGCCTGTGGGAAGCGCAAATAAAAGATCCCTTGCTGCTAATCAGAAGAGTAGCCCATGTAGTGGCGACAGCGGGTTTCCTCTCAAAATCTGTGTGGTCCTTAACCATATGTCTGACGCCATATAACCGTAAAATAATGTGGTGAGTGCGTCGTTAAATGAAACATTTCTTTCTTTCTACCAAACCAAAGTAGTGTAGCAGAATATGTCTCATGTATACATTCGCAAAACACAGCACTGTTATGTTGAGCATTTAATGTCATAAAGATGACAGGACAAAGTAAACATGAAAGTTCAAGAATTTATAACTGAAGATTGCTTAATATCCAAATTGTTATCGGCTCTATTATGAAATAAAATAGTACAAACTTCACAAATTTACATCATAGTGTACATTTCAAAATATTTAGTAAACTTTGACAACAATTTGTGGAAAATAAGGGCTGAATTTACCAAGCACATTTCTGACTTGCATGCATGTAACTATATATATTTAAAATGCTTAAACACACACACATGTTTAAGAAAAATAGGCTTCCTAAATTTGGCTCTAAACTTTTAAGAATTGGTGGACAGATTCCATCACTGCCCCAGTCCTGTGCTACACATGACATTTTACAACATGTTGTACAGAACACAATACACATACATACAGGCATGTGTACTCGATCTGGATCATGAAAGAACTGATAACAAACTGATGGAATAATCACAACATGCATGGAATAGCTGGACAAAAAAACATTAACCATTTCTAGTTCTTTAGTGTTTTACACCAACTTATCCCAAGTTGTGAACATTTGTGATAAGTTGCTGTAATACTTCATAGTTTTATTTGTAAACTAGTTTTAACGTTTGTGAGGATGAATATTTTATACTAACTGTTCTGGTCATATACAACCTAAAGTTGTGTGATATTTTTTCTGATTAATATATATATATATTCTTTAACAGTAGCTTGAAATTAAGTAGAACTAAGTGTGTCAGTTTATCAGATGAAATAATGTTGGGGGGGTGGGGGGTGGGGCTTTTTTTTTTTTTTTAACTAGCTTTTTATAACCATGAAGTGTGTATGGTATTTCATATTTTATTATTTTTATTATTTGTATTTGTTGGAGTTTTTTATTGACTTTTACCTGAACCAAATGAAAGGCAATATTTTTATATGTACTACCTGTTTTTGCCTGTTGTTAAATCCACATACAAATAGGTTGGGTTCTCACTGACATGGTTGGGTTGCTAGAGATAACAAACATTTAAAATAACAAATATCATACAGGATTATTACATCATAGGTTGGGTTCTCACTGACATAGTTGGGCTGCTGGGAGTAACAAACATTTAAAATAACAAATATCATACAGGATTATTACATCATAGGTTGGGTTCTCACTGACATAGTTGGGCTGCTGGGAGTAACAAACATTTAAAATAACAAATATCATACAGGATTATTACATCATAGGTTGGGTTCTCACTGACATAGTTGGGCTGCTGAGGGTAACAAACATTTAAAATAACAAATATCATACAGGATTATTACATCATAGGTTGGGTTCTCACTGACATAGTTGGGCTGCTGGGAGTAACAAACATTTAAAATAACAAATATCATACAGGATTATTACATCATAGGTTGGGTTCTCACTGACATAGTTGGGCTGCTGGGAGTAACAAACATTTAAAATAACAAATATCATACAGGATTATTACATCATAGGTTGGGTTCTCACTGACATAGTTGGGCTGCTGGGGGTAACAAATGTTTAAAATAACAAATATACAGGATTATTACATCATAGGTTGGGTTCTCACTGATATGGTTGGGCTGCTGGGGGTAACAAACGTTTAAAATAACAAATATCATACAGGATTATTACATCATAGGTTGGGTTCTCACTGACATGGTTGGGCTGCTGGGGATAACAAACATTTAAAATAACAAATATCATACAGGATTATTACATCATAGGTTGGGTTCTCACTGACATAGTTTGGCTGCTTGGGGTAACAAACGTTTAAAATAACAAATATACAGGATTATTACATCATAGGTTGGGTTCTCACTGACATAGTTGGGCTGCTGGGGATAACAAACGTTTAAAATAACAAATATCATACAGGATTATTACATCATAGGTTGGGTTCTCACTGACATAGTTTGGCTGCTTGGGGTAACAAACGTTTAAAATAACAAATATCATACAGGATTATTACATCATAGGTTGGGTTCTCACTGACATAGTTGGGCTGCTGGGGATAACAAACGTTTAAAATAACAAATATCATACAGGATTATTACATCATTGGTTGGGTTCTCACTGACATAGTTGGGCTGCTGGGGATAACAAATGTTTAAAATAAGAAATATACAGGATTATTACATCATAGGTTGGGTTCTCACTGACATGGTTGGGCTGCCTGGGGATAACAAACGTTTAAAATAACAAATATACAGGATTATTACATCATGCATATTATAGATGATGTCTTATTGATCAGTGTTGTGTTTTAGATCATATTGAACTGCTCTGGTTTCATGAACAATCGGTCATTATGTTACACTTTTCCAGTCTAAAACAAGAAATCTCGATTAAGAAGAATGACATTGACAAGAGGTAGTTTCTTTTGTTTAACAACACCACTAAAGCATATTGATTTATTAATCATCGGCTATTGGATGTTAATGAATTGGTAATTCTAACATATAATAAGAGAAAACCTGCTACATTTTTCCATTGGTAGAAAGGTATTATTTATAGTCACCATCCCATAGAATGGAAAACCCATACCATGGCCTTTGATGTTCCAGTTGTGGTGCACTAGCTGGAACAAGAAATAGCCCAATGGGTTCAGCGACGGGGATCAATCTTAGACCAACCACGTATCAGGCAAGTACTATACCACTGGACTATTTCCCAATGAACACATGTGGTTTGGTCGATGGTGTTAGAAAATTATACAAATGTAAAAGTCTAATGCTTGGATTACTGTAAAATTATTATTAGTACTGTAAAATACTTTACTTTTGTTGCACGCAATTTTCAAGTAAAACAAAAATAACCATGTTTGCTGATTACATTTCTGCAAGTTGTTGATTAAAATGAATAAAATAAATATGCATTTTCCAATACACAACAATGTATTTGTAACCAAACAGCCACACGTGGTAAACTTGAAGATTATTAAACCAAGAACAGATAGATTCCTACATTCCACTTGACAAATTACTGTACCTATTTCATTTTATCCAGAGAGAGCACCACAACTGCTATCCTGTCTGTGGGATGGTGCATATAAAAGATTCCTTGCTACTAATGGAAAAATGTAGTGGGTTTCCTCTCTAAGACTATTGTTGATGATTAATAAATCAATGTGCTCTAGTGATTTTGTTAAACAGACCAAACTTTATTTCGTTTTATTACTTAATGTGTCCCGACTCTTTATTATTATGAAATATGCATTTCTCTCTTATGTAAGTATTTGGTTGAGACACTGTCTACAGCAAAACGTACCTCACCAGAACAATAGAACAAACTCATCACATAACTGTCCATTATTTTGGAGCACCAGAATATTCTTGTTGATTTCCATTAACCAATGGCTGAGTGCTCCACATTTGGAAGGAAAGCTATGAAGGAGCATTTCCCTCTGTGGAAACATAATTGTAGTTTTCCATTTAATCATTTATGCTGGTACAGACCAAATATTTATATCAAAATTGATAATTCTCTCTTTTATTTAAATATATTTATCTCTATGAGTGTAATTCTTGCAAACAAAAATTATTTACACTAACTTGAGGAAATGAAATATATGTAGCATGTAAATCTGTTGCCCTTTGTTTTGTAATGTAAAAGCCAAAGAAAATTAAAAATAAAGAATAAAAAAAAAATCCAAATAATAAGTGTAACATATTCAAGTAATTAGAAATAAATATAAAAGGTATTTGAATATATGACCATATTTGGTCTGGCAACCAGTATGAATGTGTTGACAGGTTTGTCAGAATGATTTTGCTTGTCAGTGTAATGATTATCTTGATGTACTTTTTTCTATTCATTTTAAAGAAAAGAAGTAGTTTTTCGTGGGGAAAAACATTTATGAAATTTATTTTGTCATGCTACAGAATAATTTTATACATAATTTATCATATCTACATATACAGGTATTGTGTAGAATTGGCTTTTGAAGTTTTAGTGTTGTTTTATTGCTCTTGAAGGAAATTACGTTTAATGTTATACTCTCATCCAGGTTGGTTGTATGTACGAATACAGAAATCTGACCCCATTTACACTGTTTTGAATCGGTTTCTTAACATATAATTAACAACTGAACATGTTTAAATCTGTTGTTTTCATTTAATGATGGATATTAAATCGTGCTAGCATTTGCTTCATTTTGAACTAGTTGCTGTTAGTTATTGCATTTAACTAGATTTACTAAAAGTACATTGAAAATTATAAAATAGACCTTTTTTCTTTGTATAATTAGTGATTAAGATGTAATATGTCACATTATTACCAACATTATTAAATTCCATCATTTAAAATTCATGAAACTAATACAGTGATTATCTTTCACACTGTTGTTCATACAATTATTTATTCATTTTAACTCAGTTTGCATGCTTGTATTCAATTAAGGTTTTAGTATACTTGGTTTGGCACACATCTCGGCTATCTGTCCAGTGCTGGGTTAATGATTAGTTGTTAGTTATTAGTGGCCTGGCTCTGGGTAACCTAGATGGGGGAGACACCAGGATAATATGCAAATGGTACTTTCAAAGCCAGTAACTATTAGTTTTAAGTTCAATGGCTAAGTAATTGTACCACTGAGGTCAGTCATTTACTACCATGAGCTAGGATCATTAAATATGGATGGTGGTAAAATATACTAGAAAATGGTGCGTCACTGTGACTTACTTTTCACCTAACTGAACATAACAGTGTAGGTTGCAGGATCATTAGAAGGTGGTAATTACATCCTGTCAAGCCAGTATGTGCATGATCTAATTGTATCGCTGTCACCTACTTTTTACATACACTAAACATAAAAAGATGAATCTTATCAGTTTATCTTCTATGCTAACGTACTTTTACGGTGACTTCATAGTTGATATGAATATCCTTTATACATGATGATCAAACTTAATGTAGTACTAACATCCTTTGAAGCTGTGTGTATATATATATATATGTATTAGGTAAAATTACCATTTGTTGTGTCGTTAATTCTTGTAGCAATTTAATATAATCCTGTTTAGGAAAGAATTTTATATTATTTTTATGAGAAAAAATAATATAAAATTCTGAGTCTTTGAAATCTTTCTTTGTTGATTACCTGTAGCATACTGCCACTTGTATAACAGCAACACAAGGTGGTGCTCTGGCATGAAGGTGGCCAACTGAAAATGTTAATTTTTTGAAAGGTTCTGACATTGTGTCAAGGGAGAGCACTCCATAAAACTAGTAGTTACATGACCACCTCAGTATTGTATTTTTCACAGAATATATTCCGACATAGAAATTGTATTGCACTGCAGAGTAATTAATGCTGGTGTTCTTGTGTGCTAATGTCTGCCATATAATTGTTTGATGCAGGATCGTCAATGTTGATGTGGGAGTACATTCTGCTTAGTTTGTGTTATGGCATAATTAGGTCACAATCGCCCTTTGATCTAGTTCCCTAAAATTCATCTGGGCAATTTATATGGTGTTTGTTTTGTTTGTGTTTTTTAAATTTTTTATGGAAATGCATTTAAGTGTGTTGACGATTATCAACATTTCTATGAGTTTACAGACCATATTAAAAACTAGATTACTCTTTTATTCATATTCATAACCAAATATTTGACATCCAATAGCCGATGATTACATAAATCTGTGTTCTAGTGGTGGTGTTAAAAAAACCACAACTTAAAACTAATGCTCATGAATGTTAAATATCGTAACCCTAATTATTTTTAATCACCAGATCCAATTATGGTAGGCAGGACATTCTTGGTATGGGTGGGGTTTTTGTTTGTTTTTTATTTAAAAAAAATTGGTGGTACCCCAGCCCCTTTCCTAAAAGCATACCGGTACATCAAAAGTCGATTTTGTAAGGAATAATTTCATCAACATTTGTGTTTGATTTAAAAGCATACACTGTCATTAACACTTTACTTGCTAGTGTATAATTCACATACATAAAATGTTGATAATTGTAAAAATCCCCCTTAAAGGAGAGGACAATTAAGGCATTTGGCCTGGTATGCATATTCAACGATATATAATGCACATTATTGCTTAATATCAACAAGTATAATTGTATAGTTATTTAATAAAACGGTTAAATGTGACGGCTATTATATATAACGGGAGCAGCCATTTTGTACCATCTCAGTGAGTACGCCCTCTAGCGAGCTGGTGGTTACGTAATACTTAACGCGTAACGTCAGGAATGAGCCTTAGAACTAGAAAAACACAATCTACGGGATGATAAAAAGGCATACATTGCAATGTTCTGTAATAATACACATCCCAGTAAGCCAGCAATAAGTATATCCAGCACTATATATATTATTGTTCAATACAAAATAAAATACCATTGTCAAAGTGGCTACACAAAAGTCGAAACAATTAACAATGTTTTGCCCATGCATTAACCTACGTACTGAAATGATACACAGAGTGTTTTCTTAGTTAATTGGTCTATGCTGTTAGTTGCTTCTACCTGTGATTCGTGATTGGCAGGTGTGTATTTGATTGGTAACCAGACGAGCCAATTAATTGACGTTGTCTAGACACAAAAATACATACTGGTATTGTGGAATATTACCTGTCGCCCCTAAAATTGTAATGGACATGGTTTATTACTGTAAATAGTTCTGTAAAACTATTGATTAAGTAGACTTTTCCATCTAAAACCACAGAACTGACCAATTACGTAGACCAAAGAAAAGAAAAGTATCACTTGGGTATCGTGGGTTGTCGTTTTTCTCCAACGTAGCATATCAATAGGCCTAATAGTGTACATTTTTCCTTTGGATTATTAAACCGAGAAAAATACTATAACCCCATTTTGTTCCGTTATTGCAACTTGAAATATATAATAGTTTATTATATTATTACGTCATTTATGCTGTTTTACAAGTCAGGTTGATCAAAGAGAAGCGCCTTGTCGAAAATTACTGCTTTTGTTTACACTGTACATACAGGAGATGGTCAGGAGCTGACGTCACTTCGCCCCAAGCTATCCCACCGGACGTCACAAAAATGAAACAAAATGGCTGCCCCCAGTTAACAGGAATAATCATTGTTTTTTTATTAACTCTAAAATTATGTGTTTTTCATTTCTAAAAGTACCAGTATGTGTTGGTGGTTCGGGTATGCATCTTTCCAACACATAAGGCTCTTGTTTGAGTTGACCCTACCTTTAATAGATTTAGTACTCTTTTTTTTTTTTCTCTCTTTTTTTTTTTTTTTTTTTTCTCTTTTTTTTTTTTTTTTTTTTTTTTATGTTATATATATGAATTTTGTTCATTTATGATTTTGAAAGTTAAAGATACTTGTACTACTGCAAACTGTAATAAACAATGTTTAAATCTATACTAAATAAGATTTGTCTTGGTGAATGTTTTGGTATTATGTTGTATATAATTATATGGCACAGAGTGCATTTTGTTAATATGGTGGTTGTTACAATTAACCATTATTTGTTATCATATTCAATTGTAATGGTCCAGACGAAAAATGTGCATTGCAATATTTACTTATCCTGTATTGGTATTAACATATTTTCTGTACCTGATGTGAAAGTGCATGTTTTATTTTGTTGAATCATTGTAGGTGACTTTGTGCCGAGTTATTCGGGCTCTGAATTTTTATCAGCCACCATTGTCCTAATCTAATTAGACTGAATACCAAATAGTGTGTTTCTCAGTGTGCTCTAGTTAAGTGATCATCTAAGTAGTTTCTGTGGGAATTCAGACTTACTTCAGATAGTAACGTCACTTGTGAAATATTTCTTTGAATGTTCACCTTGGATAAGACCATGAATTGTTCAGTACCGTATAAATCACAGCAGCAAGTCTGGAATGCACTACATTGTTACCATGCATGTTTTGTCAGTATCACAGTAAAACAAAGTAAGAGAATGTTTTCCTCATTATTCATGTCAAAATGGTGTCACATATGGATACACTTAATTGGCAGTAAGAAGTATTTTATATGCATTATCCTACAGCTGTGGCAAGTGAGTTTGCTAAATTAGATTGCCAAAAGTTTAAATCTTGGACACCCAAGTACTAGATTCACAATGCAGTGCATCCATCAAGGGCAACTGTATCTACAGTATATACTTGTCACTGACCCCAATTCCAGAGGTTTGTACCTTTTCTTTTTTATATTAAATGTATTTTGAGCTAATACAAATGTCAAGATCAATAATGACACGATGAATTTGTTAAAATGGGTAACTTAAGAAAATTGTTATAATTAATACTGTATGTAATTTAATCACAAAAGAAGTTGTAATGACCAAATACATGTTATTCTGACTAATTACTTATATTTAATTATCACGGCCCACACATCGGGATGTGACATCATGACCCACCTGAATTGTTACATCTCTGCATAGTGCCAACTCTCCAGACTGGCTTGTTTTAGCTTTGTATTATTGTAGTAACAGGAACAAGTATTTTGGTTCAGCAGCGGCCGCATGGTGTTTATTTGAAGGAGGTGTATAGTTCTAAAAGGCCACATACACACAGAGTATTCATACAGTATTCATAAGACCACTAATATGCATTATATAGAAGATTTCCACAGTACTTTCAAGTTCAGGGGAGAGGTACACACCTCCATCACCCTCCCCCTGTATCCTGTGGTTCAGTAACTCTCTTTTAATTTATTGGCATACCTCGGTTTGATAGTTTATCTTGTGAAATGAGGACTGCCTTGTGTTCTGCCGATGAGAGTGCTCGGTGCCATTACAAAAATACATGCTTTTAGTGCTCAACATTAAATGAATGTGATAGGGCAGGTACCAGTCAAAACCTTAGTACAGAGTGTGGTTTTCATGTTTTCCATGCCTTTATATCATAATGACTGCATCATCTAGGTTTTGTAATTTGTCAATAATGAGAACCTTTCTTTAAATGAATACATACAACTAAATCGTGCATTATCTAGGTTTTATAATCCATGTCGGTAATGAGAACTTTTGGTTTTACTTTTAATGTTTATCTCATCTGTTATATTGAATTCTTATGGATTAATGAATTTTCTAATTTGTCATACAAACATTGGCATGCTGGACTTCAATATATACATACACTGTTACTCTTAGTGTATAGCACTTCTGTGAATATTTAATTATTATATATTTGTATATATCTATAAACTTGAAGTACATGTAGTTATTTGCTATGAAATAAATACATTCGGTGTATTGTGTGTTACTGATGTTTATTTCTTTGTGCTCATAAATACTGTATACTATTGACCCACCCTTAACTTCTAAACCCTGCATTTGAAACACTTTTAGCATCTTATCAATTATTCGTATAATATCATCAAACCTTGCATGCATGTACTACTTGGCATGGCAGTGTTTTGCTTACCATAACTAGGTCTGTGCAATATCTAGGTCTTTGCAACCTACTTTTCACAGATTACTGCTCCTTGTCCAAGTATTATCTTCTTTATATATTGATATAGGATAATCAGTTCTTGCATGCAAATACAACTTAGGATGGCAGTGTATAACTAGTTCACTGTAACGTTTTCATGGATTAAAGGAAACCTTTATTCGGCCATATCTTCCTCATTGTGTTGCTATTGTTCCCATGCCTTAAAACTGATACCTTTCTAATGTACCACTTTCTCCAATGGTTGCAATATCATCAGTAGTTCGTTCAAAACAAACTGTTAAACCATCCCATTACACAATCCAGTTGTGCACATAACATTAATGTGTGTGCTTCTCTGTCAAACTTTTGTTCCAGCCAGTGCACCACGACTGGTATATCAATAGCTGTGGTATGTGCTATCCTGTCTGTTGATCAGATGGTGCAGATAAAAGATCCCTTGCTACTAATGAAAAAATGTAGCAGGTTTCCTCTCCAAGATTATGTTAGAATTACCAAAGTTTGACTTCCAATAGCTGATGATTAATAAATCAATGTGCTCTAGTGGTGGTGTTAAACAAAACAAACTGTCAGACTGCTGATGGGCATATGATTACCTAACCAGTATTCTTTGTCTCCATTAATTTTTATATGTAGCGTATGTGTTGACTGGAGTATCCACCTATTGGTGTCTACATACCACAACTTCCGAGTTGCCTTTCTCTGGCAGGGACGGGACCCAGTGGTAAAGCGTTTGCTTGATGTGCGGACGGTCTGGGATCGATCCCCATCGGTGGACCCATTGGGCTATTTCTCGCTCCAGCCAATGCATTGCAACTGGTATATCAAAGGCCATGGTATGTGCTATCCTGTGTGGGGTGGTTTATATAAAAGATCCCTTGCTGCTAATCGAAAAAGAGTAGACCATGAA
This sequence comes from Gigantopelta aegis, assembly GCF_016097555.1. Classification (NCBI taxonomy): domain Eukaryota; kingdom Metazoa; phylum Mollusca; class Gastropoda; order Neomphalida; family Peltospiridae; genus Gigantopelta; species Gigantopelta aegis. Next base: position 31,432,697 of record NC_054707.1, read on the forward strand.
GTGACGACTGGGATTCCTCTCAATATCTGTGTGGTCCTTAAAGGGACACCCTAGTTTCAAACTATTCTACAAACTTGTAACACATGGATAAAGTTAAAATTGAGTGAAACATGAGTCTGTGACTTTGAAATGGTGAAATACCCTCTAGAAATAGACTGCATAACTGCTACTTCTTGAACGCACATGCTTTTTTTTTTTAAATATGAGAAATGCATTTTGTGATATTAAAAGCACCAGGATGACCAAAAATACTTTGAATGTATGGAAATTGATAATCTAAACAATAAAGTATGATTTCAGTATTCAGTTATCAAAAACGGCTCTAATAGTAAAAAATGTGCCATAACAGTGTTTAAAAACTAGAGTATGTCCTTTTAACCATAATATGTTCGACACCATATAACTAAATAAAATGTGTTGAGGGCGTTGTTAAATAAAACAGTTCCTTCTCTGGCAGAGAAAATTATACAAAGACTCCTAAAGGATTTCAAAAAGTTTTATTGTACACATAGTCGTCGGAAGATTAAAGTAAGTGAAGGGGTCCGTTATATATGTTTTCCTTTAAACTGTGTGTGTATTATCTTTAGAGTTGCGAGGGTAGTATCCCCATTTCTCATGCCTATGTTGTAGACATTCAGAGACTATTTCCTAATAGGATGTACCATATTAATTATTGTGAACTGGGATAAGTTCAGTCAACTGTTTATCTGTCGCTGATGTTTGCTAAACAGAATTTCATGCTACACAGTTAACCAAATTACCACTCGGGGGGGGAACCAGTCAAAATAGTTTGCAAATGTTAGGGAAAAACGGCTGTCTGCACTCTGGACTGGTGCATACCTTAATTATGAATTTTCATAGTGTATGTAAAACCGAAGTACAACTATCATAAGAGGTGGCACGATCTGCTCCTGTTTCACGAACATGTAGTATTGTTTTGTTGTTAGGTCATTGAGATTTACATGTAGCTATTTTAGTTATATGTAGAGCTGGCATTGTCATCCATGAAATTTAGTTGTCTGTTAAAAACTCTTTCCGTTGTACATAACTATGCTATAACCCATTACCAGCAGCCAAGAACAAGTTCCCTCCCTTTGTTTGAATCATATTTAGATATTTCAATGTTCGGATTATTCTTAATACTGAAACATAAAATAATACCAGGGCTGTACCCTGATCAAAATTCTAGGGGTGGGGGGCACTACTTTTTATAAACAAATAAAACACTATACAAATTAAATTCTGAGATGTGTATGCTATTTTCTTAAGTAAAAAAAAAAGGTGAGATTCCCAGGGGGGCAACTGCCCCCACCGGAGGGTACGGCCCTGAATACATAATCTTATTAAACCTGTGTAGGCGTCTACAACTTCTAACAAATATTTACATAATATAAATATATGAACTGTATCATTAAAAATTCCAGAAAATGCTAGGTTTTTTGTGTGTGTATATATATATAGGAATGTCGGATGGTCATACACCCACCAACAATAATCCCACTCCCACCACCACCACCACCACCCCACCTCCTTCCCTAAATGCATGCACACACTCATACATACATTTTAGATTAATTACGGTGTGAGCTTTTTGTTATTTTATTTTATTTTATTTTTTTTAAAGGAGAAAAAAACCCACATAAGCATACCAGAATTGCATCTTATTTACTTGTCACTCTGTTTCTATTAATCAAGACAATCAAGGCATATCTCATGTTCCAATAAATAATGCTTTGAACCAAACAAATTGCCTCTGGCATGAAACTATGAGTTATGATGAAAGATTACCTGGATGCAAAATGGCAACATTAGCCATCCTCGGATCGAAATACGTCTGCTTTGCTTTTTTTTAGTGAACATTTTGTTTTTGTCTAAGCAGCATGATGCATTATATAAGATAGGACTACCTGGAATGTAATGGTCTGGGTTGGAAATCAATAAAACGCGACTCTGGACGAAATCTGTCTACATTGGCACTCTGTCTAAACTGGCATATTTGATCGGTCCCAAGTGAATAATCACATTTTTAAAAATTTGTAGAGAAAAGTAATGTTACAAAGTGGTGGCTTGGTAATTGAAAACATCTATGGAAATAAGAATAACTTGAGATAATATTGTAATTAAAGAGAGTGCACATGTGAATGGATACCAGTTTGCAAAGTTCCATCGTTTATAACATAATAAGGAATGGAAAATGTGTTTAATCATTCCTTGACATATTCAAAACTATGGCTATTTTGGTGTCTAACATAAGGCATAATGTCGATGCTTACAAAAGAAAACCCACTACCTAGCCTAATTAGTGAAGATAAATGCAACACTTTTTAATGAACTTTTGAAGATGATCAGCATTTGTTTACACGTGTAGGACTATGTACGATCCAATCAAATAATTTGTTATAATTACAATCGCAATTATATTTACAAGCTATCATTTTGCAATGTAGGTTTATTATTTTTTAATCTCAATTCTAGAGAAACTCGGGGGCATACTCCCATAGGTAGAACATTTTGAAAACGGTGTTCTAAGAAGCAATTTCCTGCATTCTACAAGTAATATTCTTCATAGCAATGCTGGCAAATGACAATAAAAAAAAGAGAAAGACTTCAGGTCCAGAATGATGTGGGGGGGGGGGGGGGATGGGGGGCAAACACTCCCTTTACCTTGATGCTCAAGCTATTTTCAAATATTCTCAGTAGACTATTCTCTCTTCATGTCTGCATAGTTGAAAAAAGTAAATAACTTACTGGCTTGAGTCTTTGTTTTGGAGACTTTATTTCTGGAGAGAAAAAAAAGTCTCCTAGACATTGTCCCAGATCACAAACATAGCAGTGTCAGGGATGGGAGCCCCAAATCACTGCTGTACATATAATAAATATACAACACATATATTCATACACAAACAAATACGTACACATGTACCCGGATGTCCTCCAATACATACATAGATTCACACATACATACACATACATATATGCAAAAAGGCATCAATGTTCGTGGATACAAGAGTAGTAAATATACATACATGTAATTGGTTTAATCTGGGATATTATAAAGAGAAGAGAGTATAAGAAAGAGGAGAAAGAGGTAGAAGACGAGATAAGGTTATACGTGAGGTGTATGTTTATTTTTCTTGTTTTCCCGCTATTTCCAAACAAGCCATAGACAAGAACAAACTTAAGCTAACATCATATATTTCATTTAATCATTATCATTAAATAAATTAGCCCATGGATCGAGCCCATTGTTTATTAAACATTTTGTATTTGCAATTTTTATATAAAATAAATCTTTGATTTCTAAATATTTTGTTTGTATCTTAGTTCTATAAACATAATATTTTATGTTAATAATTAACCAGTTAAGGAAGTTAGATTTTTCGTTATTAATAATACCAAAGATAACATTATCTTTATTGAAATTAATTATAATACCAGTCTGAGTCAATATCCAGTTTTGAACTGCAACCCATAAGTTGTGAACTTTATTGCATTAGAAAAATAGATCTGGTATGGTTTCTGGATGGTTGTTACAAAAGCTACACATGTTTGACTCAACATAGTGAATAATATATAAGAAAGAGGCCGAACCCGGGGGGGGACATGCTAGAAACCTTAGTGGTATATGAGCATGGAAAATGTTTTCGGATCAGATCAGTGTTCATAGCTAACATTCAGTGAACTAGTCTATATTGAAACCATATTAATGTTGAATCCTGAGTGCTCTGAAAAGGAAGTAAATAATATTCTGCCCATTCACTTGATGAAAAGATAAAACCTTGATTGGTGTATTTAGCTTGCGATTTTGGAGTTATGGATTTAGAGTTGTACATATCCTTACATCCTCTTTGTCTTTTTAATAAAAGATTAAGTTTAAATGGAAGAATTGGGTTATTAACCATTTTAAGTTTGTTATCTTTCAAATCATCTATACTACATTGTGTATATATGTACTATCATTCAGCCAAATATTAATACATAAAATATCATCTACGGTTTGAAGATTAAGTTCCTGCTCTGTTTTTAGCCAGCTAAGTAGGGTATCTCTCCAAAATCTATTTGCAATATTAAAAAAAAAAAAAATTAAATAATAGTCTCCATTTTAATATCTCCTTTGTTGTTATACCAGTAACCGAATTAAATAGGTTTACCCATTGTGAATTACGTATAAATAATCTTCGTAGCCATGAGCATTTTAAGGCAGTCATAAAATTGTTTAAGTTTATCATTTTAAGACCTCCAGCTTTATAGTCTTGAGTTATTAAATCACATTTTAATTTTTCAGGCTTATTCTGCCATATAAATTTAAAAAATAACGTATTTAAGTTTTTTAAGATCGTTTCTCTAGGATTAGGTAATGATATTAAAAGATGTGTTATTTTAGGTATTATTAAAGTTTTAAGAACAACTATTTTTCCTAAAACTGTTTTCTAATAGACCATAGTTTCATGGAGTTTTGCATTTCTTTTATTTTAGATTCATAATTAACTGCATTAATATTTTCCAAATCTACTGAAAAATTAATACCAAGAAAATTGAATTGTGTTGCGCCCCAGTCCAATTTCCATCTTGTATGGCGGTAAACATCTTTAGAAAACGTTTTGCTCCCAATCCATATAGCTTTTGATTTTGAATAATTTATTTTTAGGCCTGAAATCTGTTCATAATAGTCTAATTCCATTAGTGTACTGCGAAGGGACTCGGTAGATCCATCTAGAATAAAACATGTGTCGTCAGCATATTGCGATATTAAATATTCTTCACCATCTATATTTTCTGCCTTTAATAGTTGGGTTATTTCTAATAATAATTGCAAGTATTTCAGCACATATAATAAAAATGTATGGTGATAGTGGGTCGCCTTGTCTGCATCCCTGTTGTACAATGATAGGTTGAGATAGAAATCCATTTTGTATTACTCTTGACATAGAATTATTATAAAATGTTTTGATCCAATCTTTTATTGATGATTTAAAATTGAAAATATCAAGTGCTTTGTCTATAAATGACCATGATAATGAATCAAATGCTTTTTCAAAGTCTATAAGAAGTAGTAATCCAGGAATATTATTCAGTTCGGTACATTGTATAATATCATATATTAGTCTTATATTTTCTCCAATATATCTTCCTTTTACAAAACCAGTTTGGTCATTATCTATTATTTTGTCCAAAGTTTGCTTTATTCTGTTAGCGATGCACCCTGAAGCCATTTTATAAATGCAATTTAGTAGAGTTATAGGTCTCCAGTTTTTAAGAAATTCCTTTGGTTTATTTACTTTCGGAATACATGTAATTATACAGGTCTAATTTTTGTACATTTGACATTTCTTTAATAGAATAGCTATAGTTGATGGCCCTGGTTATAAAATGTCCTAAATCAATCAAAAACATTTTGAAAAATTCAGTTGAGAAACCATCTGAGCCTGGACTTTTATAATTTTTCATGGTTTTAAGATATGACAGTATTTCTGAATATAAGTCAATTCGCCTTCTAATCTATTAGCTTCTTCATCAGTTAGTTTATTAAATTTTAAATTAGATATGTTTTCAGTTATATCATTATTACTTTGCCCAAGTGGCGCAGAATAAAGTTTTTCATAGAAATTTCTGGTTTCTTACAAAATGTCTTCCTAGACTTTGTAGATGTAACCTATCGGGCTATTTCTCACTCTAGCCAGTGCACCACAACTGGTACATCAAAGACCGTGGTATGTGCTATCCTGTCTATGGGATGGTGCATATAAAAGATCCCTTGCTGCCAATCGAAAAGAGTAGCTCATGAAGTGGCGACAGCGGGTTGCCTCCCTCAATATCTGTGTGGTCCTTAATCATAGGGGCCTATGTCCGACGCCATATAACCGTAAATAAATGAGTGCGTCGTTAAATAAAACATTTCCTTCTTGTAGATGTATAGACCCTCAAAACTCATGCTCCTCAGCTAGGCCTACATATCGTTCTGCTTTACCAAAATGAGAAAAACTTTAAATAATCTTAACACTGAGCAACATATCTTCCTGTTTTACAACCCCCCCCCCCCCCCACAAAAACAAACAAACAAACATACCCCAAAACCAAAACAACAACCACCCAAACAAACAACTTACATAAGTTGTAAATAAAATACTTAGAGCCTTTGAAAAAATATCAGCGTAAGCCACTACCAAGAAAGATGTGTTTTTTTAGAAAAATAAACTATAAAATGGGTCTAAAATAAATGTAAAAAAAACCCTTTAAAATGAGTTAAATTTTTAATTTTGTAGACTTTTAAGGTTGGTTTTTAAAAAAACAGAAATAAAACAAAATTAATAATAGACCCCCAAAAAACGCAACAACATCCCCCCCCCCCCCCACACACACACACACAAGCACGCACGGTTCCGAATTTCAATTTGGAAATTTTGCATTTGCTACATACCCGCAAAACATCAATAATGCTAAGACGATATTTAAAAAAATAAATATTTATTTACAATGATTGAACATTTCTTATTAATATATAATGTCAATCATCAATCATTTTATTGTTTTTATCAACAATTGATTAAACAGCCTATTATAAACCATAATCAACTCCCCTCTCGCTGTGCTAAGAACTGCCACCAGGTGTCTCTGGAAGTCACCTGCTTCTTGGATGATTCATGTGCCGGGAACATTTGGTGTTGGTTCGCACTGGCAGTGGATGGATGTATTATCATGTTCTTTGTTTCCTGGTTCGAAATTTCTCAACAAATGGCCAAAATAACAAATATAGTTGAAAAATAGTCATCGACAACATCGCATCTAAGATCGCTGGAGGCCAGGGTTGGCCGATTACATTCCTGAAAATAGCGACATCTCTACGCCGATTTCGCATTTTCGGGTCATGGCAGAGCGCATATTGATCTAGATGCAGCTGCGAGGAAACTGGGAGAGAAATATATGCGAACTGACAACAGCATGGATTTGTGATTTGTAGCTGGCTTTTGGTGGATTGTACAGTGATCATGTCCCATTCTCACAAGGAGGAACTGTACGTCGGACCGTATCGCCTGGAAAAAACTCTTGGCAAAGGCCAGACAGGTAAGCTACTGGAACTGTCAGAATCTGACAGATAAACAGCAGTTTTTCCCAAAGGAAAACGCTTCTATTTCGGTCAAGTTGGTGGTTTCCGATCGATCGTCCACTTGGCACATTAACTACTAATATTGTATCATATACATACATGGGCCTATTTTTTTAATAAATAAATAGAGGCCTGCCTACCACATTTTCTTAAAATTTTAAGTATTTGTTTTAAAGGTGTCTTTTTACAAATTACACATAATAGATCAATTTTTTCCCCTACCAGTGACCAAAATAAATTACATGAATACTATTTTTAAAGCTATTATTTTGCGTAGCTGAGGCCAGCTAGACTGAATCTCTCCCCTCCCCCCCCCCCCCCCCCCCTTTCAACTTAGCTAGCAGTGAACACCTTTCTCTGATTTGTGTTGACATACAGATACAGAAGTCTTATGAGAAGTATTGTTGAATGCAAAACCTACCCAACATTAACTGACCTACATATATCTACTGTAGGCCTACTACAAATGTCATATTTTAATAATTTAAGGTGGTAGATTGATAATGACTTGAACTCAGGTTTGTTAATTCATAGACTAGAGCCATGTGATTTAATACCAGTATTTATTACACACCAGTATAAGATATTACTCATGTCAGTCATAACAATTTAACTAGTTTAATATTGGCATGCGCTGACTGGCATGGTAGTTTTTTAAATTTGAATGACGTTGGTATTCGAATTATGTCACTTTGCATTTCACTGCAATACAATAAACTGGGTGCATGACATATCCTTTTTTCAGAAGAAGGAAGGAAATGTTTTTTTTAACGATGCACTCAACACATTTTATTTATGGTTATATGGTGTCCGACATATGGTTAAGTACCACACAGATATTGAAAGAGGAAAACCGCCGTTGCCACTTCATGGACTACTCTTTTCAATTAGCAGCAAGGATCTTTTATATGCACCATCCCACAGACAGGCTAGTACATACTACGGCCTTTGTTACACCAGTTGTGGAGCACTGGCTGGAACGAGAAATGGTCCACCGATGTGGATTGATCCTAGACAGACAGCGCATCAAGTAAACGCTTCACCACTGGGCTATGTCCCACCCATCTTCATAAATCAAGGCTAATATTCATTCCTCGTATTCAGCCTTGATACATGTAATCAAGATTACTGATATCCACTACTAGCGCCCTCTATTGGAAGAAAATTTGTAACACCGATTATGTCCCTTACACGATGACATCGCTGACCAATCACAGCATCGGTAACATGTGACAATCTTGAAAGCAATATCAAAAATTAACTGCCGGATGCTGATGCTGCCATCTTTGTTTACAATAACAAGGGAATCTATAAGGAGCGTTGCGATTCGTTGCAATCAGATCTCATTGCATCCAATGAAATTTAAGCATTTTGTGGCACGATTTCTTGACGACATGTATCAAGGCTGAATACGAGGAACGAATATTAGCCTTGATTTATGAAGATGCGTCCAACCCCCTTTTTTCAGAATGCTAGAAAACATTAAGTGCAAAATTGCTGTTGAAAATGTTTTATTCAGTGATTATTAACATATCTAACCATGTTTGTAAATAGTGTAATTTAAAAGTGTACCATTACGAAATATACGACAAGATAGGCCATTATATTTGGGCCTATTGTGTACGAAACCAAAACAATGTTGTGGCAAGCATCTATTATTGACCTGCTATTCTTTCTTTTTTTATGGCCCTATGTACAAAATGTCAGTGTCACATTTAGTCAATCCAATTCACTCTGCTCAATTTTTGCTGGTCCAATCAACGATTCAATCATTATTATGAATTTTAACACCTCATTAATTGACAATTAATGCAAGCTTCTCACCAAAATCTAAACTGTACATTGCTGACGTCTTGTTACTTACTATCTGCTTACTTCTGTGTTGTGGCTTGTTTGCAGACTTTGGTTTGTAATAAATAAAATACTAAACTAGCTTGCCTGTCATACCATTTTTATGAAATTCGTGAACAGTGTTGGCATCTGAATCGCTTTCGGTGTTTCGCTCGTCAGATACCAAAACTGTTCACTCATTTCATAATGATGGTAGAGCAGGCCAGCTCGTTTAGTATTCTATATGAATGTAGGAGGGATTTCACTGTCTATAACCTAGCCATGTTCAGCATATAAACAATTAGCCTAATTTCCAAGTAATCACCAGATTAGGAGCATGGGCTGGGGGGATTCGGAGGAACCTGCCCCACTGAGAGCCATGTGATTTATATCAGTACAGTATGTCTATAACCTAATTATGTTAAGCATTAATTAATTTTTTTAAAACCTTGTGATCACCAAATAAGGGGTGGGGTGGGGGGGATGTCAAGGGATTTTGATGAAAGCCCCATGCTGAGCTAAAACAATTTTTTACAGTACAATATTAGACCATCCATTGAAAATCTAGTTAAATAATTATATATATAATGAAATATATATAATACATATATATGAAAAGTTAAGTACTGCCATAGGTATCATATTGCAACACATCGGAATACGTATCGTATCGAGACGTCCCATATTGTTACAGCTCTAACATACATGTACATGTCATGTATTACAAGTTTGACTGGTTTGCTAGTTTGTCTGTTCACTTACATTGCATACACACGTATGTATGTTTATAATTCTTCAGACCACCTCGGAAGGTTTCGTCATATCTGTTTTATTTTTACAATTCAGACAATGTCGATTTTCATTATCCCCGGGATAAATGTGTCAGTCAGCAGAGATGTCCTAATTAGATTTCATTTTAAATATCCTAATTTTGTTTAGCTAATTGAAATTCTAATTTGGCGAAAGAATGCCTAATGCAATTTTCCAAACTGTTAATAATTTTTGTTGTTCAGCTTAAACCCTGTAATTCTGCTTTAATTAAATAAAAAAAAAAAAAAAAAATCAATTTATAGGAACATACCCAGTACATTTTTATTTTCAATTTTGAATGTTGCCATGAGACCAATTTATACATAATGTACAGTGTTCTAGCTGGATTAAACTTAAATGGAGGTGGCTGCGTGACCCCCCAACCCCCCCCCCCCCAAAAAAAAGATCCAAGAATGTGAAAGGGTGGCAGTAGAACATGAAAGGAGGCGACAAAACACAATAGCAGAGCAGCCTGCCCCAATTATATGGAACAGTGAGAACACATATCAGTCAACAAGATATAAAAGTTCTTCCTTTCACGAAGATGCAAACTGTATGACAACTACATTTAGAAGTTAGAGTGAACACATTAGTTGAAGACTTGACTGGAGTGGGAATTGAACATCAAACACATGGCTTAGTTAAATATAGGTCAGACTGCTGCCATTTCAGTGTTTAATAGTATTAATATTACTGATACTTCCACTCCTACTGCAGCAGGCCTCTGAGAATTGAGCTTCACAAAAGCCATTTGTGGCTTACTGTATACTAAAATGTTTCATGTAACATAATTTGTGATGAAGCTTTTATTTTACATTTTTGCAACTATTTTCCCCAATTATAAAATAAAAACGACCAATATTTACTAAACAAAGATTTTTTGTATACACTGAATTTTGTGTCATCATCAGGGCTCGAAATGGCGACCAGTGTCCTGTTTGAGTGAGTTAAATGAAAAATAATGACGTTAGTCGCCCAAATAATATTATCTTCTTTAGGGCTATAACTTATGAGCCACATTAAAATCTTGCTTGTGGTTCGCTTACCATAATTCGCCAACATGTATTATTTTGTTGGGCCACCAAATTTTTTGGCGAGTTTCGAACCCTGATCAAGATGTCAATGTGACGTCAGTGTTCTGAAAAGACAAGTTATCGATCGATAACATGCAGAAGTTCGAAAAATATATATCACATACAGTACCAAACCAAATAATCTTTATTGGTATCTACAGTTTTACAAAGAATATATTCCACAATATTCGACTTTGCAAACCCATAAGGATTACATGACAAACATGTGATCGAATCCAAAGCAATTGTTTATTATTGGACCGAAAACAGCAAAATTTGGCTTTTGGTGGTAAAGGAGGTTTGCAGGAAAATATTATAGAGATGTGACTATAGTCTCGCCGGAAATGAAAACTGGTCTGGCGGCTACCGATTTATCGGCACCAACACCCAACATTTATCGTATGACAGAATTGCAGATATGTGCCCGTCTTAATGTAATACACTGTTCTGTAATCTCTACTAAAATGTGTACAATGTTTGACATTATTCAAAGCCAAATTGAAAATAAGTTGGCTCATAATTAAATTTGCTATCAGCATGTTCATGATTTTCGTGGTATATTTTATTTGCGTACATATATGCTTATATAGGGTATGCAAAAACAAATGTATTAATTTTTGTATAGCTTGTCATGACCATGTACATGATGTAAACTTAATGTGTAAACAAAAAAATAAGTTGTGCAGAACTAGACATTCAATCATTCACAAAATATTTAGAGGTTTTTGTTACTGAAACAACTGTCTTACAGTTATACAGTGTGTAGTAGATCAGTGCATCTTACACTGCATAAGATGACCCCTTTACACGCACACACGCATATACACAATCATATGAAATTCTTTCACCAAATTAATATAAAATTCGCCAATTGTGTTTAAAATTCGCGATTGGCGAATTTGGAGAGTGGCAGAACTAGCCCTGTAAATATATGTAATAAAGTTCAATTACTTGTTTTTAAAAATTAATTTTGAAAAGTATCGTATACTGCAATTTAATAGACAGCTTTTTAGTGCTTTTATGTTACATGTAACATCAATTTAGTTTTTTTGGGGAATGTTACTTTAATATTAAATAGTCATATTTAGTAAATGTTTGGTACATATATAGGTTAATATTTGTTACACAAGTTGGCATCTCATACAAGCTTTACTATTTGTTAAGTAGGTGAGTAGAAGCACATGACATGGCATGTTGAACCAGTGTTCACGTTGCAGTGGAGATCTTGCTCTCAGCACGCCTACAGACAATCTACCTCGCCTCTCGTAGCAGGTATAACAGTTAATCAATAAAAATTGATTTTTTTTCCCTGCCTGCCTCCAATAAGTCTTAAGTTAACTTCAGGAGGCAGAGAAGTATATCAGCTACTCAGCACACTGTTACCAAAAACTGTGTCAGTTAAAAAACAGAAACTAAATTACTTTTCAGCATTCTTTTACCTGGGATTTCTGGTGCATTTTTTTTTAATGTCATGAATGAGAGTACTGTTAGTGTTGTATGGAATTCCAGATTTTTGTGCTACACGAACATTCTTCCTCTCTTTATTATTATTATTTTTTTTTATGGAAAGTTCACAGTAGTACTTTTAAAAAGCCTGCAAAGTGGAGACTTTTTGTTTTATAAGTGTAATTTCCATCCATATATATGGATTGAATTAAAATGATTTATTAATTTTTGAATAACTTCATTGGTGCTTTTTATGAGTTAATAATATGGAATGACCTTGACATATCTTGTCTCTATAATTTTATTAAAAATAATCTACATATATTTAAATAATAATGTGCTTTTTATCAGTCAAGTATGAATTTTAACTGAGAATTAGAGCTAGTGCTTGCACCTACAATCAAAAACCTGAATTGAATTGAATATACTTAACAATACTCTAGCATGAAATCACAGGCTATTAGGTGTCAATCAGTGGTAACAAACTTGGATGACACTGTTCTCGTTCCCAGTTTATTGTTACACTGCAATCGAAATCACGGAATTCATGAAATTCGCAATCAAACGGAATCGGCAAAATGATTTACTGCATCTAATTTTGTGTAATACTGACATGAATTAATATTTAGCAGTAATCTATAAGTGTTTCTGACATTACTAATGATAAACCTACCTGTATCAATTTTCTGCAAATGTGGAATCAATATCTCAAATAAAATTTGAAGGGAGGAAACATCTAACAAAAACAATAGCGACTTAGAGGTTCCCAGTCTATTACTAGGCCACTATTGCTCCAGTGTAGCATTAGACTGGGTATGAGTTGAGGGAGATAGTTACGATATAGCATTAGACTGGGTATGAGCTCGAAAATACTGTTACTTAACTTCACCAGTAAATGATGACTTTTATTGTTTCAGTGAAAGAAACAACAACACAGGATTAAAAAAAAAAAAAAAATTTTTATGGTATCCTGGTGTGATACTGGGTTCTTGAAGTCTGGTATCTAAAATTAAATTCTGGTATCCCCAGGATATCGGAATACTGTTAATCTCGAACACTGAACAGTTACCGTTAAGTAATTTGACAGTATTTTTAGCAGCCTCTGTTGTGTCCCATATCAGTATCCATTTGCATGTTTAATATACACAATAAAAGTTATGTTATTTGAGCAATTGATGAAAACATTTTACTTTTAATGTTTCAGCAATCTCTGACTGAAAAAACCCTTATATGGCGCCAAATTTATCACATGATCAGAACGGTCATTCTGTCTTTTGTGTTCACTGACTTTCTTCTAATATTTTTACCTCATTAATGCAGATTTAATTCGTCATAACTGATAATTTTTATTTACTATCATTTGTTTATTTAGTAATTCCTAATAAAATATTAGAAACTTGTTATTTTGTTAGGGATATCACTGCTTACACAAACGACGAAAGTGGTAGTGTTTCATCATTAAAATAATTTCTCTTGGGTGCCAAAATAATATATACACCACCTTTACAAAAATGAAACTACTTTTATCGGCTAGTGATATGAATGTGATCAATTCATTTGAAGAAGATCGAAATAAAAAGAAAAACAAATTGTTATCCCACATTAGGGGATCACTTAAAACAAATCTGTATTATTTTTCAGATAATACATGTATTGAAATCTTTATTGAAATGATAATATTAAAAATTTGAATGGTTCACTAAAACGAATGCTGGTGAATGTCAGACAATATCTCAATGTAAAAGATGAGTCTGCTTATAAATACAATGTGCCACCTTTTGTGTACCAGATACCTAGTTACAAAATAAGCGGTAGGTTTTTCCACAAAGTCTTTTTTGTTTGGGGGGGGGGAGGGGGGGGGGAAGTGGATGGAGGTCACACAGCACTCCCTTTCAATTTTTACCCAGCGAGAACACTGTGTTGTGTTCCCTGTCACGGCTTTACATCTCACTAATTTGGGCACAACAGGATTTTGTCAGTTCTGAGCACACTAAGGTCCTTTTAGTGAAGTGATGTTAATAATATTTAGCTACATAGTAAAGAGTTGTATATTTCAGAAATGCATTTCAAGTTATTTTACCGGTACGCTAAATACAGCTTAGCATTCCATTGATTTTGAGGTGAAATGTTTTGAGGTTAGAATGTTTGCAGGGTTTCTGCCAGAGGGTAAACTGGGTATGGCACCATACTCAAAGGTTTTTGCTGATTTTTTTGTTTTAATTAACTTTTTGACAAAATTAATGACTCTTATCATTAATGTATGATTTTCTTAACCCTAACCCTAAACCTAACCCATTTTCTTTCTGGGGGACAGCGGATGCATATACAGCACACACATTTGTAATTGTAACCATACCCAAAAATTTCTTTCTGGCAGAAACCCTGGTTTGTACTTAATTTGGGCACACCCTTTACTGCCTCAGTTTTGATGCAATCTACAGTCCTGCCTGTTTGTACCTGAGGAGGAATGAAGTTTAAGTACTATAAGAGTTGTATTTAAAAAAATTAAAATTTATACTGTAATTTTTTTACAACTACTAGAACATTTCCAACTAAATTTTTGTGGGAAGCTTCCTTGACCCATGAAGAAACCAAATCATGAATTTGGTCATTCTGACCCACCCACTCCCCTTTCACCCAGAAAAATGGATATGGTGCTTTTCATAAGTGTGGTAGGTGGGGTCAGCAATTTACCCACATGATCGTTTACACCCATGAGCCTCTTGTTGGTATAACGAATCAAAAATAATAATCAACACATAATTATTAAGATTAAAATTATTAAAAACTGTGATGGAACTTAATCATGACTGAAAATGCATCTCTGAGCACATAACAAGGTATTGAAATGTTCTACTGATTACCCTAACCAGTACCCTTTTCACTCGACCCACACAAAAACGTATGTAAACACTAAATATTCACCATTGGGTCTTTTTCTACACCATGAATAATGACCGCCTATAATTAAATTTTCACCTGCTATTTTTATTCTTAAAGGTGCCAGTGAAAATGGATACTAAGTTTAGTTAATCTACAAACCTGTAACACACATTTGGATAAGGTTATAACAGAGAGAAGCTAACATCTGTGATGGTTAAACAGGGAAATACCGTCTAAAATTAACTAGAGCTTGTCTTGATGGTATGTGAACAAAACAGCCCCAGGATAAAATGGTCCTGAACATGTTAGACAAAATGGCCAAAGGAAATAGACAAAATGGCCAAAGGAAATAGTTATCAGCCCATCAAATCTGAATGTATAGGTACCATAACACTAAATTAATTCCCATTACTAATAATGTTAACAGATATAAGCAATATATCACAGGCAGTCCAAAAATATGTATTAAAACAATGGTATCACTGGTAACAATTTATTACAAAATGTTTTATAAATTAAACTATCACAATAACATTTTATTATGGTACACTAAGTTACCACATAAATAATAATAATAATAAAAACATACACACGCAACCGCTCATTATAAAAACATTTTGCCTATAGCAGTGAATGACTTAAAATTCACCCTCTACCCCCCCCATTTGTAGTAAATAATAAAACTTTTATCTCATAACTTTAACTCTACCCTGGGTCAGGTCACTGGTCATACCAGAGACTGGACCCAGAGTGGACATGCCTGAACTCAGAGTTCAACAAATCCGCTAGCCCGACGCCCGTGGCTAGTGGTTTTTAAGTTTGGGCTAGTGGTTTCCCCCCTCCTCTCGTTATCGCTCGATTATGGGGTTTTTCTTTTCTTCTTTTTTTCTCGGCTGAAATTTCGTTTAATAAATTTGATTGTGACGTTTGTCATTGAATAATATCAACAACGCAATCAGTATATAATAATAATCCACTTGAACTAGGTCTGCAAACTGCAGTAACATGCTATCTCTACATCGTCACAGTTAAGCATGCATTGTTTACTTTTCCCTTTCAAGTTTCTGGCACAGGAAATAAGTCTAATGACATGCGTGTTTTGATTGGTTGGACACGTCACATGGTAGTTAATCTCGCACATATGTTTTAGGCTAAGAACTTGGAAATTACAAATCGCGACGATAGGTTAATCTCAATCAAGTAAACCCCAGCCATGCTTTGAATTTCAGTGTTTGTTTTATTTATCTATTGTTTTCTAATTTAACACTTTGCTGACATGTGGTTATCGGCAATCAGGAAAACAATTTACTTTAATGGTAACCGCATATGCAATGACTCGGCTTGGCCTATTACGTGTAGCGGTTTGGATAATATGTCACAGCTGTCGATACAAGATAATATCTTTTTTGTTCATCAATTAACAACGGATTAGATGTCGCCGTTATAGTCTTTTGATATCGGTCTGACATGGGATAATGCCCTGTATTTGAGCAATTGGCATCACCATTCCTGGCGACATAAATAGTAGGCCCTAAATATATAACCAACTACCAAATACACTGAACCATCTATTACCATGTGTCACACTGTCGTACCCACATTTAAATTTAATTAGTTTGATAGTGGGTTTAGATACCAACCATGAGTTTGTTCAATTATTTTTCCCCGTGGGGAGGGCAAAAGCGAAAACGGGACAATGACGATGGATCACATTTGACAAAAGACCAAACGTACGACAAGACAAAAAACTGAAAGTTACAACATGATTTAAGTGTTTGTTTTATTTTACTGTTATACTCGTAAATGTGTAATGTTACAAAAATTATATAAAAATCCAGTTATAATTGTGGAGGAATTTGGGCTAGTGCTTTATTTTGGTGGGCTAGTGGTTTTCACAAACCCACTAGCCCTGTGGCTAGTGACTTTTCAAAATATTTGTCATACTCTGCTGAACTTAATGGATGTGGACATGGAAAAACATTTTGGAATTGGATATGTGTTAACAATTATGTGTTATCAAAAATAACAAATGATGTTCTCACCATCAGGGCTGTAAGAATGTCATTTCTTACATGCAGCTTTTGCTCATTATATACGTTTTAAAACAACTCGTTGTGAGATAAATGGTATCTAACGGCTGCTCATGTAGTATTCTCTATATATCTAGGGCCATCGTGACTCTTTTTTTAAGAGCTGTTATGACTTTTTCACTTTGGCCGTTTTGACTTTTTTTACTTTGGCTGTTTTGACTTTAACATTTTGGCCATTTTGACTTTTTAGGGCCATTTTGACCAATTATTGTTAGGGCCGTTTTGTACTGTACAAAATAACCATGTTTTGACAACATGTATGTTACACACCATTAGACAAAGTTTAAAATGCGCTATGGTGTCATTAAACAAATATTCCTTTCAGACCTAAGTAACATGCATGTGATAATTATATATAAGTAACTGAACCACAAGTAAATTTGAGTAATTTATGTAGTTTGATAGTTAACCAAGAACATAATTTCACAAATCTTCTTGTACATATCTATACTTGAAATTGTTTGTTTTGCAGAAAGTTGTTAAATCACTTAGTATTTAGATATACATGTGTACTTTTATTCTCAAGAATAACATATTTGTCAGAGAATTCAGAACATAAACAAATTGCTCAAGAATAACATATTTGTTGGAAAATTCAGAACATAAACAAATTGTTAAAGAAGTGTTTACTGTAATATTAGAGTGAGAGGTCATAACAAATCATGATGTAATTGGAGTCATTGTGTTTTTGTAAGCTCTCTCATGTTGTGTCTCCAGTTGGAAAGTTCTGGAAGCTGATGCATTAAACATCAAGATCAATACCTTGTATGAATGAAAACGGCATTGTTGGGTCGAAGGCTGTAAAAATTCTCCTGTTGAGCAGTGGCTCTTTGTTTTGTCTATTGATTTCAGAAACAAAGATTATCCATACAGTCATACATAAACCATCTGGTGAAGCCTTTTTGTATTCCCTCAACTGTAGCCAATGTCCTGCTCAAGATGCACTAGTTAAAAAAAGATCTTTTGAACAGCAATAACATGTTATGGTGTGCATTCTTGTTACAAGTCTTCAAAGGCTGCAAATTAGTAGAGGTGTGACAAATATAAAGTGGTGAATGTGATATATATATTTATCAGCACTAGTTGATAAAAGTATAAAAATCCTTGGCAAGCCTCAGATTTCATACTTTTATCTATGCTATCACAATATACTCGGTAAGTATTATCTGTATATAACAAATATGGGTTTCCTAAGACTAATGATAGCAGTAGTCAATATGGATCATCATCATGAATGTACTAATGACTTAGAAAACAAACAAAGCCAGGCTTTCATATTTTTTGCTAACGTTATATACAAACAAAATCAGAATAGTAGAACTATATATATCTTGTGTATAATCCCATTTATTCTATAACGTACCTATGATATCCATGTCATAAATCCCATGTGATAATTTAGTGCATTAACCCAGTTAGGGGCGGGACATTGCCCAGTGGTAAAGCATTCAATTGGTGCACGGTCAGTCTAGGATCGATCCCCGTCGGTAGACACACTGGGCTATTTCTCGTTCTAGCCAGTCTTCCACAACTGGTGTAACAAAGGACCATGGTATGTATTATCCTGTCTGTGGGATGGTGCATATGCAAGATACCTTGCTGCTAATTGAAAAGAATAGCCCACGAAGTGGCGACAGTGGGTTTACTCTTTCAATATCTGTGCGGTCCGTAACCATATGTCAGACGCCATATAACCGTAAATAAAATGTGTTGAGTGTGTTGTTAAATAAAACATTTCCTTCCTTAACCCAGTTAATAATGGTATGCAAATTTGCAAGGTCTCTAGGTAATTTGTTGCTGTGGATGGGTCATTTGCTTACAAGCCAACAAGACTTGTATACCTGAGCGCAATGTTTTCAAAGAGTTAATTAATATGCATGACATCAAACTAATTTGTGCAAATCGTGATGACATCATATTAATGATGGCGGTGACTTCAGTAATGTGATTTACAAAAAATTGAATTAAAATTTTATTTTAGAAGTGTTATAAGATAAATAGAATTCGCTACTCGTGTTTTTTAATATGTAAAATACCAACCTCGTCGTCGGTATTAGTCTCGGCAGAGCCGTGACAAATACAGATTAACATAGACTCCATTGATATTTTCCATATTAAAAAATACTTGTGGCGAATCCTCTCTATATATAAAAACACTGTAGCCAGCCATCATCAACTGTTTTGATCTGATACAAAAGTGTCATCTCTAGGTTAGAAACATTTGTACATCTGTGTGTGATTTGGACTTGAGATTGTAACCAACATATATAAAAAAAAAATGGCACTGAACTAGATCTGGGCGGTATTGAAATTTGAGGTTCAGTAACAATATTGGTATTTTTGGGGTGATTTACCTCGGTATCAGTACGGTATTCAGTATTGACACATTACCAATACCGATATTGAGTGGTATTTTTGGTATATTCTGCTTCAAATGCATGCCTTAGTTAAGGTTCACCTGCTAATTTTATCTAAATAAAATTAAATTCCATACACAAGGCTCTCGTCTGATTTATACCCAACCTATTTTGCCTTTGTTAGTTCTTTACTAAATGGCGAGAAACATTTTTTATATTTAAATCTTGGTATTTTAAAAGTTGCTCTGTATGGTAAATCAGTATTGACCTAATACCGATACTGAACTATATATACTATATAACGCCCAGCTCTACACTGATAAATCCTGTCTTAAATACCTTCTGTCTGGAGAAAGTTTCACAAATATGAATGTGAAAAGTGAAATTGTTTTCCATTTCTTCACATTTCTAGCAGCTCTAATAAGATTCTTTTAACTAAATCCAGGGCTAACTCATATGCAGACACCGCCAGTTGTGGATTTTAAAAACAATAGGTACAGTTTATTTTAATTTGACAAAATAATTTCATGTGATGGTTGATATTTTGGTACTAAATAAATGGGGTTTTGCAATCTTCGAAGTTTAATAAATAATTTAGCAAACTTTTCTACTTACTTAAAGCTACTCCACCCACCAATGAAAACCCCCAATGTGATTTCAATGCAAATAATTCTTCCTACTAGTAGGTGCACATTAGGTTGATCCTATTTGAATAGGCTACACTTGTTTTAAGTTGTAAAAGTAAAGTTTGTTTTATTTAACGACGCCACAAGAGCACTTTTTTTTTTTTTTATCTTATCATTGGCTATTGGACGTCAAACATACATGTATGGTCATTCTGACACTGTTTTTTTTAGAGAAAACCCGCTGTCGCCACATAGGCTACTCTTTTATGACAGGCAGCAAGGAATCTTTTATTTGCATTTCCCACAGGCAAGATAGCACAAACCATGGCCTTTGTTGAACCAGTTATGGATCACTGGTCGGTGCAAGTGGTTTACACCTACCCATTGAGCCTTGCGGAGCACTCACTCAGGGTTTGTTTTAAGTTGTGTTCATCCGCATACATATAGGATCAGACAAATGCATACCTGATAAACACATTCATTTCCTGTGTCTTGTCTAATGGTATACTTGGGCTGAAAACAATAAGAATCAGGTAATCATTATTTTGTCACCAGTTTAAAGGAAAATTAATTCTACCCAAATGTGAAATGATTTTTACGTGACATTCAACACCAGGGTTCCCGTTCCAGCCAGTCTTCCACAACTGGTGTAGCAAAGGCTGTGGTATGTACTATCCTGACTGTTGGATGGTGTATATAAAAGATCCCTTTCAGTGTTTGAGATTAATTTTTTTGGGCAGTATCCCAGTTGGATACTAACATTTCAAAATCTGGTATCCCACCTGAGAATTTAGTATTATATGGTATCCCGGTGGGATACTGGGTTCTTGAAGTCTGGTATCCAAAATTAAATTCTGGTATCCCTGGGATATCGGGATACCGTTAATCTCGAACACTGCCTTTCTGCTAATAGAAAAGAGTAGCCCACGAATTGGCGACAGTGGGTTCCCTCTCGCAATATCTGTGTGGTCCTGAACTAGATGGCTGATGCCATATAACTGTAAATAAAATGTGTTGAGTGCGTCGTTAAATAAAACATTTTCTTCCTTCCTTCGATATCAGGGTCACTGTATAATTGAATATTGTTTGAAGAACAGGTGAAAAAAAGTGGGAAAAACATTGTGCATGTATGTACAATGTATGTACTAATCTAGAAAAAACCTTCAGGCTATTGATAAGTGACTTTGAACTGTTAATGAAGAAAACTTATGAACAATTATTTTTTTAAGAAACAGCTCCTCTTGAAAAAATTTAACCACCCCCCCCCCCCCCCCCCCCCCCCCCCCCCGTTATCATTCAGTTAAAAATTATTGTGTTTTGATGTCAGTCTCATTGTAGGCTTATGAAAATTATGAAAATGGTTGTTAAGATAATGTGTTGCTAAGTTCATCTGCGGTAATTTTGTTTAACAGATATTTCATTTGCGCGCACAATTTCATTTTCATTTACTACTGGATTACTTATTTGGATAACATTTTATTTAATCCTGCAATCTCAAGAAGCATTTGGAATTGATCTCACAGGTTACATTTCTTCCACATTGGCCATAATGGTTAATACACTGACCATACTGATTAATCTCTAATGTTGTTGTACATAAAAATACAGTGCTCATATAACCATTCACACTAAACAAATGATTAGACATGTAGTGAGAGTCACGTTAGACACTAGAAAGACAACACACTAGTAAGCTAAAAGAGGAAGGTATATGGCAGATGTGACCTTTGATCTTCCATGGTAAGCACTTGTTAAGAGGATCAATACTGATCAGCTATAGCTAAAGCTTGTGGCATTTGTACCAGCCACTGTGACAAACAATGGACAACATAGCACAATGATGAATATTGGTAATTTTATGAATGGAGTTTGGAGCAATTTGACGATAAAACCATGCAGAGGTATTTATTCTCTTAAATAAGAACCAATTGTGTAACGAGATAAGAGATAGGTGACATTAAAAGTAGTGAAAAGGACATTGCAGCAAATTTTAAACTACATGTATGACTGCTTGGGGTCTAATATATGGTTATTTTGAACCTTTGTCCAAAGAATGCATCTATAGACTACTCAAACTGAAATATAGCAAGTGATATTTTATATATTCCATAGATGGGACATAACATACCATGACCTTTGATGTGCCAGTTTTGGGCACTGGTCAGGGTTTCTACCAGAGGGTACTGAGGGTAAAATGATGTACCCTAAAATCTTGAAAATTAATGGATACATTTTTTGTATAATTAAAAAAAAAATTATTATAAGAGAACGGCTGTTTATAATTTGTCGAAGTACACAAAAAGTACTGTTCATTTTCAAAAGAATTTATCTCCATAACTACTTAGTAGGGACATTTATGAACTGTTTTGTTTTTATTATTTACCCTCAAATTATTTTCTGGCAGATAGGCTACTGGTTAGGATGGGGAAACCCATGTCTACTGAGGGAACTTGATTTGAACATATGATAATGGTTAGATTGGTTAATGGTTACTGGGAGATGTGTAGGGTCCAGAACAGATGACAATGATTAGATTGGTTAATGGTTACTGGGAGATAGTGTAGGGTCCAGAACAGATGACAATGGTTAGATTGTTTAATGGTTACTGGGGGATAGTGTAGGGTCCAGAACAGATGACAATGGTTAGATTGGTTAATGGTTACTGGGAGATAGTGTTGAGTCCAGAACAGATGACAATGATTAGACTGGCTAATGGTTACTGGGAGATAGTGTAGGGTCCAGAACAGATGATAATGGTTAGACTGGCTAATGGTTACTAGGGTCCAGAACAGAAAGTGATGGTTAGTTGTTAATGGCTACTGGGAGATAATGTAGGGTCCAGAACAGAAAATGATGGTTAGTTGTTAATGGCTACTGAGAGATAGTGTAGGGTCCAGAAAAGAAAATGATGGTTTGTTGTTAATGGCTACTGGGAGATGTGCTGACCATGCATGCTTCAGCAGATCTATGGATTGGATTCAGTACTAACTCCGATTCACAGAGCCATGCAGGAACACTTCACTGTCTGAAAATAAACACCAATGCTATCACAGAGCCATGGGGAAACACTTCACTGTCTGAAAATAAACACCAATGCTATCACAGAGCCATGGGGAAACACTTCACTGTCTGAAAATAAACACCAATGCTATCACAGAGCCATGCAGGAACACTTCACTGTCTGAAAATAAACACCAATGCTATCACAGAGCCATGGGGAAACACTTCACTGTCTGAAAATAAACACCAATGCTATCACAGAGCCATGGGGAAACACTTCACTGTCTGAAAATAAACACCAATGCTATCACAGAGCCATGGGGGAAACACTTCACTGTCTGAAAATAAACACCAATGCTATCACAGAGCCATGCAGGAACACTTCACTGTCTGAAAATAAACACCAATGCTATCACAGAGCCATGGGGGAACACTTCACTGTCTGAAAATAAACACCAATGCTATCACAGAGCCATGGGGAAACACTTCACTGTCTGAAAATAAACACCAATGCTATCACAGAGCCATGGGGAAACACTTCACTGTCTGAAAATAAACACCAATGCTATCACAGAGCCATGGGGAAACACTTCACTGTCTGAAAATAAACACCAATGCTATCACAGAGCCATGGGGAAACACTTCACTGTCTGAAAATAAACACCAATGCTATCACAGAGCCATGGGGAAACACTTCACTGTCTGAAAATAAACACCAATGCTATCACAGAGCCATGGGGAAACACTTCACTGTCTGAAAATAAACACCAATGCTATCACAGAGCCATGGGGAAACACTTCACTGTCTGAAAATAAACACCAACGCTATCACAGAGCCATGGGGAAACACTTCACTGTCTGAAAATAAACACCAATGCTATCACAGAGCCATGGGGAAACACTTCACTGTCTGAAAATAAACACCAATGCTATCACAGAGCCATGGGGAAACACTTCACTGTCTGAAAATAAACACCAATGCTATCACAGAGCCATGGGGAAACACTTCACTGTCTGAAAATAAACACCAATGCTATCACAGAGCCATGGGGAAACACTTCACTGTCTGAAAATAAACACCAATGCTATCACAGAGCCATGGGGAAACACTTCACTGTCTGAAAATAAACACCAATGCTATCACAGAGCCATGCAGGAACACTTCACTGTCTGAAAATAAACACCAATGCTATCACAGAGCCATGGGGAAACACTTCACTGTCTGAAAATAAACACCAATGCTATCACAGAGCCATGGGGAAACACTTCACTGTCTGAAAATAAACACCAATGCTATCACAGAGCCATGGGGAAACACTTCACTGTCTGAAAATAAACACCAATGCTATCACAGAGCCATGTGGGAACACTTCACTGTCTGAAAATAAACACCAATGCTATCACAGAGCCATGGGGAAACACTTCACTGTCTGAAAATAAACACCAATGCTATCACAGAGCCATGGGGGAACACTTCACTGTCTGAAAATAAACACCAATGCTATCACAGAGCCATGTGGGAACACTTCACTGTCTGAAAATAAACACCAATGCTATCACAGAGCCATGTAGAGCCATTCACTGTCTGAAAATAAACACCAATGCTATCTATCACAGAGCCATGTCTGGAAACACTTCACTGTCTGAAAATAAACACCAATGCTATCACAGAGCCATGGGGGAACACTTCACTGTCTGAGAGCCACCAACGCTATCACAGAGCCATGGGGAAACTTCACTGTCTGAAAATAAACACCAATGCTATCACAGAGCCATGGGGAAACACTTCACTGTCTGAAAATAAACACCAATGCTATCACAGAGCCATGGGGAACACTTCACACTGAAAATAAACACCAATGCTATCACAGAGCCATGTAATAAGCTTCACTGTCTGAAAATAAACACCAATGCTATCACAGAGCCATGGGGAAACACTTCACTGTCTGAAAATAAACACCAATGCACACAATGCTACTGTCACAATAAACACCAATGCTATCACAGAGCCATGCAGGAACACTTCACTGTCTGAAAATAAACACCAATGCTATCACAGAGCCATGGGGAAACACTTCACTGTCTGAAAATAAACACCAATGCTATCACAGAGCCATGCAGGAACACTTCACTGTCTGAAAATAAACACCAATGCTATCACAGAGCCATGGGGAAACACTTCACTGTCTGAAAATGAACACCAATGCTATCAGGGCCATGGGGGAACACTTCACAGTCTGAAAATAAACACCAACGCTATCACAGAGCCATGGGGGAAACACTTCACTGTCTGAAAATAAACACCAACGCTATCACAGAGCCATGGGTCTGAAACACTTCACTGTCTGAAAATAAAAACACACCAATGCTATCACAGAGCCATGGGGAAACACTTCACTGTCTGAAAATAAACCAAATGCTATCACAGAGCCATGGGGAAACACTTCACTGTCTGAAAATAAACACCAATGCTATCACAGAGCCATGTGGGAAACACTTCACTGTCTGAAAATAAACACCAATGCTATCACAGAGCCATGTTCACTGTCTGAAAATAAACACCAACGCTATCACAGAGCCATGTGAAACACTCACTGTCTGAAAATAAACACCAATGCTATCACAGAGCCATGGGGGAAACACTTCACTGTCTGAAAATAAACACCAATGCTATCACAGAGCCATGCAGGTCTGAAACACTTCACAGTCTGAAAATAAACACCAATAAACACCAATCTATCACCGAGCCATGGGGAAACACTTCACTGTCTGAAAATAAACACCAATGCTATCACAGAGCCATGGGGAACACTTCACTGTCTGAAAATAAACACCAATGCTATCACAGAGCCATGTGGGAAAACTTCACTGTCTGAAAATAAACACCAACGCTATCACCGAGCCATGGGGAAACACTTCACTGTCTGAAAATAAACACCAATGCTATCACAGAGCCATGCAGGAACACTTCACTGTCTGAAAATAAACACCAATGCTATCACAGAGCCATGTGGGAAAACTTCACTGTCTGAAAATAAACACCAACGCTATCACAGAGCCATGTGGGAAACACTTCACTGTCTGAAAATAAACACCAACGCTATCACAGAGCCATGTGGGAAAACTTCACTGTCTGAAAATAAACACCAATGCTATCACAGAGCCATGTGGGAAAACTTCACTGTCTGAAAATAAACACCAATGCTATCACAGAGCCATGGTGAAACACTTCACTGTCTGAAAATAAACACCAATGCTATCACAGAGCCATGGGGAAACACTTCACTGTCTGAAAATAAACACCAATGCTATCACCGAGCCATGTGGGAAACACTTCACTGTCTGAAAATAAACACCAATGCTATCACAGAGCCATGTGGGAAACACTTCACTGTCTGAAAATAAACACCAATGCTATCACCGAGCCATGTGGGAAACACTTCACTGTCTGAAAATAAACACCAATGCTATCACAGAGCCATGTGGGAAACACTTCACTGTCTGAAAATAAACACCAATGCTATCACCGAGCCATGTGGGAAACACTTCATGTAGCTTCACAGTCTGAAAATACAATATAGAGCCAATAAAGTAACACAGACACAAAACCCCAGAACCTAAAAACCCCGTTAAATTATTAACAGTAGCTCTACACCACTGAAATGTCCAAATTAATAGTACCCTAAACTCGTGTTCTACTTACATAAGGATTGTCTTCAATTTCTTGCAGTGCTTTGATCTCCCTAAAAAACATAAATAAATAATAAAAAACAGAAATATTTTATTTTCAGTTCTCATGGGTGTCATCAGATTTGTTTTTTAAAGGTGTTTTTCATGATGATCTAGTACTTTTATGATTAATTTTATTTTTTTCAAACAACAAGCAAACAAAAAACAAGTCCAAAAGGGGTCTGTTTGTAGCCCCGAAACCTCCTCACTGATGACGTGCCATCCCTATTTACCTATGGAAGCTTGCCACCTCCAACGACTTCAGCATTCTTTCCTACTAACCAGCCAGTGCACCACGACTGGTATATCAAAGGCTGTGGTATCTACTACCGTCTGTGGGATGGTGCATATAAAAGATCCCTTGCTGCTAATCGAAAAGAGTAGCCCATGAAGTGGCGATAGCAGGTTTCCTCTCTCAATATCTGTGTGGTCCTTAACCATATGTCTGACGCCATATAACCGTAAAATACAATGTGTTGAGTGCATCATTAAATAAACCATTTCTTTCTTTTTCTTTTTTTTCCTACTAGAGATAGGCATTGTAAGAATATGAGTACCCATGTGTCATGATACGTATCATACATGTACATGTAATATGTTAAATACATCATTAACAGTATCTTGAGGATGGCATATAATAAAACAAAGAAAATACCCAACAAAGGATGAAATGTATTATTTAAATGTCAAAACATAGTTCACTTCAGTATACTAAACTTTATTTAGTAATGTTAGTCCATCCCTTTTCCACAACTGTAGGCAGACAAGTTGATAAAACCAGTTAATGAAAAGAAAAAAAAGTTTGTTTGTTTAAAGACATCACTAGAGTACATTGATTAAATTAAACATCGGCCATAAGATGTCAAACATTTGGTAATTTTGACTTGTAATTGTAAGAGGGCACTGGTTGGGACTGGAGAAAAACCAGTACTTGAGTGGATCCACCAAGGGGATTTGATCCTACAATCAGGCCATGTCATGTTAGCTCTTTACCAACTGGGCTAGATCCCACCCTGTGTAGAAGAAAATAACTGCTATGACGTTGATAAGCAGCAGTGATGCATTTTCCCACAGCTCTGATAATACATACCATGGCTTTTTATCAATATACCAATCATTGAAGACTGGCTGTGATGATTGAAAAGCCCATCACACCTGCAGTCTCTGGTAACCTCAGTAATTTGTTCTGTGCAAATTATTGAAAAATCGGTCTTAAATAACTGGCATATGAAGACATGGTAGAAATTAATCTAAACCAGCTTAAAGATTCTATTCCAAATTTACTTAATTGTGGCTTTGTGCCAAAATTTTAACTTTTACTTTGAATTGTAAACATCATACCTTCAACTATAATGCCCATAAAAAAAATACAACAAAATAATTTAATTTACTAGTAGAAAAAACCCTGGTGGAATTAGGTGAGTTCAGTTGAGGTGAATTCTCTGTGACATTACTCCAAGGTGTTTCCGGTCAGTTCAATATCTTTGTGCAACACATCTATCAAGCTGAGTACTGACAGTCCAGAGTTTATGGATTTGTTGATTTCATAAAATGTCACAGAATGTTTTGTTCAGTATCGCTTCTCGATTCATTAGGCAAGTTTCAAAGATTGCTACACAATTCTGTACTGTTAAATACAATTTGCTAATCAATTTTCAAGCTAATCAACATTTTGAAAATGGAATGTTCCTTCGATGAGATAAGACAGGAATCTAAAAGTTTATTTTGTTTAACACATCACTAGAGAACATTAATTTATTAATCATCGGCTATTAGACGTCAAACATTTGGTAATTTTGACATATAGTCTTAGAGAGGAAACCCACTACAAGTTTACCATTAGTAGCAAAGGATCTTTTATATCCACCATCCTATAGATAGGATAGCACATACCACAACCTTTGATATACCAGTAGTAATACACTGGTGGAATGAGAAATAACCCAAATTGCCCACTGGCGGGGATCAATCCCAGACCAGCTGCATATCAGGAGAGCGCTTTCTCACTATGCTACGTCCAGCTCCAACTAAGAATCTAGTCCTACAGAACTCAAACTGTCTGTTTGGATGGTGTACAAGCTCATTTCAATTTTGATATTCCAGAGTTACTTATGTGAAGATTATGTGTGGGATCAATTAATAAATAGTTATAACAAATAAATGTAAAAATAGTGAAATATAGCACTTTTAATTTTGATATAACACCTTTATAGTAAGAGATAAATAATTAACCTGGAACTGTATTGACTGTATTTAAGAGATGTGTTTCAAGTAATTATTGGATTTTGTGACACTAGAGGATAGCTTGGTTTGTTTCACAGTATATTGTTTGCAAAGGTCATAAAGAACGAGCTTCCTTTGTCAGTCGTTATGGTTGATGTATGTATGTATGTATACCATGAATATTATGTCACTTTGTTTCTATTCAAATAAAGAGTAGAGGGATAACTAGCAAGTTATTACATATTCATAGTTTAACATATTTTTTTACTTCTCATTTGTACATATTTTAAAATGTTTTATAATTGTATAAGAGTGTACAATAAATCTTTAATGTGACCAATTATTCTGAAGAAACCATGCAGTTTTCTTCTCATGTCACATGACCGGCCTCGGTGGCGTAGTGGTTAGGCCATCGGTCTACAGGCTGGTAGGTACTGGGTTCAGATCCCAGTCGAGGCATGGGATTTTTAATCCAGATACCGACTCCAAACCCTGAGTGAGTGCTCCACAAGGCTCAATGGGTAGGTGTAAACCACTCGCACCGACCAGTGATCCATAACTGGTTCAACAAAGGCCATGGTTTGTGCTATCCTGCCTGTGGGAAGCACAAATAAAAGATCCCTTGCTGCCTGTCGTAAAAGAGTAGCCTATGTGGCGACAGCGGGTTTCCTCTAAAAAAATCTGTGTGGTCCTTAACCATATGTCTGACGCCATATAACCGTAAATAAAATGTGTTGAGTGCGTCGTTAAATAAAACACTTCTTTCTTTCTTTCTTTCTCATGTCACATGCTTTTTATGACATAATGGTGTAGTAAACTCCTGTACGTTGATTAAAGCATGCCTTTCAAAATGGAATGTTGAGGGTACGTGTAGATCTGGGTTTCAGTAGAGTATGGCTATTGAACGTTTTGTTTCTTACCAACATGTACACAGTGTATCATAGTGAAAAAACAACAATTGCCATTGGCATCTGCTTAATACTTTTATTTTATCCATTTTGTAGAAAAACTTGCACTTAACAAAACTAACCATGAAATTTGTTACCATGGAGACTAGTTTATAAAATTCTGCTTCTATCCATAGGAACCAATCAAGCATTTGTGTAATGTTGCCCAATTCTGTCTGTTAGTATCGGAGAAAACTTGCCTCAACCAATTTCCATCGATGATGTGATAATGGCTCCTGGAACGAGTTTCCAAATAATCAATCAAAGGCAGATCAATGTTAGGAGATAGGAGGGAAAATGCCATTAACAGTGACATTTTAAAAAGTCACTACTTAACCTCAATGTGATTTCTTCACAACATGATTTTAACACGTGACACTAACTGTAACATACATGTGATATAAACAAAATTTATTTCAGTAATTAATTCAATGGATTGATCAGTAACTCATAGGGCTGTGTGACTGCATTTTCATAAGATGACATTAAATGCTATAATTTTGTTTTTGTAGAAAATAACCTGCCACCCCCATGAATGTTATTTGAGATTTGGTTAAAGTTTCTGAAATTGCTTTCTTATTTGGTATGTTTGTACACAAGAGGATTCTTTTTAGCTGCATACCTTCAACTCCATAACTGTGATACCATGGCAAGGTCAAGGTCATTTGTAAAAAATAAATTATTTGCTTGTAACGCTTGAATTCTTTAAAGTATTGTTTTTGGTGTAAATTTTTGGCAAGTGATATTATTGGAACTGCTCATAGGTTGAATATGTTAACAAATGGATGAAATTTCTTTGTTATAAAGGTACTTGTAATTATATTCTAAATGATTTTGGGTTATGAAATGTAGTACAGAATTGTTTATAGGAGTCTTTAACTAATGCTGCCTACCCTAATTTAAAAAAACAGGTCACCAGTTATGTGAATTGATTTATACTTTGATTATTCAGTACAAAACACACCATCATTCTAGTTTTAAGACAGCCTGTTGGCAGCCCTCCTGTCAGGTGAAGAAGGGCATGTGCTATCTAGTTTCTTTGGTCTTTCACTTGTTTCTGGGGGAATAATATATCATCAGTACTTCATTTTAAAAATAATTTACTTCCACAAAAGGAAATATGTAAGACATAGAATGTGTGCTGATTTGAGTGTGATGTACCTGCTAGTTTTAATTTTTTTATTAGAATTTGGCACATGAAAATGTTACTATGTTTTTTGTTGTTTTTGTTTTATGATCAATATGCATTTGTCAACTGGATTCTGGCATGTACTACCGGTATATGTATAAATCTTTGGCTATTTTTGTCCTGTAATTAATGTAATGTCTCAGAATGTGAACCTCTGCAAAAATATACAATTATTAGATTACTTTTTTTTTAACAGTAGGCCTCCCCATTTCTTGAAAATTATCGTTGCCCATAGTATGTTGGCAAAATCATGGAACCTAAAGTCCAGTACCCATTTTTATGTAACATAATCCTCCATTATTATGATTACCAAAAAACAATTTCTGATGAATTACGATGATCACAGGGCAAATCAAAAGAATGTTTTCCATACAATATGACATCCTGATGCTTGTACAGGTTTAAGTAGAGAAATATTTATTAATATTTCTTCTAGGGTCAACCAACGGCAGACATTTATATTATGGCAGTTTTAACACTGTTCTTGGTGTTAAATTTTGTTTTGTGTTAATGTTATCTCATTTACTTTAAACACAAGTGTAAATATTTGTTCCATTTGTTAATATTATGGAAGAATAGTTCAAGGAGTGTGTAATAAATTAGTTTAATTTCGGCTTTCATGGTTTGGCAGAGAGAAGCTGGCATAAATCTCTGAGCTGCTGGGGGCTCATAAAACATTAACACCAGGCTTACTGATTTGATGAGGTATGTGATGGGCATCTGTGAATTCTTCTTATTGTCTCATTATTGGCATGACTTATTTGTGGAAACAAACTGTGTACCACACAGACAGTGTATAGGAGAAAATGCTTTGCAGTAACAAGTCATTCTAGAGATTCAAGCATTAAAATAAGCATTGTATCTGGTTACTACAAAATATGGTCTTGGTAACCTACAGGTTACAACATATAACTTTATATATTCATTATTATTGCTATTGCTATGTTATGTTTATCGTATTGTTAAATAACACACAATTCAGATTTTGTGGAGAACAAAGTATTGTTCTCGACTTTCTTGTCAGGTATCCTCTTGATAACCTGAACCACTGTTCTGAAATTATATCAATGCTTAAAATTGGAATTCCAGCTTCTACTAATTAGCACTTTTTTAAAATGGTGGAGTAGGGTGGGCAGCACCTTGAGGTACACTGATTCAACTTCAATGTTTATTTTAAGTTTTAGCTTCTGGTGGGTGACACTATAAGAGATGCTGATTAGGCAAGGCTTCTAAATTATGGTAGCCCCACTCCCATGGCTAGTGATATTCAATGTTGGGCTAGTATATAACTACTAGCCCGACGGCTAGTGAAATTTGTTTTGGTCAAATATTGGAGTTACGTCTATGAATACTTAGACTTAGACTTAGACTCCCACCCCAACCACCAATGTTAGTGTTTTTAAATTCTATCTCCCTCTTTAGGTGACATGTCTGATTATTACTATTATTTAGTAAAATTGTCAGTAAAATAGGCCTAGTAAATTTTTAATTGTGGCAAGTAAATTTTTTAAATCACTGATCCCATGGCTAGTGGATTTTTTAAAATTGTAGAAGCCCTGGATTAGGCTTTATTTCCTTATTTTTAAAATGCTGGGGTGGGATGTGCAACAGTGCTTAATAGTTATTCATCAAATATGATATATTCATCTACTCTTGGTGTCAACTAGGAATAACTCACCAGGTTGGTAACTCTGTTTGTTTACCTAAAATTTAAAATTGAAAGTTAAAATGGAAAGACAGCAGGAAGAAGATAATCTAGCGCAGGTACAGTGTAGATATAGGCCAAGTCTGTCTCACCAGAAGTATGAACCATATGTCTGAGCATTCTACAAGCAGATATCATCACTCCATATAATTGAAGATGAACGCCTGCCTAGACTTGTGCTAGTCCCTAAGGCACCATATCATCATTTCCTGTGTCAAAATTAATATGAAATATAGAAATGACTTTTTTAATCTTTCTTTGATGAATAGAATTTGGTTGACCTCAGTAGTATAATGTATTGAAATAACCTAGTGCTTTGAAGTTATTATTTTATTATTTTGTTTCTTTCTAAATACATATACAGTGAAAGCCCTCTAAACTGGGTATATATGGTACCAAGTATTTTGTCCTGTTTCAGAAGAGTCCGGTTTTTAGGGGTTTATAATACAATTTTTTGTTGTTGTTGGACTCTGTTGTTTGTTTCTGCTGGTACCTATTCATATTAAGCTTTATGTATTGAAGATGTATCCAGTATTTAATAATCCAATAAAAAACATTTAGAATATTTTAATGTTTGCTTATATACTTTTGAAACTTAATGATTTTAAGTTTATCATCGAGTGATAGTTGAAAATCGATATGGCAATGAAACACTACTGATATCTTTTCAACACTGCAAAGCCAACATTACACATTATACATTATCTTATGTTCAACTGATTTGCTAACTTTTTGATTGACTTCCAAACATGTCATTTTGCATTCTTTAACATGTAGACTGAATTTCTGTTACCAGAGACTGTATTTAACAGTTGTCTGATAGCTTATCTTGTTTTGCCTGCAGTACTTGGTGATTTTACTTTGAAAATTTAATGTATTAAAATTATTAGAAATTTAGGTTTTTTGTTATACTTTAGTTTACTGGCTTCCTGTTGCGTACATGTATATATTAAATTCATACCATTCGGTATATCCTGTGAAATTATTAAGACCTAGGCAGTGTTAAAAAAACCCACCAAGACCACTTAGACAGCCTTAAAAAGAAAACAAATATTCAGAACACGTAAAATTTTGATAAACCGCATGATTATTCTAGGTAATAAACCATGTTGTTCCACATGGAGTTACATTGTTGCCAAATTTGATTGTTTGTTACATAATATCTAGAGTCTGGTAAATACCCATTTGTCATGGTAATTCACAAATCACGAGCCTTATGTTACTGTGTCTGACTGTAATCAAAGTGTGAAATGTGCTCTGTTTCTTATTTTTAATTTGCTAATACTGATTGCACCTTTCTTTGGAATGAGGGACATACAGAAATTTTG
Organism: Gigantopelta aegis; assembly: GCF_016097555.1. Classification (NCBI taxonomy): domain Eukaryota; kingdom Metazoa; phylum Mollusca; class Gastropoda; order Neomphalida; family Peltospiridae; genus Gigantopelta; species Gigantopelta aegis. Next base: position 31,467,038 of record NC_054707.1, read on the forward strand.
CACAGGCAAATCAAAGTGTTGACTTGACTAGCCCAGTTGACGAGCCAAGAAAAATTTGTAATGCTGACATTCTGACATATTTTTTGTCTAACATTCTGACACATGTTCAACTGTCGCTATTTATAGCACTAATACAGTTGTGGACACCTCGTGTCGGATCGGAAGGAGGAATGGTGCTCCAATCAATATCGGAATACTGGTCCGACATGTAATTCATGGCTGACAAGAGCATTACCAGATGAATAATACTGTTTATTTTGGTCTCGACTAATATTTATAATTGACTGATGGGCACATATTAACACCAAATATTTCACAGGCACAACTCATCATTATTTGCTGTAAACTAAAATTATAAAAAGGTTTCTGCCAGAGGGTAGGATGGTAAAATTATGTACCCTAAATTTTTTTAAATTGATGGATACATTTTTAGATAAATGATAGTAACAGAACTGCTGTTTATAACTTGTCAAACTGCATGAAATGTAGTGTCCCAATTTTAAAACATTTCAAACCCATAACCATGTAGGAGTGGCACTTATGGTCTGTTTTGATTTTATTACATACCCTCAAATTACCTTCTGACAGAAAGCCTAAAAGAATATTTAATTTTGGTTCTAAAAATGGCTTTATTGATAGGAGAGAAGAAAGGAAAGGAATATTTGTTTGAAGTTAAAGTTTATTTTGTTTAACAACACCACTAGATCACATTGCTTAATTAATCATTTGGTTAATGGATGTAAAACATTTGGTAAGTTTGACTTGTAGTCATCAGAGGAAACCTGCTACATTTTTCCTTTAGAAGCAAGAGATCATTTATATGTACTTTTCCACAGACAGGAAAACACATACCATGGCCTTTGACCAGTTGTTGGACTGGTTGGAAAGAGAAAAAACCCAGTCAGTTGAATGGCTCCACTGAGGTGGTTTAATCCTGTGACACAAGCACCTCAGGCGAGAGCTCATCCGCCTAAGCTAAATCTTGCCACCAAATAATTGTTTAAGGTCACCTCAGAACATTTTTAAATTATGGCTGTTTGTATAAATATTGTTCAACACTTGAGCTAAAGGGATAGAGAGAAGAAACCTGCTGCCACCATACATGCTATTCCTGTTGAAAAAAGCAGTAAGAGATCTATAGACGGAACAGTACACACCACAGCTTTTGATAACCAGTTCGACACACAGATTTAAACCTGCTTCCATTGAGGGCAAATGATACACTTTCTACCACTTAGCAACATCCTGCCCTTTACAAGAGAGATTCTAGATGCCAACATTGGGACATCTTCTCTTTCAATACTGGCCACCAACACTGATGCCCATGTAGCTTATTAAAAATACACAAGTCGCTCACATGAATTACATGTAGGATCAGGATGTATCTTAGTGGTAGAGCTTCCACCTGAGTTGTGATAGACCTCAGGTTTTAGCTTCCTTAGTAAATCCATTATTTCCCATTCCAAACCAGTCGATCATGGATGGTTTTCAAAAGTTGTTGTTTGAGCTATTGTAATTGATGGAAAATGCATATAGAAAGACCTTGGAAGAAGTAGTCTATATACCACAGGGCTCAAAATAGGAAGTAAAATATGGTTAAAGTTGTGGTGTATACTGTCTATAGATCTCTTACTGCTTGTTTCAACAGGAATAGCATGTATGTTGGCAGCAGGTTTCCTCTCTCTATCCCTTTATCCCAAGTGTTGAACAATATTTGTACAAATAGCCGTATTTTAATAATGCTGTTGTTTTGTTTTTAAAGCAGGTCAAAAGAAATATGTCCTGCTAAGAAAAAAATATGGCCTCGTGGCTGGAAAATTAGGACCTCTGAGATGGATTTTTGAGCATTATGGAATTTAAATATAACTTAAGAATTAAGTAAAAGATGACATAATCATAGATACATCTGTGTCGTGAAGCATGATCTGTGACTGTCTTAACCGGTGAATTTCTATTTCACCTGTTGGGTCCAAAAAATGGACTGCTTTTTTTCTCCATATTGCTATTTTGAGCCCTATACCATAATAATTTCTTGAGTGCTGTATCTCAACAAGTTGTTATAGACATTGCTATTTCTCTTCAGCTACTTGGCCTCAATAAAAGGCCTTGGTATATACTGTCCTGGGAGTATTTTGATGTAGCTCAATAGCAGACCAATCTTGGTGGACATGGTTTTACCCATCTCAACCAGTGCTCCACAGCTTGAATATGAAAGCTCTACTGTGTATTGTTGTATCTGTAGGTGATACTGAATGTTCAACATGAAAATAGACTATTTTCACTGTCTTGGATTACATAAATCCATTAGCCCATGACAGCAACGAAATGCTTGAACCTTTACCTTTATTATATCATCATTTTTTTTCTTCATTAGCATCATCATCATCATCATCATCATCATCGTTATCATCATCATCATCATCATCATCATCATCATTGTCATCAACACCATCATTCCAAAACATAACATAGTCTTTGATATACTGGTGTTATGAAATTAAAAACAAAAAACAAAAACCCCTAATATGTACTAGATAACATTGTTCTTACAAGATCCTGGTGCAAATCAGACGGAGCACCTTATCTTTGAGCCAAATCCTGTTGCAAGCTTAAAATAAATAACAAGCTAAGTGCTAGTAGGCAGTTAATACAGCATATTGATCTTCAGTTGGGTTTACTTCTGTCCTAGCCAATTCTCTACAAGCAAGTTACACAAGATCTGACGGTATATCCTGTCCTGCAGTAATATATATGTTAAATATTACTTTGAAATTAAGGATCTCTGTCTTCTTAACAAATCGTTTTATCAGTTAATATATCGATCTGAGAATTCTTTTTACTGATATTCCAGAAATAGATATTTAGGCCACTGTGGTGTTTTTCGTTTAGTTTTTTTTTCTTTCTAAAGGTAAGTTGGTACAAAAACACACTGACACAGTGACAGCTGGCAGGTATTGTACTATCTAATAATTAGAGAAATGCTAACACCGTCTGTCAGTGTTAGTTCTCAACTAAGTTAATTAGACGAACACTGACATTTTCTGTCAGTAATTTGAGCTGGATGTGCAGTTCTCTGTCACTGGGTGATGTTGTTCAATTGGATGCATTTATTGCAGTCTGACCGGCCTCGGTGGCGTCGTGGCAGGCCATCGGTCTACAGGCTGGTAGGTACTGGGTTCGGATCCCAGTCGAGGCATGGGATTTTTAATCCAGATACCGACTCCAAACCCTGAGTGAGTGCTCCGCAAGGCTCAATGGGTAGGTGTAAACCACTTGCACCGACCAGTGATCCATAACTGGTTCAACAAAGGCCATGGTTTGTGCTATCCTGCCTGTGGAAAGCGCAAATAAAAGATCCCTTGCTGCTAATCGGAAGAGTAGCCCATGTAGTGGCGACAGCGGGTTTCCTCTTAGAATCTGTGTGGCCCTTAACCATATGTCTGACGCCATATAACCGTAAATAAAATGTGTTGAGTGCGTCGTTAAATAAAACATTTCTTTCTTCTTTCTTATTGCAGTCTATACAGATATTTTTATTGTGAATTTTGAGCCAGCTGCTATATATGCAAGTTTACATAACATCTAATGCTGTCAGCTGACTCGTACATACAAAGTTCTTGTATGAAAAGCAAAAACACTTAACAGAAACTTGAGCAGCCTTCATTATTAAGTAACTACCTCTTTTAAAGGTGATGTATCAAAGTCGCATAATGATGGTTTCCTACCAAAATTATTAACTGATGCTTTGAAGTGTAAACATACCTTCAGTTATACTCCCTTAAACATAAAAATTACTACTAATTTTATTTATTTGTAGAATTTAAAAAAAAAAATTAATTTGGAAAACAACTGACAGAGTTGAGTGTGTTCATTTGAAGAGAACACTGTATAGCATTATGACAGCTGGATATTCCCAACAAATTTGCTGTCTTCATGCAACTCTAGTGTCTGTCTCTGATGACTCCTATGCAGTTAACTGGAGTTTGTGGATTCACTGATTTCATAAGATTTAACCAGCATTGGTGGCGTCGTGGTAGGCCATCGGTCTACAGGCTAGTAGGTACTGGGTTCGGATCCCAGTCGAGGCATGGGATTTTTAATCCAGATACTGACTCCAAACCCTGAGTGAGTGCTCCGCAAGGCTCAATGGGTAGCTGTAAACCAATTGCACCGACCAGTGATCCATAACTGGTTCAACAAAGGCCATGGTTTGTGCTATCCTGCTCATGTAGTCGCGACAGCGGGTTTCCTCTCAAAATCTGTGTGGTCCTTAACCATATGTCTGACACCATATAACCGTAAATAAAATGTGTTGAGTGCGTCGTTAAATAAAATATTTCTTTCTTTCTTTCTTTCATAAGATTTGTTATGATGCGATAAGATGGAAATGTATGCATCTGAAATGTTAATATTTAAAAACATTAATTTGTTCACTTGATTGGTTGTTGACACTATCAGATGTCACATGAACAGTTAGATTTGCAGTTGATGAAATAGAAATCATTAATAATCATCTCAAACATTTTAAAACTAATTTTCAAAAATGGAAAATGTTATTTGTTTTCTATTAAAGACCCTTTATAGTTATATTCAAAGTTGAATGATTTTGTGCATATTTAGGTACCGGTAACTTACCATTGGTGTTAACAAAGTAACTTGTTTTATGTTAACAAAGTTACCATTTATTTTCTTACTGTTTTATGAACAGTTTAAGCTAAAGATACACATTATTACTTTTTTGACAGTATATATATGTTTACATATAGGGATGGAACGATTCAGTTTTTTAAAATTTTCTATTCGATTTTCGATATCTGGTCCACGGTTTAATCATGATACGAACTACAAGTAGTACAAATACACCAGCTATCATACATACATTTTTATAAACTATTTTAAGAGCAAGACACTTTATTTTAATGGTCATTTATAAAAATAATTGTAAATATAAAATTATATCTTGACTAGAAAAAACAAATAGCAAAGATTAAAAATAAAACCCTTAAGAAACCCACACCTAAAACCCCCACCCAAAAACAACTACAAAGTAGTTTTCATACATTAAAAGAAGTAAATAAACAATGATTAGTTTGTGTTTTTGTAGTCATGCTGTTATAGTAACCACTCTTTTCAGTCATAACTTTTTTCCAAGTGATATTTGCTAAAAACAAATTTGGACTTACAAACTTTAAACATTCTACATCAAAACGATATACATTTTGAGTACCTCAATTAAATTTTATTTTAGTTTGTTTTGTTTAATGACATCACTAGAGCACATTGATTTATTAATCATAGGCTATTGGATGTCTCAAACATGTGGTTATTTTGACACAGTCATAGAGAGAAAACCCACTACATTTTTCTGTTAGTAGCAAGGAATATTTTATATACACCATCCCACAGACAGGATAGCACATACCACAGCCTTTGATATACCAGTTGTGGTGCACTGGCTGGAACGAGAAATAGCCCAATGAGCCCACTGACAGGGATCGATCCTAGACCGACTGCGCATCAGGCATGTGCTTTACCACTGGGCTACGTCTCGCCCCCGCCCCCACTGTTTCGAGTACTGTGCCTGGTGGCTGTTCAACATGTGTTTGACTGTAGTGTAATAAATTGATTTACAAACATTGATAAGTAAAAGTGGACTAATGAAGGAAGGAAGGAAATGTTTTATAGTCTTATTCAACTTACCGTACTAGCACAACAACAATGCTATACGACCCCGAGTTATAACCTCCACTGCAGAATTATCTCCCCTTGCCGGATGTATAACCTACACCCGCGCATGGGTAGACCGTATATCCTCGTTTTTGGTTCTGCAGTCGTGTTCGAGTTCTGTAGTAAAAATTGTCAAATTGTCAAATTGTTTATTAATTTGTAATTTTGTTTTACTCTGTCATATGAGGTCTTTTGGGTGATTTACACAGGGGCATGTCGTTCTTGTTGTTTTGAACGCCAGTGTCATATCTGTGTAAATTGGTCCCCCTCCACGTGGGGGAAGGCTAAGAAGTTGTCAAAAGACGCCGAGCGTAAGAGGATGATTAGACGTGAACGGGACGGGCGGAGCACAGTGGCAACCTCCGGGGTCGTGCTCCATGCAAATCGGTGTCCAGTTCAAAGAGCTTGCGGACAAGTGGTAGGCGCAAGGGCGCCTCCTCGTCTGTTCGCCATCTTCATGGTGATACCAGTAAACCCTAAGCGCCACTTGGCACGGAGGGGGCGCTGTTGCTCCCTGCTTCAGCCGAAGGTTTCTTCCAGGTCAGGCTCTGTTCCACCTGGGGATTTGCTTTTGCCTCAGTCGGTGGAGGCGGCGCCTGTTACGGTTTAACGGGGGCATCAGTCGGAGGTAGTGCAGTTGTGGCAAGAACGACTGTGTCTCTCAGTTCCGACTCCCATCTTACTGATGGGGGCAGGGTTATCGGTCCTTCTGTGGAGGGGTCGATTAGCTCTTAGAATGAAGTCCGCTTCGCGGTGCCGTTTGTCTCACCAGACTTCTGGTGCAGGGTTGGTCGTTGCGTCCGAGGGTGCCGTTTCGGCCAACACATCTTTCGGCGCTACTTCGGTGATCGAGACACTTGACGAAATCGCGAAGTCTCACAATGTTGTCTCGGTCACGGAGCCGGGTGACATTGTTTCGGGTGCGACGCCAGTGGGCGTCCCTTCTGTTGTTGGGGCGCCTGTACAGCGTCATCAACTTTTAGATCATTCGCATGTGGCTACGTCAATTGGGTTGGCTAATCCACACGTGGTACGTTGGGTTCAGAATTCGGCGCAGGATTTGTACGTGTACTGCCCATGCAGTTTCGTTTCCGTTACGGTCGGCGCATGGCGCGTCGTTTGAGAAAATTTCTTCTTCGGAAGAGGATTTTCCCACAGAATCAGTGTGTGGTTCAGGGGAAGGGTCGGCACCAGGTTCGGTGCTCGATGAGGTTCCCAATTTGGCCGATGGTACACCAGACGGCGATTATGATTACCAGGCGGTTCTTGGTTTTGTACGGGAACAGGTCCGACTGGTGTGCGCGGATGCAATTCCGTTGGAGGAGGCTGTTCAGTCTTACAAGGGTGTTTCGTTTGGCAACTGGCCTTTAGCGGCGGACGCTCCACGGCAGGATTTCGGCTTGCCGTTAGCGGAGATTGATGCTTTGATTGCGTGTAGTGATCGTATTTTGGGGGCGGTGGTGGAAGAGTTTCCTGGCAGCGTTAGCTACCGGGAAACTGTTGTTTGCAGCGAAGGTTTTGTCCACGTCTTCGTATAAGACATTGGGAGCTTCCTTCCTTTCACATCCAGCGGTCGTTTCCCCTAGGGTGAAGGCAGACTGCCACTCACGGATTTAGAGACTTTGGAGAGGTTATCTAAACTTCTTTTTCAAGTCAATAACCATTTAGGTACGTTCCTATGTGGGTTAGATAAAGCAGTCACGGGTCTTCCGGCGATGGCTAAGGGTTGTTTGTTGGTGGCTTCTAAAGCCTCTCATCACGTCGCTCAGCTTGCTGGGCGTGTTTTTGCCAACAGTCTACTTCTGTGTCGGGATCACTACCTGGCGGGACTGAGAGTGATGGGTGTGGTTAAAACCTACTTTCGTAGTCGCTCAGTTAGGGAAACCTTACTTTTTGGGACCAATTTTAACTTGATCATGGACCAAGAGGCGGCGAAATTCGTCCCTGCTGTTCAGTCCCGAACTGCTCGTAAGCGCCAGGCGGCGTCTACTTTTAAGCCTCCACCTGTTAAGAAATCGATTTTTCTTGACAGTTATCAGATCCCTGTGGTGTCTGATTCGGGCGTGCAGTCGGATAATGCCCATGGTTCATCGAAACAGGGACGTTTTCGGGGGAAGTCGGCATGTTTTCGTGGTTCCGCTCGGGGCTAGGCACCCAGGGGTGGGAAGCAGCCGGGATGAGGGTGCGTGGACAATCGACATCTGCTTATGGAGGTTCAGTTAGCAGATCTTCCTGTGGGGGGCAGATTGTGCCATTTTGTTCAAAGTTGGCGCGAACTGCCAGATCTGGACCCATGGGTTTTGTCGGTTGTCCGCAATGGATACAAAATTCCGTTTTCATCACCCCCTCCACTGACGTCCTCCCCTGGGTTACCTGCGGTACTGTCTGTCGACAAACGAGTACTGGTGGAGAAGATGGTTTTCGAGTTTCTCGACAAGAAAGCCATCCAGGAGGTAGATTTGGTCACTCCGGGATTTTATTCCCATCTGTTCTTCGCCCAGAAGAAGAGTGGCGACCAATTCTAAACCTGAAGCCGCTGAATTCTGAAGGACGCTTACCTGCATGTTCCAATCCATCGGGATTTTTGGAAGTACTTACGAGTTTCAAGTTCTGCCGTTCGGATTGGCCACAAGCCCTCACGTCTTTACTCGGGTAGTAAAGGCAGTGGTGGGGCATGTACATCTGTTGGGTATACGGATGCGCAATTACCTGGACGATTGGTTAATTCCGGCGGCGTCACAGACGGCATGTCTCATGGGCGTGGAGTTCCTGATTGACATGATTCTCCAATTGGGGTTTATTCCCAATTGGGTCAAGTCGGAATTAGTACCAACACAGGTTTTCACTTATCTCGGGATGGTTTTCAACCTTGTGGAGGCGTCCGTTCTTCCGACGGATTCGCGACTTCACAATTTCATGATGTTGGCACAACATCTTCTGGTGGAGCAAAGTGCGTTGGTGTGCATGTGTGCATGTGTTGATAGGCCATCTTGAATCACTGGTGGTGCTGAATGTGCGATTCAGATGGTTCAAGAGACCGCTTCAATGGCATTTGTCCCGAGTGTGGGATGGTCTCAACTGGGATTTGGTGATACCATTGGGGCCTTGGTTCATTCTTCCGATCCAAGAGTGTCTAGTGGACAAGTGTATGTCCCAGGCCGTTCCTTTACACCCACTTTCTCCAGAATTGGTCCTGTTTACCGATGCTTCCCTCGAGGGGTTCGGTGCACACCTTTTGGATCAACATCTGTCAGGGGTGTGGACTCCTTCAAAGAGGAGTTGTCACATCAACCTGTTGGAGATGGAAGTGGTGCGTAGCGCTTGTCTCCATTTCAGGACTGTTATTCGACATCGTAGAATTTTGTTGAGGTCGGACAACACGTCGGTTGTTGCGTACCTCAATCGGTGAGGAGGCACCAAATCCCTGTCATTGAGTCTTGCGGCTTTGAAGATTCTGGAATGGTGCGACGATTGGGGAGTGGTGTTGTCGGCCAAACACATTCCTTCGTCCATGAATGTCTTGGCGGACGCTTTGAGTCGTCGTTCCCTGGTTCAGATGGAGTGGATGTTGCACCGGACGGTGGCTTATCGAGTTCTTCAGTTGTGGGGGAGTCCTCAACTCGATATGTTTGCCACTCGCCTGAACAGTAAGTTGCCAGTGGTACCAGACCCACTGGCACTGGAGTACGATGCGTTGAGCATGGACTGGACGGGACTGGATTTTTACGCCTTTCCCCCTCCGGTTCTGCTTGGCAAGGTTCTGGCAAATATCAGACAGCAACCTTGTTGTGTCACGCTCGTAGCCCCGAGTTGGGCAGCTCAAGCCTGGTTTCCTCTGCTCCTGTCACTTTTAGTACAGGAGCCGTCATGTTCATCACCACAGTATCTATTATTATGAGTTTAACCTCTTTAGTCAGAATATACAACCTCTCTGGTTGGTTTGTCTGACCATCATGTTCATCACCACAGTATCTATTATGAGTTTAACCTCTTTAGTCAGAATCTACAGTCTGGTTGGTTTGTCCGACCATCATGTTCATCACCACAGTATCTATTATGAGTTTAACCTCTTTAGTCAGAATCTACAGCCTCTGGTTGGTTTGTCCGACTATCATGTTCATCACCACAGTATCTGTTATTATGAGTTTAACCTCTTTAGTCAGAAACTACAGCCTCTGGTTGGTTTGTCTGACCATCATATTCATCACCACAGTATCTATTATTATGAGTTTAACCTCTTTAGTCAGAATCTACAGTCTGGTTGGTTTGTCCGACCATCATGTTCATCACCACAGTATCTATTATTATGAGTTTAACCTCTTTAGTCAGAATCTACAGCCTCTGGTTGGTTTGTCCGACTATCATGTTCATCACCACAGTATCTATTATGAGTTTAACCTCTTTAGTCAGAATCTACAGCCTCTGGTTGGTTTGTCCGACTATCATGTTCATCACCACAGTATCTATTATTATGAGTTTAACCTCTTTAGTCAGTCTTAACCTCTTTAGTCAGAATCTACAGCCTCTGGTTGGTTTGTCCGACTATCATGTTCATCACCACAGTATCTATTATTACGAGTTTAACCTCTTTAGTCAGAATCTACAGCCTCTGGTTGGTTTGTCCGACTATCATGTTCATCACCACAGTATCTATTATTACGAGTTTAACCTCTTTAGTCAGAATCTACAGCCTCTGGTTGGTTTGTCCGACTATCATGTTCATCACCACAGTATCTATTATTACGAGTTTAACCTCTTTAGTCAGAATCTACAGCCTCTGGTTGGTTTGTCCGACTATCATGTTCATCACCACAGTATTTATTATTATGAGTTTAACCTCTTTAGTCAGAATATACAACCTCTGGTTGGTTTGCCTTTTTTCATCACCACAGTATTACTGTGAGTTTAACCTCTTTAGTCAGAATATACAGCCCCTATGGTTAAACTGACCGTTCACTATCACAGGATGAGTCAAATTCAATTTCTAGAATTCTTCAACAGCATCACAGGAAAGTTCACTGATTACAGTGGATTCCTCCCATTTTACTGTAAACCACTTGATGGACGCCAAGATGAGATAGTCATAATGTTGCCTGATGCTATGTAAACAATGACTAGACTGGAAATGCCCCTTTAGTTGTGTTTAGGATAGGTCAGTGATAAACAAGATATTTAATGCAATGTAACTATGGAAACTATCTGCAGAAAAAGGCTTAAAACAAACATGAAAGTGTTGTTTTTAGCACGTCAGTGAATGGTTGTGAAGTACACATACATATAAATAGGGACAGTCTTAAACAAAAATATTGTTTAGTGTAACCTGACTGACTTGGAGATACAGTGGTTTAACTTCTCTTCTTTTTTTTTTTACAAAAAGTAATGTTATAATAATTTTTAAAAACCCAACAATTATTCCATTAAGAATGGTCTGGATTCATTGTAAATCCTTCCAGCTCGAATACCCATAAAAAGTTACCAGATGTTTGGAAAGAAATACTGACTAAATAATAGTACGAATTGTACCAGTAAACACCTTGAGTCTAAATACTGTAAGGACACTGACATCTGCTCTCAGAGGAATGTTCATTAATATAGAAAGAAAACCTATTGGATCAAAATGATACTATCCATTTTAACATGACACCAGTTTCTGTTCCTAGTAGGCTTGAGTTTTAGAACCAAAGGGTTCATGTTGCATTGTCAGCCTTGGTCCTTATATGTTGTGTGGTGCTGGTATTATCTCGTATATCAGTTTTCTTCAGCTCTATACTCACACTCTAATATACTTATGTTGGTGCAACAAACAAAAAAAGGAAAAACAGGTGTTTCCAGGAATGTGTCAAAAATTATTAGGTATGGTATTTTTTACTACTTTTTACTAATATTAATATACATCTAAAAATAATAATAATTTGAAGAAAAAAAAAGAAAAGAAAAAGGTTCTGCACATAGTAGAGGCTGGTAAGATTTTTTTTTTTTTCACCTTAATATTTAATTTTTCATGGAAAATATATACACTATGCTTTATGTCAATGTAGTTACTATAAATTTTCCTACAACCTTGTTCTTAATGAACATTAGTTACTTTTATATTAATTATGTGTTACTTCTAGCTTAGCTTTCATGTTTGTTTTGATATTTGAAATTATAGTTGTGTATGGGATGGGAGGTAGCCCAGTGGTAAAGTGTTCGCTAGATGCGCGGTCGGTCTAGGATCGATTCCCGTCGGTGGACACATTGGGATATTTCTCGTTCCAGCCAGTGCACCACAACTGGTATATCAAAGGCCGTGGTATGTGCTATCCTGTCTGGGATGGTGCATATAAAAGATCCCTTGCTACTAATGGAGAAATGTAGCAGGTTTCCTCTAAGACTATTTATCAAAATTACCAAATGTTTATCTAATAGCCGATGATTAACAAATCAATGTGCTCTAGTGGTGTCGTTAAACAAAAAAACCTTCTTTTTTTATAGTTGTGTATAGACCAATATAATTAAACTTAATTCATGCTATCGTCACTGTAATAACTAATGTGTCTTTATATCATTATAATGGGAATATGTACATGTATAATCAATGGGGGCAGGGTTTGTTGATTGCTTACACAATTCTGGAATATGGTTGGGTGAGAATATTTGTTTTAAACAATTGTAAATTTTATGCAAATGGTAAGATAAAATGTTAAATATTTTTCTACAAGTAAATCTTTTAATATTAGATAGGTAGATATATTATTCAGTAATAATTAAATTTTCTTTGCATCTGTACACTTTACTGCAATCTGATTGGTCGAGAGGTGCTTACTTGTTTGCATTCATATCTTGATAAACCGAAAAACTTTAAACCACACCTACAATCCCTCTCTCCCCGCCTGACTCTCACTACTTTTCTAAAACTAGCTGAAATAATATTGAGGTATTTTGAAGAAATCATGTGTAACATTCAAAATGCAATAAAATTGTGACAAAGATACCAAGTAATACTACACCTTTTTTATGATAAATTAATAAAAAAAATGCTATAGCAGAGTAGACATATACATTGATAAAAAAAAACCCCATCTTGGATGGTGGCCAAAGAAATATAAGAAAGTTCACGTCTAAAACTTACTTGTAAGCATTGTTCTACAGCTGGTGACGAAAATTAAACGGTTCCCCCAACAGTGTATGTTTGACAAGTTCTCTTCATTCACATTCAAGAAATATAAACTAAACACAAATCGGACAATTTCTTTCAATATAACTAAATGAGGCTTAAAAATGCACACATCTAAGATTAGCGGAAATGGTGTTGCTTATAAAAATTGTGTGATTTACCAAATGACATCATTTGGCAATACCTGATTCAAATAATAATGAATGAACGATTGCATTCTTATGTGACATAAGTATCGATGAAGTTTACACAAACAATACTACAGGCATATTTAAAGGTAAAACAAATTCAGACATGTATTGTTAAAATATGCATATAAATTTAATTATAAGGTTTGACTGCAATTCTATTTTGGTTCATGCAAGTATAAAAAAAAAGAGTTTTTTCAGTTCATACTAAGTACTTGCATGAATCAAAAAAATAATTGCAATCAGTTCTTAATTATGAAAACACTACTCATGGATTCCAGTGATCATACAGTTAGAAATAATATGATGCTGTAAAAATCCAGGTTTACATGAAACAAACTGTCCTGTATGTTGATCTTGAAATTTTGAATTATGTGAGTAAATTGTCGAATTGATATTTAGCATAAATATACCAGTAGTTCTTTGAGAATGTCATTTTATTTAATAATGTAATAATAATGTTTTATTTTTTTACAGGATTGGTAAAACTTGGAGTACATTGTATGACAGGGAAAAGAGTTGCCATCAAGATTGTAAACCGGGAAAAACTCAGTGAGTCAGTATTAATGAAGGTAAGAATGACAAGTGAAAACATATATTCGTAGACAAAAATATGTCCATCTGAATTATTAGATTAATCATAGTCCTTTTTACTACTGGGTTCAAGGATTTTGTTTCTTCCAACACTTCGACCATTGTTCTTTATTATTATTATTATTTATTTATTTTTGTTACAATATTTTAAGGTTTTACATTATTGATCAGCTTAGGAATTTAGTTTAATTATTTATTATTAATAATATATACCTCTGAAAACAAAAGTATATTTTTATTTCACTTTCATTAGTTTTTTGTTATTGTTAGGACAAAATCCTTATGCTTGTCCAGACACTGATAAACAAAAGAAAACCACAGCTTCGATTACTGTCACATAATGTTGACATTGAAAATAATACATCTGTCTTTGTTTGTATACTAAGATCATTACACATGGAGAACTGCAACTCCAGAACTAAATAGAATCTTTAAAAAAGGTTTATGCATAGCAGACACAACAGGCATTTCTTGCTGGGAAGCACTGGCTATTTTTACTTTGGAGAGGACGTGATCTGATATGCATCATCAACAATCGATTGTGGATTGCAGAAGGCAAAGCTTATTGATTGAGCTAGCACACCAAGGCTGTATGTACCTGCAACTGAAAACTGGTGGGACAGCCATATACACAGTTTCAGCGATTTAAATTGAATTCTGGAACATGAAGTATACCTGGTTTTGGAGAAGCTGCTGAGTATGGCATTGCCAATTAGGATGACCAGATCCAAACAGAAAACATGCAGAATATTAAGCATGCTTTTTAGAACCCCCCCCCCCCCCCCCCCCCAAAAAAAAACCATTACGGTTAACTTGGCTAGAAACCTAGTTTTTGCTGCCTTAGTGACATCTAGGGCTAGCTCTGGCACTTGCAAAAATTCACCAACATTAACATGTCAGAAATTTTGGGGATTCTCTAAGAGCTTGCTTACATATTCATACACAGTTTGACTGTACTGACAAAATTTGCACCTACTGATTTTGACTACCTGCAAAAAAGTATTTTAAAGCCACAATCCACTTGTGCAAATGTGATGCAGACAAGGATGAGGACTTGTTTTATGTGTGTGTCCATTTATGTGGTTACCAGTATGGTCTTTGGACATGTTTCCTTACCTGATATGTACATGATGCGGTCAGCAAAAATGTTCCCACAGCCGTGCACTGGACCGCACTTCACACTGGACAATGGACACGGTCCTATGTCCACATATACACAAGTTGACACGATCCTATGTCCACATATGTATACACAAGTTGACACAATCCTATTCCACATATGTATACACAAGTTGACACAATCCTATTCCACATATATATACACAAGTTGACACAATCCTATTCCACATATGTATAGACAAGTTGACACAATCCTATTCCACATATGTACACAAATTGACACAATCCTATTCCACATATGTATACACAAGTTGACACAATCCTATTCCACATATGTACACAAATTGACACAATCCTATTCCACATATGTATACACAAGTTGACACAATCCTATGTCCACATATGTATACACAAGTTGACACAATCCTATGTCCACATATGTATATATACTACTCAAAAGAATTTAAGGGTCAAAAATTTATAACCAAATAAGTTTCAGAGTGTATTAGATTGATGATGTAAACTACACCAAATTTTTTATTTATTGTTCCATATTTAAAACCCCCCACAAATAAACGTCACTGTATACAAGAAAGTCACATGACATGCTGTCAAAGTTGAAGGTTGTCAAACATGGATTTTACACATTAGAACATTCGTTTAATAGTGTGTGAATCCACCCCTGGCGCGAATACACTTGACACATCGTTGCCTCATGCTGTTGATCAGACGTCTGAAGAACTCTTGGGGAATGGCCTGCCACTCTGCCATAAGAAGTTGACCCAGATCATGAAGGTTGGCCAGAGGGGCATGGTTATCCCGAACTCTCCTGCCTAATTCGTCCCAGGTGTGCTCTATTGGGGCCAAGTCAGGCGAATATGCTGGCCAATCCATCCTGGCGATACCTTGTTGTCTGAGAAAGTCCGTTACCACCCTGGCGCGGTGGGGTCTGGCATTGTCATCCTGCAGAACTGCCTTGCCGCCAATCTGCTGAAGGCCTGGGAGAACCAACGGCCGGATAATCTCATTCAGATAGCGGATTCCATTCAGATTGCCATCCACCACATAGAGGGGGGTCCTGTGGTGGATAGAGATGCCGCCCCACACCATGACGCTGCCACCACCGAACCGGTGACGTTGTCTAACGTTAACGTCAGCGAAGCGCTCCCCAGGACGTCTGTAGACACGAACCCGACCGTCGTTGAACTGGAGACTAAACCTGGACTCATCAGTGAACATCACTCGACCCCACTGAACACGTTGCCACCACAGATGAAGCGTGCACCAGTGACGTCTGGCCGTTCTGTGACGTGGTAGGAGTGGTGGTCGAACAGCCTGGCGACGGCAGCGTAGATTATTGGCTCTCAGATGATTGCGTATGGTTTGATCAGACACTCGAGTTCCAGTCGCAGTCCGCAGATTGTCACGTAATCGGCGTGCAGTGGTTGTGCGTTGATGTAGAGCCATATTGGTGATGTAGCGGTCCTCTCTATTTGTAGTGCTTCGGGGTCTTCCCGAACGTGGACGATTTCGAACAGAATTCGTTGCTTGGTACCGTTGCCACAGTTGGCCAACGACACTGACTGACACCAAGTCTCAGAGCAACATTTCTTTGCATATTGCCATCCTGAAGCCAAGCAATAGCCCTTCCTCGATCTTCGATAGTCAGTTGAAGTCGTACCATTGTCGAATTTGGAGTGTGCACCGTACACGAACGCAAGCTACAATTATACGGAAATTCAGCATTGGGAACATGGAATACACATGCAAAGCGTGCAAATGAAGCGCTTTGTGAAAAAGCAAGTTATGGGCACTTAGCAGACCTTTCACTTTCGCCCTAATTTACGTGCAAATGTAAGCATGTTTTCGCCATTAGAATAGTCGACAGTGTCAATGACAGTGGATTTTAATTCAGTTATGGGTTGCTTAGACCGACTTTCGTCAAAATGGAACAATACCATGCGTGACATTATGGTCTAGCTAATATAATTGACATTCAGAAAATAATGTCGAAAATATCGTCTGACCCTTAAATTCTTTTGAGTAGTATATACATAAGTTGACACAATCCTATGTCCACATATGTATATACACAAGTTGACACAATCCTATGTCCACATATGTATATATACACAAGTTGACACAATCCTATTCCACATATGTATATACACAAGTTGACACAATCCTATGTCCACATATGTATATACACAAGTTGACACAATCCTATGTCCACATATGTATAAACACAAGTTGACACAATCCTATGTCCACATATGTATATACACAAGTTGACACAATCCTATGTCCACATTGCACAAGTTGATACACTTCTTTCCCTGCAGGCACAACAATGAAACCAAACTTGGAAATTTGTTTGGGGTAATTTAATAAATAATATTTAATAGGATTTAATTGATAAAATATGCTATACATTATTGAGAACATTTTAACAGTATTTCACTGTCTAGGCTGCCACAAGTTTTGTGAACAATTGCGCTGCTGTGGAGATAATAATGAATGCTGGAAATTATAGAAATCTATTAATACTATATGTTTAGTTTTGGACTCTCCAATCTCCACTCTCCACTCTCCACAAGTTACCATGCTGTACACTTTTGATCCTACCGAAAAAAAATTACTTTCTTTATATATTCTTGATGATGTTGTTTGAACAAGGACCACATGCAAAGACTGCATGTTTTTCAAATATATGCCTACATTTAGAATTTTCTGAATGCTTTTTTTGTAGATAAACACATGGTATTCCAAACACTGGGACTTCCCACATGAATGAGGATGTGTAGTCAGGCTATAGCCATCACTAAACATTTTGTATGTTAGCAGCAAGTTTTTCTTCTATCTCTCTAGATGAAGTTACCATATGTAAGATAACTAATTTAGTCTCAGATTAAATATGGTGTTTTCTTTAAGACTGCTTTCCTTTATTCAGGTGGAACGTGAAATCGCCATCATGAAATTGATTGAGCATCCTCATGTACTTGGGTTATACGATGTCTATGAAAACAAAAAATATTTGTAAGTTGTTTTCTTCAATATCTGTTATTTGATCCAGCTAGATAACTGTTCATTGTATTAATACTTTTCTCATTTTCAATTCAGAGGTTTGAAATAAGTAAAAAAAACCAAAAACAGTAGGATCAGTTTTCTTTAAATTCAGCAGGAGCCTGATTTTTTATAATTAAGTCAGTTAAGTGCCACATGATGTGGCAGCTTGCATGGATTGTGAATGTCAAATATTAGAATAATGATAATTTAAATAATGATTGTCCAATGCCGAACTATTTGAGATAAAGTACATTATTTGGTCCTTTGAAAACATCTCTTTAAGGAGATAAAAAAGTACTTCATTGATTATTATCATTATTTACATCTAGAACTCATTAAAAACATAATATATGATAAATTTTCATACATTTAAAAATGTATTTGCTTTTAAAATATGTTGCAAAATTACCTAATTTAAAACAATCACTGGTGTACTATTGTCTATGCAGTGCATTAGTTTGTTTAAAATGGATTTTTTCAAAATTCAAGATTTGTTTGTCATCTGAGAATTAGTCCTGCTCACACGATCTCCACTACTGAACATTATAAACAGTAAATATTTCACAGATTTATCCAGGGGTTCTGTGGGTTCGAACATAACCGAACATAGGCTCCTTCCTAAAAGAAAGTGGCACTAAAAATATTTGTGAAATAAAAATTCACAATATGTATATTTAATTCTCTCGACAGGTTCTAATATATTAATTTAACTGTGGTGTACTGCATTATTCAATGGCTAAAAACATCCCAAGTATGATTTAGTCGAGCTATTTTTTCCAGTCCCATGGGACCCTGGCAAAATATCCTGATTTTTCTCAATTTTATATCCAGTCATTTTCATCTTCATTTCTCTGATGGTACTGCTGTTAAACATGTATTGATGGGCACTGATAGTAATTATAGGCAGAAACCTAAGCAGCCTTTTATTTCACGCTTTTAATGTGATACTCGTGAATCTTGTATGAATGAAACTACTGTATTAGCATTTAAGGTTAATTAAAGTGACAGTAAACCAAATAATCGTTTCCCTTGTTTTTGGCAATTAAAAAAAAAAATTATACCTGTTTTAAGAATTGGTTCTTAACTTATTTTGAAAAATATATTAACAGATTATTGTTTGACCATGACATTTGATTGTAATCTAAATCCCTGAATGGTCATTTAAATTGTGTATCCTGTATATATCCAGGGAGCTAAAAAACCCAACCCAGCCATCTCCAAATGAGCTTACTGCTGTGTTTGGTTCCAGTCACTTTTAAATGCCATCAGATCCCAGCAAGTGCCTGCAGCCTCTGGAGACAGCCAGGAGACCTGTTCTCAAAAGCTGTATCATTATTAATGAGCTTTTACAAACTTGGATTTCGTCCAGGGATGGTGGTGGTCAGCTCCTTTGGCATCAGTGGCCTAGCGGTGTTTGTTTTACCAGTGATGAACCCCAAACAGATTGGATGTATTAGGAAAGCTCTCAGAGCAGCTGACATTAGCTTTCATGCAATAACCTAAATACTTATTGATTGTTTACGTGTGACTGACAGTTGGTCTTCATATTATATTTACATAACCTTTGAACCTATGAACCCAGGTTCCTATAGGTTCTGTTGGATGAAATCTGTTCCCATTGCCAATTTATTTAAATTTATGGTTTATATCTAGGGCTGACAGTCAGAATTAGTTATGTCAACTCTTTACAAAAATGGAGTATGGGCATGGGTTAATTTTGGCACACTTTCAACAGAAAATTGTTCAAGCACACCTTAACATTTGTCTAGTTTAGAGAGGGATTTGGGCTTTGCATTTTGGTAACTATTTTCTAAATATTTTCTTGTCAGGAAAGTTCAGAAATCAGAATTGGCTAATCATTCCGAAATACTGTAAACTGGATTAATATTGCAACATGGTTTTTTTTCGCGAATACGCACCTTAACGCATGTTCGCGATGTTTAAATTTTGTGAATGACTGTTGGCATCTGTAAAAAAGAATGCGTTTGAAAATAATGTGTTTGAAAATAATGCGTGCGTATAAATATTGAGACTTGAGGTTGGGCGTGAATGACTTGAAATTAATACCACCTGTACATAATTTTGTGTCTAGATGGGAGTAATTAATGGCTTTGTCTACCTAAGAAATATACACAAGTCAATCAGGAATCACAGGTGGAGGCCACTGAAAGTACCGGTATAGACCAATTAACTAAGAAAACACTCTGTTTATCATTTCAGTACATAGGTTATTGCATGGACACAATGATACAGTTATTTTGACAATGGTGGTTTATTTTGTATTGTAAAATAATATATACTTATTGCTGGTCATTAGCTTAATAGCCAGTCGGATTGTTACATGTGTTTTCTCAGCTGAAGTTCATTTTCATTTTTAACAGTCCAGTTTTAGCTGCAATACAGGTTAATTGATAAACAAAATCTAATGTTTGGTTGCAGAACATCCACCCAGTTCCCGGAATAGGCAGGTTCTTGTTTATTCAGGTTTTAATTTACAACATTTGGCAGGTTTTAAGAAGAATGTGATTTTAACAAGATCTGGTTTAGGCAGATTCCACTGGATTAACTGATTACTATACAATAAAGAATGTAGTTGAACTGAATTAACTACAGCATGCGGTTTTGTCATATTTTGTCTCTCTTGTCATTTGCTGTCTTAAAGGCCCGAGAACTGACTAGACTTTCTCGATAAAGATTTTTCAGGAAGGCAATACTGTTGTGTGCTGGAGGTGGTGTGTGTGTCAAAGTTTGATTATAATATACAGTTAATATTGGCCTGATCATTAAGTTAGTTTACTGATTTGTTCACTGAAGATATTACCAAAATGTTCTGTGAGAGCTGGTCCTGCCTTTTTATAGTTTATGTCTTTAACACTTCTTATCTATGTGGGTTTCTTGGTGAATTATTCGGTTAAGGAATGTATTAAGAAATGACCTCATTAGGAAGAATATGGTGATGGCCAAGCAAGCTTGGAGTGCTCGAATCATCCTAAAGGCAATAAATTTGGCTTTAATTCAAGTTGGTGATTGTGTTTAGCACCCAGACAAATTGCATGCTTAGGACAATTGATGTATTGTACTTGATTACCGAGATACTTGCCCATCAGTTTCAGTAGTGTATTCTGTTCACCACATGACAGTTGCTCACAGGCATCTGAGTTAAATTCTTCCATTTCCTTAAATTCTCATACAATTTCACAGATAGTTGGTTCATTTCTTTGTAGGGTTATTTTTTTATTTTTTGTTTCTTTATTATGAAATGTTATTTCTAAAGACTGAAATAAATTGTTTGACATATACATCCTTCTAAGGTATAACTGCAGATATGTGTATATACTACAGTGTATAATCTGAGTCGACAGATTCACATTTCTCATTGGAGATTCCAGCAGGCTTGTCTTTGAACTGCCAGTGTCAACTTTAGTTTTAACATTATAATAGGTATCATAAAACAACACGAATGTTCATACTGTTATTGTCAACAGTATAATAACAAAGACATTAATCTTATTTTGGATTATTCTTTTTTAATTTATGATTTTTTGTCTTGCTGCTCTGCAGAAAGCATCAAATATATATTTAGTATGAAAACTTAAACCAAAAAAAAAAGGTGGACATTTGTTTTTAGAATTTTTAAAAGCATTTTTTTGTCCATTTTGGTGACAATGGCTCATGTAGTAACAAATAGAAATGAAATTAGTTTCAGGGGAAAAGAGTATTAGCTATTTCATAGATGTAGATGGATTGGAATTATGAAATACATTACAGGATTTTAGTGGAAGGAGTGTAGTGTTAGTTGACACTAATAAACCTAACAACAAAACTGTAATACATGATCAGGGCCGTATCTCTGCACAATGTAGAGTCGAATGAGCATTTGGCAAAATACTGGTTGATTTTAATGAATCTATCAAGGAGGACAGCCACTGCCTGGAAATTCCGTCCCTCCTGCACCACCATCAATAGGACACTCCCATACAAGTTTACTAAATCAGAACTAGCTGTACAGCTGTGATTACATGTACTCATGAATGACAGTACTAACAGTAATGATATCAGGTGTTTGTGAACATTGAACACATCCTGCCACTGACCACACACACACCCCACCTTGCACCCCACCCGCACCCCAACCCACCTCGCACCCCCACTGGTGGCGCCCGTCATGAGTACTGCCATCACAGCTGTCGAGTCTGTCAAACCTAGTTACCTACTTTTTTGTTCAATTGTCCAATACATAAACGTGCATTCATAGATTTGTAATTTCTCCATCCAGTACAACTTCATGTTTTGAATTACCATAGTTTGACACCCAATAGCCGATGTATTTTTTATGCTGGGGTGTCGTTAAACATTCATTCATTCATTCATTCATTCATTCCATCCAGTACAGAAATGTAACCTAGGAATCATGGCTTGTGATTTAAAGCTGCAGTCCCTGGAATATGTTTATTATTTAAGCATTTAGAATGAATGATCCAGTTCTGTTTGGTACATATACGGTCCATCACATCGCTATAGTTTGGCAATGCTCACTTATCTACATTATCTAGGTCAACTACAAACACAATGGCCAGCTTTGTTTTTCTTTATTTAGCAGGATGCCAGTAGAACGGGGACTTTACATGATTTGCGCAGGTGCTGAGCTTCTCACGTGATTTTGAACATATTTAACTGTCTTGATTGAGGGGTCGTCTCATATCTCCGAAACATATTTATATCCACAGAGGTATGGTACATCTTTTCAGGGGTCGGTGGAGGATTTGCCTTGAAATTTTAACAGTGGCCATCGGTTGGCATACGCGTTACATGTAAGGGGGTGTTAATAATTATGTAATGCTCTAAGGAGAGAGGAAGAGGTCGGTGTATTCGATTTACTTATCATTTATCAAGACTATGTGTTATTTCTATTCATTACTTAGACCTAAAAAGGTGGAGGGATTTAATTGCGCAGTCGGTCTAAGATTGATCCTCATCAGCGGGCTCGTTCCAGCCAGTGCGCAATGACTGGTATATAAAAGGCCATGGTATGTGATATCCTGTCTGTGGGATGGTGCATATAAACGATCCCTTGCTAAAAAAAAAATGTAGCGGGTTTCCAAGGCATGTGTGCAGGGATTTTAGTGGGGTTGGGGGTTACAGACTGTGCTGAGCGAAGTTTATATGGCGTCATGCTCCCCCAGAAAATATATTTTGAATTTTGTTTAGCTTGGGCAGGTAAGTGTTTTGACCCCTCTCTTAGATTTTATGTCAAAATTACCAAATGTTTGACATCCAATAGCCGATGATTAATAAATCAATATGCTCTAACATTTATGTCGTTAAACAAAACAAACTAACTTTACCCTTTCCATACGAAATAATATTTATTTGAATTTGTTGATTATAACACTTGTAAAATTAAGAAGTGAAAACGTCCAATGTCTGCTTTAGTATATTTTATATAAAAAAATATACATGCTCAATGTGTTATACAAACTAAACTTTGAAAGTTCTACTAATACTTTATAAAATATTAATTCTGAAATAGGAAGGTATGATTGTCGATAATACATTGGCAAGATCAAACAGGTTTTAACGAAAGACTCTAGTACCGTATCCTCAACCGAACATTCTTCGTACAGCACAAGATTTCTTATTTTATTTTTTGAGACGACCCCTACAATTTTAAATCCACAAACGCACATGTTAACTGAAACTGACAACAGGCTATCGTTTGTGCTTTGCCAAGCAAGGGCGGCACAGGTGAAGAATCGAGCGTATACTTTTGACGATCTCCATTGATAGTGAACACACACTTAAAAGTGCATTTGAGCTTGTATTTCATATTTGTACATGATGTTATAATATGGTAACCAGAGACTGTAACTTTAATGTTTTGTTTTGAATATTTTAGAAAATTTTAAGATTTTTATGTATATCTGTAACATTAAGTTAGTTATTTAATGTGTATATTACAATATGTGTATATATTATAACTATTATATATAAAGACAAACTTCAGTTCCCATATTATTAGCATATATATAATTCAGTGATATATTTGCTGACTGTTTTGATTTAATTTCAGATATCTCATTTTGGAACATGTGTCAGGAGGCGAACTGTTTGATTATCTAGTCAAGAAAGGTCGCCTCACTCCAAAAGAAGCAAGACGGTTCTTCCGACAAATCATATCCGCCCTTGACTTTTGTCACAGTCACAATATATGGTAAACATTATTCACCATAATTAGCCGTAAGAGACATTTGGTGAAACAGTATGTACACGGTTCATACTTTTCTAACACTTGGACCTTCAAACATAAAGAAACCTTTTTACTCAACTTCAGATAGCTGACTTTCAAATGCATATGTGGTGTGAGTGCAGACCAAAATTAAATTAAAAATCTACAATTCCGAAATGATTATAAAACATTATTCAGTAATGCAGTGGAACGGTTTTCTGTACTCTTTGCAGACTTTCACGTACGAGTGTTGATGGTTTTCAGGCATCGATGTAAGTTGAGAATGGTCATTCAGGTTACCTGGAGGTTACCACAATTTATGATACCCTGTACATGAGTTACCAGGTACTATGTTTATATCGTGGATGTTTGGAGGGGGAGGGTTTATCATTCTTTTTTCAAGACTTTAATGATGAATCTAAAACATTCCGGATTTTCAATGTATGAACTGTGTACACACTATTTTTTTGTTCATTCAATATTAGGATGTAGTGGACTTGGGTATTATTATCTATCAACATTGTGCATGATCAGTTTTATCTGGACAAATGGGATGGAGCTCTTTAGTACATAGTCACTGTAATATGAGGAGGGGTAAAAGCACTTCTCAAACAATCGGGAACAAATCACACCCATAAATATAATTAATTGTTTCAAATTATATTAGTTTATAACCTACAAAATGTTTTTCTTACATTTAATGTCATTTGTTTTCAAAGAATTATGCTAATAAATTGGTTTTCTTGCAATTGATAGAATGGACCTTGCATTAAATTGACAGGAGTGTATTACAGGCATGATCTCACACGCACGCGCACACACACACACACACACACACACACACACACACACACACACACACACACACAACAACAAAGTGAATATGTGAAGATATTATTACTGTTGAATATTCGCTGTTGTTTTCCCTCAGTGCCGTCTGTTGTTTTCGTAGCTAATACATTGAAAATGCTATTTTGTTACACAATAGTTTTTCTTATTTTTATTTGTCGATTATCAAACATATTATTGATTACATTATTTTCTTCGAGATTTTACATTATTGTGTTTGCTGTACTTTAAAATGTTACCTTTAATAATAATGAATGCATTGATTGTGTGTCCTAGTTTTGTCTGTGATCATAATATCAACCAATTAAGACTTTACAGGATAGTAAGATGAATGTGAATTTGACTGTTAAAATGAAACAAACATAAGCTGGCATCACTCCAATCCAGCTAATCTTTAACTTAAACTCATCTTTTCATCACTAGACCAAAATGTTTAGAAAGCACTAATGGTGATATGTTGAGAACGTAATCATAATATACTGTAGATCCATTATGTATTGCGTCATTAATGTATTTCAATATGCCAGCAGTAGCCCAAATTGCGTGTAGAAAGTATTGCAACATTAGATGTAGCTTACACGAACAGTATTGCAACCTTAGCTGGTACTCAACGATAATAAACATAAAAACTTTCTTCAAAAGTAAAGGCTTTGTGTTAGCATTGAACAGTGCTTACACGCCGCGTGTGGCATCGACTCCTGAAAAAGCAGCCAGAATGACTGTCGTCAACAAGACTATAGAAGAATCCCTGGCAACAACACCAAATAAGATCACGACTAAATGTGGAGTGAAACAGTAGCACGACAACAACCACTTTTCCCCTGGAACCAGAGCGAAAATTGCAAAGAACGCCACAGAAAATGGCTGCACCCGAGCTGCTAAACATTTCAGCAGTATGCTAGATGTTTGCCTCAGTGAAAGTTCTGTTAGGTTCATGAAGAAAGCCTACCTGACAGCAAAGAAAGCAGACAAAACGGCCGAGTTGACGACACTGTCACACAAAAAGATGGGAAGACCTTTATTATTGGGAGAGTTGGACGAACTGGTGAAAGAACATGTGATGGCAATTCGTATGAAGAACATGGGGAACCTATCTTTTTGACTAAGGCCTGGTCTGATTCGTTTTTTCGAAGACTTGGTTTTGTGAAACGAAAGTGGCACGAAAGTTACCAGCCGAGTTTGACAAACAAATAGAAGATGGTAGGGAAACAGTGCAGACAAACAGCATTCCCGCTGAGTGGGCAATAAATTTTGATTAAACGGGCATCAAACTTGTACCCGTTTCCAACTGGACATTGGCAGAAAAGGGAACAAAAACTAGTTGCCGTCGTGGGTATGGATGACAAGCGCGAGATCACAATGTTACTAGGAAGTTCAACCAGTGGCAACTTACTACCCCCTCCGATAATGTACAAAGGTGTAACCGACCGATGCCACCCATCCTACAAGTTCCCTGATGACTGGCACATGACACATTCGGCCAACCACTGGAGCAATGAACAGACGATGCTGGACTACTTTGACAATGTGCTGGTTCCATACACGAAAAGGTTGAGAAAAGAACTCCGACTATCAGCGTGACAGAAATCTCTGGCAATCTTTGATGTATTTGCAGCTCATAGATGTAAATCGTTTTTGGACTTACTACCTAAACGGTCCTTTGAAGTGCGATTCGTCCCGGCTGGCTGCACCAGTGAGCTCCACCCTATGGATTTATCAGTGAATGCGGATTTTAAATTTAGCAATCAAAGGAAAATTTACCGAGTGGTATGCTAACATTGTGGCCAAGAATATAAAAGAAAACACCAACATGTGTGTAGACTTAAGAATCAGTTTGAGCAAACCGTTCCATACCCGGTGGATTGTGGCATGCATTGACAAGTTATCGAAAGACAAAGAAACCATTACGCGTGGCTGGTGATTATTAGATCTGCTTGCTTTGGTGTAAACTTTACTCTGAAAATAAACCTTAGTGTAGTTTGCTAATTACACATGGTGATTGACAATGATTCCTGTTTAGTTTTGTTCATTGAACTATAGATTAATAATGCAATAAATTAATATAGTTAAAAAAAATTGGTTGTTTTATTTGTAAGTAAAGTTGCTATATTATTGCGTGGATAAAGTACTGCGATGATCAGTTGTTTGCAGTTTTCACAATACTTTGTTGTTCGCAAAACTTTCATGTTCTACAGTACATGTAGCACATGGCTTGAAATTAGACAGTGCCTTGTTGCTATTTGCACTGGCATCCAAATGTATAACCATCTTAGCTTGACACTAGAACAGACCTGGTGTCCTCTTCTCCTTTTAAAATTAGTAGCAGCCAGTTAGCCCCTTTAATACTGTACATTTATTTTGGGTGCCCAATTTCAGGTTTAGTTTGGATTAAAACCAACCTGTCTATCTTTAACTTTACCAGTGATTGTGCAGCATGTTTATATTAATTTAATTTAAATTAATGCAGACAGTCAATGACGACATGCATTTTAATTTCATTTAGAATGGTACTTCACCTGATTTATTACCGGCCTCAATGGCGTCGTGGCAGGCCATCGGTCTACAGGCTGGTAGGTACTGGGTTCGATCCCAGTCGAGGCATGGAATTTTTAACCCAGATACCGACTCCAAACCCTGAGTGAGTAGCCTATGTGGCGACAGCGGGTTTCCTCTAAAAAAATCTGTGTGGTCCTTAACCATATGTCTGACGCCATATAACCGTAAATAAAATGTGTTGAGTGCGTCGTTAAATAAAACATTTCCTTCTTTCTTTCATCTGATTTAGGGGCGGGACATAGCCCAGTGGTAAAGAGCACACCTGATGCATGGTCGGTCTAGGATCGATCCCTGACAGAGCCTGAGTGGGCCTATTGGGCTATTTCAGCCAATGCATCACAACTGGTATATCAAAGGCTGTGGTATGTGCTGTCCTCTCTGGGATGGTGCATATAAAAGATCCCTTGCTACTAATGAAAAAATGTAGCAGGTTTCCTCTCTATGACTTTGTTAAAATAACCATATGTTTGATATTCAATAGCTGATGATTAATAAATCAATGTGCTCTAGTGATGTCATTAAACAAAAACAAACTTTTAAACTCGTCTGATTTAATAATCAAGTATATTCATTTTATTCCTTGCTTGAATAAATTCTAATTAGGTTTAAAATGAATATTGTAAATCTAGAAAGTTTTGTGAGCTACAAAGTACATTAATTTTTTTTATGATAGTTACATATTTGTATCGCTTAGCAAAATACTGACTACTAACATAGACACGGTTGTCATGTCACCCAGGCTCAGTAGACCTGCTTTTTGATGAATTCTCGTGTTTGTGAGCATATGCTTAATTACAGGTAATTACGGGGGGGGGGGGGGGGGGGGGGGGGGAATGGGGACCGTGAAAATATGTCGTACAGGTAGTACTGACAGTAACATATATCTTTAACAAGAACAGACTTCCTTGAAACATTACTACAATGGATGGGTGGCTGGCTGGCTGGCTGGCTGGCTGGGTGGCTGGCTGGCTGGCTGGCTGGATGGCTGGATGGATGGATGGATGGATGGATGGATGGATGGATGGATGGATGGATGGATAAATGAATGTTTAAATAGACACCCCATCATTAAAAACCATCAGCTATTGATTGGGTATTAAACAAACATATTGGTATATAAAAACAGTAATGATAGACCGACATCAACATAATAATTCAGCTTTTATAATAATCCACAGTGCATAAACATTACTACAATGCATTGTCATAAAACATTAATATTGTGTTAGTGATCAAACAAGGATTTTTAGAACCTTCTACTGTTCATATCAAACACTTTTTTTTTGAGGTCACAATGACTGTTAAAGTGAGCAGATCTGAAGTTTTTATGAGAAATTTGCCTTTGACAGTATGTGTGGTGAGAATATAGCTAGTATGGTATGGTCAGAATGATTTGTTGTTATATAAATTAACCACATGAACTAGGCCAATCCCAAAAGATTCCAGCAAGGAGCTACCTTTGAGGCTTTCAATCAACAAAGTCAAATCAACTAAATGGCTCCATTTTCAATTTTAATGAACCATTCTAAATTATGGAGAAAAAAATATACCTTCAAGAAATTACGCAACATTTTCTATTTGGCTTTAATCCTATTGGACATTTGCACATTCAATAGCACCCAAACCAACCCTCACCCGCTACTGACCCTGGTCGGGCTGCTGTGTTCCCTTGCACATGCCACCATCGGTGAACCCCTCTCCCACCCACCTCAAACCTTTCCCTGTGCTGGATGGAGGAGCTGACAAAAGTCGACACCTGTGCCCATGATAGGCGTGTGCTACAACAGCTTGTTCTGAATGTGCATGTTAAAACGTATGACTGGACCAGACCTGACTGGTAGGTGGAGCAGATAATAGCTAGTACTGCAGTGAACTGTCGGCGTTGTGAAAAACAATATGTCTTCTGTAATGGAAATCTTTTACAAGACCAACTTACTGGATAACATATTCCCATAATGTGTTTTACACAACTGAAAGTAAATCATCCTATTGTGTGAAACTGACTCGGCAGAGTAAACCATGATTCAGAAAAGCAAAATGTGTTGAAGCAGATTTGTTATAATAACATGTATATCATGTGTTGTAGAAAAACTGGTTAAAATGGTGCAGTGTGATCTTTTAACCAAATAAATAATTATTTGTTTCAAAATAATGAACAGTTTTAACTGTATAGATGTTAAAAATTATATTCCAATTATTTTTTCCCTTCTAGCATTAACCTATGAAACAATTTACTAATAAATATAAAAAATTCCACAATTGTAAGTTGTTTGAAGAAAAAACTAAAAGCAAAATATTTTGTAGTCCCTGGTTATTTTCAAATAAAGTAGTGTAGAATGTAAGAAAAGGTGTTTACTTTGACTGTTAAATAATTAGATTAACAAATATAAATATTTTTAAACCAGTGTTATTTTCAGTCCTTAGTGGAAGTCATCACAAAAAATAAATTGTTGGAAGTAAAGGGAAATCAGAAAAGATGAAACTGCAAATATTACTACAGTTTTAATGAAATTGTTTTCTGTTAAACACACACATTGTCAAGTGCCTTGAATCAACATACACATTCCTTCATCATTTTCTTAATAGTATCTTGTGTTACTAAGGAGTTCTGAAGCAGAATACTCTAACATCGATATATTAGCTAAAGGTGTACTATTATGTAACCCAAATTAAGGTAAAAAAGGGTATTTTAAACTGAAGAATGACATGTAACAAGAAGAAACATGAATTGGAAGCCTTGACCTAGGTGAAAGAAGTAGGTTTGTGGATTCCCAGAATGTGGTCAGAGGATACTAAAATAATGTAACAGTTTAAACTGCATAGAAATAGTGAGCCTGTAGGAATAATATCTGGAGGTGTGTGTGTGTGGGGGGGGGGGGGGGGGGGGGGGGGGGGGGGGTGGGGAGGCGGGGGGGGGGGGGGGGAGAGGGGCGTGGGGGGGGGGGGGTGGTGGAGAGGAGGGTGTATCAATATCTATCACAGTTTAGTTTAGGGAACCAACCAGATTTTTATATTTATGTATATAGAGTAGAGGAACTGGACCTGCATAACGTTATCTATTATATAGATGTAATTGGGGTTCAATAAAAGTAAATCTTGAAGAGGGTACCAATCCTTACTGTTCATCTGTAGAGAACACTGCACTGAGAAAGGTTGTATGAATGAGTATTCTACCATCGCTAGGACAGAATACATGATGTTCCCTCTACATAAACAGCTGGCAACATTTCTGTTTTGACAGTGATTCATGCACACGTGCACTCATAGCTTTGCCACAGCTTCTTAGACTCAGTTTTGAGTATATTAATGGATGTAGTGATTTTGAGCTGCATATTCAACTGGTTTAGCTCTCATGATTTGTTGTTGATATGTGCCATGGTAATTCTGTTTGTGTTTTTCTTGGCACAATTATAATTCATGCTTCCGGTATTGGTTCTGTAATCTTTTATGAAATACGTTTAAGTTTTATGCTTATACTTTTAGGTGTCCACTATTTGATCTTAAAACATTCACTATTTTTGTAGTGAGAAAAAATCCAACTTTTGATCTCATTGCCTATTCGTTGTTTAAGATTATGCAATTACATTCTTTTCACAGATATGAAAAGCTGCCACCTTATATTACTTCAAAATTTAATCATGTTGTATTTTTAAGTTTGAATTAAAACTGTATTACCAGTAAATGTTTTTACACACACCATCGTTTAATAATGTTTTGACTAATAAGTGCATGGTTATCTCTTGAAAACTGATGGGTTTTTCTTTATTTTACAGTCATCGAGATTTAAAACCTGAAAATTTACTCTTAGATGATAAGAACAATATCCGTGTGGCTGACTTTGGCATGGCATCCTTGCAGGTCGAGGGTTCGATGCTGGAGACAAGTTGTGGGTAAGCAGTTTTCCTCCATGATTAATTTTTTCAATTATTATTTATTACGTATTGAATGTTATTGTCTTCCCTCAAGGTTGGAAGGCTGGACATGTGTCCTTATTCAGTGGTATTCGTGCTGGCAGCAGATGTGGCGATGGTGACAGTGTTGATGTACTCTTTTAGATTTAGCGCTATGTTAAGTTCTAAATTTAGTCCGTTTCACACAAATTACAAGCTCTAGATAATGAAACTCAAGTCAGAGTTGCTTGTATCTCAATGCATGTTGAAAAGTTAAAATTATTTTTAATTTATTATTATATTTTTTTGTAGAACAAGATTAGCTGTGAATGACTTTCCAAGAATTATGAATGTTTCTGGGGGAAAAAATAGTCTGCCTTTGCATTTAGCTCTATATTGTTTTTTGCCCCAGTTCAGCTCCATTTCTTATGAACCATAAGACCCATATGCACCACAATTCAAACGTGAGCATTTTCATCTGAATGCATGTGTTTTGGAAATAGCTTTTTTTTCATTAACTTGTCGTGTTATGTCCATCGACCTATAAATCTTAGACCAATGCAACATGGTTTAGTGGCATCCATGTTCATCTCAATGCATGTTTTTTTTAAAGAGACTAAACCAGAAAATTTACATTACCGGTACCAATTATTTATTTTTATAAATTACATTTCTTTTTAAAATGCATTGAGATGAATGTCTATGAGTAACACCAAATAAATTTATTTATCATATATTAGCTAGCATATTCAGTGTAATCAAAGAATGTGATATTTTTCAGATTACATACTTTTAGAATTTGATAATTTAGCAAATTAGATGTAAATTAATTAGGTTACGGCACTATGTTTATTGACATTTAAGCAAACGTACTACGGTCAGACTCCATAATTGATATATGCATAGTTATCAAACAAACACATTTCAATAGCAACTTTACACTGAAAGCTGTCCAGTGTTCAGAAAAAAAAACCCAACATTTATTTTTATGTAAGGATATCCAAAATGACGTCATTCAGATTTAACATCATTTCCATTAAAAATAACTACAGCGTCACATATTCTTATATCATACAATATAATACAATACAATATATTTTTGTTTTACAGAAACACATCCAACAGCAGAAAAATAAACATATAAACGATGTATGTATATAATAATAATCACTAATACTGGACTTGCAATTAAAAAATTTAAATGCCAAGGCTTGAAATTACCATGGAGCTAAGAGCAATTGATACTCAAATTACATATCTCATACTATTGTACAAGGATTTACTGCCATCTGTGTCGACATTAACACCTGTATTAAATTAAATAGTGTAATCTGATAGATGATGATTGGTTTAAAGTTACATAAAATGAAAGTACATGTCACAGTGTTAAGAAAGTACATGTCACAGTGTTAAGATTATATCAGTACAAGAGGTCTAAAATTGCTTCTCAGTTTCCAGCATCTGCTTCCAAACTGACTGGGGCAGGATATAGCCCAGTGGTAAAGCGTTTGCTTGATGTGCGGTCTGTCTAGGATCGATCCCCGTCAGAGGATCCATTGGGCTATTTCTCGTTCCAGCCAGTACTCCACAACTGGTGTAACAAAGGCTATGGTATGTACCATCCTGTCTGTGGGATGGTGCATATAAAAGATCCCTTGCTGCTAATCAAAAAGAGTAGCACAGTGGCGACATCGGGTTTCCTCTTTCTCAATATCTGTGTGGTCCTTAACCATATGTCCGATGCCATATAATGATAAAATAAAATGTGTTGAGTCCGTCGTTAAATAAAACATTTCCTTCCTTCCTTCCTTCCTTTCTTCCAAAATATTAAAAATAAAAATCACTTCCCATTCCACAAAAGTAATTTGAAGCCTTGAGCAGTAACACACAAGCTCCATATTAAAAAAACATGTTGACATTTGAATTAAAAATATATATTGTAATTTACATAATTAATATTTCAATAAACCAAGGCACAGAGACCAAAACTGTAAACATATCGCAATTCCTTGGGTTAATCTTAACAATAACACTAAACCTTTCCCATTTTATTTACTTCTACTTTTTTTTTTATTATTAAATCATTGTAAAACTATTTGTTTTAATTTACCATTTTTTCCCCAGAATGTTTGTTGCATTATTCTGAAACTTTGTATGTTACAAGGATATTTTGTGAAAATGTTATGAATGTTATGAATTTTTTTAAATTATTAAAAAATTACCAAATTTATGTTTGACATTTTAAAATTCAAAGTGTTTAATTAAATAGCAGAGATATGCAGAGTGGCAGGGCACTTTGTTTTACTTCCCAACATTCCGTCCCCTACCAGTCTGATTGTCTGTCTGTCCATCTGTCTGCTGTCTAACATATAGATTTTTTTACCTTTTTAAAATGATATTGAGCTGAAAGTTTGTGTGATAGTCTTATCATATACAGTTACAGGTCAAGTTTGACTTCCATGGCAATTTCCATTTTTGAAAAATGTATGGCCCCTGAATTTAGGATATTTGAAAATTTGTGTGGCCTGATAGGGGACATATATTGCTTTAGCAGTACTCTCAAAATGCTTGTTACACTACTAAGCACAGACCTAAAAGCCATCACATATTTGACATTGTTAATCTTTTTATTGAAAACTTCTTTTAACATAGCAAAACTGATGGAGTATGAAATGAGAAAAGTAAAACAGTGTGTACAGTGAGTGTGTATACTGCCTGTAATCCCAACAGGTTTCAGTCGCTTACTAACACTAGCTTTACACAGAGTAATGGTATTACGGTAAAAAGTGAAATGTGATAAAACTCTCATTATTTTCCCATTTGATGATGGTGGGCTGCCACCATGCAGCATGAATCAAGTTTGACTCGGGTGTTTTATTCTGCAGAGATCATTCTGACAATTTTAAAATACACAAGATTATTTTAAAAATTACAAAGTATATGTTAGTAAAACGGTCAATTAAAAAACAAAAAACAAAAACATTCTAAAGTTACTTTGAGAGACAAGTTTATATATTTCAAAAGATATATTCCCTTCCTATGAAATCACATGTTACATGATAGCTCAGTATTTGTATTTTGGTTATTTAGCCCATTCTAAAAAACCCTGACAGTAATGTCAACTATGGCAATCTGATGATAGGTACTGGGTTCGGATCCCAGTCGAGGCATGGGATTTTTAATCCAGATACCGACTCCAAACCCTGAGTGAGTGCTCCGCATGGCTCATTGGGTAGGTGGAAACCATTTGCACCGACCAGTGATCCATTCCTGGTTCAACAAAGGCCATGGTTTGTGCTATCCTGCCTGTGGGAAGCGCAAATAAAAGATCCCTTGCTGCTAATCGGAAAGAGTAGCCCATGTAGTGGCGACAGCGGGTTTCCTCTCAAAATGTGTGTGGTCCTTAATCATATGTCTGACGCCATATAACCGTAGATAAAATGTGTTGAGTGTCGTTAAATAAAACATTTCTTTCTTTCACTTGATTACCATATTTAGAATTTGACTGAAGTAATACAGGACAATTTATGGGTCAAAAAAAAAAAAAATCTCAGACTGTGAAAATATCACTACATCTTCATGCTGTCATTCAAAAGATTTGAACGGCTGTGGTATGATTATAAAATGAGCTGTGGAATAATATATTTGTCTGCACAAAGGGTTTGGCCACTTCTCATTTGATTTACAAGTACTTACAATTGTACATATTCAACTCTGTTCATTAAAGGTATTCTCTGTAATATTTTATGTCAGTGACCATAAAATAAAGTTTTGAGCCATGATCTATTGTAAAAAGATTAATGTTTCATAAAAAAAAAAAATGTTTTAGTGTGTTAATAAAATTATACATATATAACAGCTTTCTGAAATTGTATTTTTTGTATATATTAGGTACAGGAAATTATTTAATGCAAATAATGTGCTTTAGATGCAGCAAGGAAATTACGGTTACAGGGAAAATGTGATAATTTAATTAGATTTTACCACTTTCTGTAATAGAATCTCACTAATCTCTTAATATACTACTCAGCTTTCACTGGGGATAATTAGGAAAACGTGTCAAGTAAAGCAAGTGAATTTATTGTGTTTGATGCATGACATATCTAATTGGAGTCATATGTTACCATGGTGTTGTCTAATTGTAGTCATATGTTACCATGGTGATGTATAGAACATCCAGACCGGACAGTCTTATTGATCACATGTTACACAAATTTAAGATGTACATATATTTTTTATTATCACAGATATTTGGTGTATCCCTAATGGAAGTTGAGTATTATATATTGTTTTGTTTGGTTTGTGAGTCTGACAAGATAAATGCTTTAAATATTATGACAGTCTAGCAGAAAAGCAAACAAACAATACAAACCCACCCACCCACCCCTCCCCCCAAAAAGACAAACCAAAAACCCACAACTATGTATAATAAACAGTGTTGGGACCTGGGAGCATGAGGGTGGAAAAGTGATTTATGACAATGTGATAAATGACGGATAATCACATGATGTTTATGAAATTTTTTTATTGGCTGTTGTATTGATTTTTATATTAAAACTAATCATTTGTCATAGAAGTTATTAACTGCAATTATTCCTATAATTTTGATGATGAAGAATACAATAAATTACATGAAGCTTGCTGGAGTCTATGTTTATTCTCTTGTGTATGTAAAGAAAACAAATACTGAGTAGGTATTCATGATAAAATTAGTGGAATTTGTAGGTTCTCTTAGTGAACACAACAATAGTTGCATACTCCTATTAATTAAGATCCTTCTTAACTTCATATATATCACTGGCGTAGGAACCAGCAGTGATGGATGTGTGTGTGTGTGTGCCCCCTCCCCCCCCCCCCCCCCCCCTTTTTTGGCACCTTCCTACGCCACTGTATATTTAACATGTTATCTAATTGAAAGTTGATCGGTTGGAACAAACCAAGTATAACTGATAAGTAATGATGAAATTGCAAACAACGTCCAACACTAGAGTATACTAGGTGGTTACAGGTGCCTCTTAAAAATAACTGTGGTCACACTGTAAGCACACAGCAGAAGCTGATGAGGAAATGGCAAATGTGCAGTACGGAACACTGCAAAATACTAGCAGTAGGATAAAAAAAAAAAGTGCGCACACACACACACACACACACACATACAGAGACACACACATACAGACAGACACACACACACACACACACAGACACACACACACATATATACACACATATATGCACACACACATATACACACACATATATATACACACACACATATATATATACACACACACACATATATACACACACACACGTACATGTGTGTGTGTGTGTGTATATATATATATATATATATATTAAGCCCAATAAAAACTTCCTTTCCTTTTCTTTAGACGAATAACAAGAAGTTTACTTTTGAGTGTTCCTGTTAGCATGTGACTTTCAGCAGACAGTAGCAATACCCATGAGAGGTGATGTTATCATGGTGCTGGTTGTGTTGAGACATCCATCCCTCCACTGGATGGATTTGCAGCTTATCGCTTTCTGTCATCTGATAAAACACTGCTACATTTGGCAGTTTTCTCTTACACTTGCTTAGTCATTTGTGGCTGGTAAAGGTCATGTTCAGCACTTGATACTTGGTTTTAAAAACGAATTAATATAGTAGGCCTGCATCAAATTACCATGGGAACTGAACTGTATATATTATTTGAGCCATAATTTAAAAAATTATAATGATTCCATCGGGAGTTGAAATGAATACTTCATATAGTTTAATATTTTAGATTATTGATCTCCAACTAGGTCACTGCAACTTCTCGAGTGTCAACAAATGATACAGAAGTTTATATGTTATAAAAAAGATTTTTTTTTCTTTTGGATTATAACAGAAATCTGACATTCTATGTGGGCGGGACGTAGCCCAGTGGTAAAGCACTTGCTTGACGCGCGATTGGTTTAGGATCGATCCCTGTCGGTGGGCCCATTGGGCTATTTCTCATTCCAACCAGTGCACTACAACTGGTATATCAAAGACTGTGGTGTGTGCTATCCTGTCTGTGGGATGATGCATATAAAAGATCCCATGCTACCGGGTACTAATGTAGCAGATTTCCTCACTAAGACTATATCAAAATTACCAAATATTTGACATCCAATAACCGATGATTAATAAATCAATGTGCTCTAGTTTTTTTTTTTAAACAAAACAAACTTTAATTTTTATACATTCTATGTAAACAAAATTCACAGAATGACATAACATATACTGAAGTAAGTGATCACACCAATACTAACAGCAAAGAGTGATTGCAAGCAAAGCCCTCATCCCCAGCGTTGGGAAGTTGACTCTGTTTGGACACATTCATTTACTGACGTTAAATCTCACAGTACATCTTTGTACTTTATGTTATTAATAGTGATTGAAACTTGGTCTGCAATACCAAGTGTTCCATAATTCAGGGATGTGAGAGCTATGCGGAAACACGTAAATGCACTTTTCCATTTCGTCTAAAGAAATGAAAACATGATGTTCAATACTATTGACCACACATGGATCATTTGCATGTTTTCACGGTTTCAAGTTTATGACGTGTGCTTTATACTATAAGTTATAACCAGTTTAGATTTGTTAGCAGTGAATGCAATTTTTGGCAGTTCCAGGGGTTGCAAACAAGAAATTTCCTCCAATGGCCTTTGAGCGGCTCCTGGACCCCAGCCACAGTACTTAAGCTTTTTAGTTCCAGCCCCCTTTCACATCCCTGATTATTTCTTTCTTCAGGCATATGAGTCTAGGGTACAACCCAGGACTAGCTGAATTGCAAATTTTAAAAACAATTGGCAGATTTTATTTTAGTTTGGTGAAGTAATTTCATGTAATAATTGATTTTTTGTTACACAATAACTGGGTATCTGTAAAATTTTGAAGTTTAATAGACAGTTTGTCAAACAATTTTGCTAACCCAGAGCTAGCCCTCGTATAACCAGTGATAAATCATTGTTAAAACTGGATAGTTTTTTGTTTTCTTTAATGACACCACTAGAGCACATTGATTAATTAATCATCAGCTACTGGATGTCAAACATTTGATAATTATGACTCGTAGTCATCAGAGGAAACCTGCTACACTTTTCCTAAGGCAGCAAGGGATCTTTTATATGCACTTCCCCACAGACAGGAAAGCACATACCACGGCCTTTGTCCAGTTGTTCCACTGGTTGGAATAGAAAAAAAACAATTAGCTAAATGGATCCACCGAGGTGTTTCAATCTAAAACTGGATAGAGTATTTATGTTTGTGAGTAGAACATATCTTTTACCTGGGGCAGGATGTAACCCACTGATAAAGAGCTTGCCTGATGCACGGTCAGTTTAGGATCAACTCCTGTCGGTGGACCCATCTTGCTATTTCTTGTTTCGGGCAGTGCTCCACGACTGGTGTAACATAGGCCATGGTATGTACTATCCTGTCTAGGATAATTCATATAAAAGATCACTTGCTGCTAATTAATTGAAAAAAGTAGCCCATTTAGTGGCGGCAGCTGGTTTCCTCTCTAATTATCTCTGTGGTCCGACGCCATATATCTGAAATTACAGTGACTTGAGTGCATCATTAAATAAAAGACTTCTTTCTTTCTTTCTCTTTTATCTGTCTAATGGTAATGGATCCACTGATCCTTTATCTTCATTCCTGCGAAGTTCAATGATTTTATAATTGGAAGTTTCTTGCACTTGTTAAATTTCAGTTAAATATTTTCTCAACAGTTGTGAATTAGTTTTAAATACACAAGCACAGTGATATAAAGCTGTACAGCAGCCGTTGACAGACAATCAATGGACATTTTGTAGATTAAGAAAGATTGCCCATGTA
Source organism: Gigantopelta aegis (assembly GCF_016097555.1). Lineage (NCBI taxonomy): Eukaryota > Metazoa > Mollusca > Gastropoda > Neomphalida > Peltospiridae > Gigantopelta > Gigantopelta aegis. The sequence continues at coordinate 31,506,276 of NC_054707.1, forward strand.
AAGTGTTCAACTGACTTCCTTTATTAAATGCAGAACACCATGGACCTTAATGACATGGCCATTCTTGTGGTAAAAATAGAAAACCAGAAAATCTATTTGAGAACATCTTGAACTTCAATGTTGTGGCAGTTTGTCTGATAAATAAAAAAGAGAAACACTAGGCAATCTCCATTCTGAACACCCACTTAAAATTTAATGAGTCGGCCCAAAATCACAGCGTCATTTTACTTAAGAGTAGAGTATCTAGCACTGGAGAAGCTGGATCAGTTTTGTCTTATAAGAGAAAAACAAAATCTCCATTGGTGTAGCACTTTCTTCATTACCTTATTTATGATGACGGCTTCCTGTTACCATTCTGTTATGCCTGCAAGTGTAATAGTAAAATCTTTGAAAAGTGGCTATCAGTCAGAAATCAGAGGAGCTTACTTAGCAGCTTATACATTATAATTTAGATAGAGACTTTATTTGCATCAAGCCCAATTACTTTTGAAAACTGCATAAGAATTTTAAACCTTTTTAAAACTTTTATTTGTTAATACTTACAATCAGAAGAATATTAAAGGCTGTGGTCCTGTCTGGGACAAATGTCATTTATATTGTTTATAACTTCATAAAAATGAAAAAAAAGGGAATTGAATTAAATCCACTGGTATGCGTGAGGACCAAACTATGCTAATCATGTTCGTTGTAATAAAGACATTCAAGACCAGTTGATTCACACAAGTAGTTGTGTTCATCAAGCCATCTTAATCATGTTTACTGTAGGCCTGACGCTGAAGACAATTTATACTTGTATGTATCAAATTATCTGAATAGTACTTATTGTAATTAAAAAATCAAATTGTCTGCATCAGAATAAGTGTAATTTTTCACTTGCCTAAGCATTTTGAGTTGTGCGATTTTTAACTCCTTGGTTTATCAAAAAGTGCAATCTGAATGTGATGTGACCGAAGACAATAGTACCAGTCCTGAACATGCCACTGGAATCTAGATTTCTGTTTAACCAGCACAATCAGAGTCCCGTTTAGCAGTCCCTGGTTTTTGAAAATTATAGGCGAGTGGAAAATCGCACACCTCAATATGCTAAGGCGAGTGAAAAATCACTCTCCAAAATAAATAAAATAGGCAGTGTAGATTTTGACTGGTATGTCTACAAAATTGTCTATTAAACCAGTATTTCCCGATTTGTTCAACAAAGAGAAATACCAGTTTAACGACTGCATGGAAGCCACTGCCATGTTTTTAATTTTTATTGTTTTAATAAAAGGACCTTCCTATCAGCTAAATGAGCTATGGAAACTGTAAACGGTGGAAATGAATATACCCATCTATTTTACTTGAGCCGTTTGTTGAGTGTAACGTGCGCTGTTTTTCACACTCATCAGACTGAAATTACGTGCGCTGTACGAGCGCGATCGCACCCGTGCACCTTAAAAAGCAAGGTCTGGTTTCGTGACAATAGCTTGAAAGAAATCTGCCTAAACCAGCACAATGTATATACTGACACATTTTGTTAATCCCCCTCGAAACTAGTTGAGACAGTCCATGGTATTAGCAAAGTTTGAATGAATGAATCAATGAATGAATCAATTAATCAATAAATGAATCAATCAATGAATCAATGAATGTTTCACGACACCCGAGCACAATACATATATCGGCTATTGAGTGTCGGACAATGGTAAATATATAAATGAATTGATGATCAACAAGTTAAAAACAGTGTAAAGAGCTCTGTGCATGTACATGTATAGAAATTTCAAAATAAATTCCAGGTGGAATTGAAATGATTCTATCACATTTCGTCTTCCAAATGTAACTTTCCTCGTGGGTCTGAGATGATTGCACTCCACCAAAATGTGTTGAACTGTCAGTATACATACTCAGGGGGAGGATCCTTCTTTAAAATAAATGAAATGTGTCAAGTATGTATGACCGATGCTAACAAAGTTTTAAAAGTTGTACATGATACAGTATAACCAACACAACTCATTATGGGGGAGGGGGGAACATAATTAAGTTCAGTACTAAATGTTTACATCACTTTCAACTGAGGGAGGGGGGGGGCCAAACATGGTATGGTGTAACAGAAAAATGTATAATGTGGTGTGAAAAAAAGAGAGGTGTTATTGAGGGTGGCCATGGCCCCCCCTCTCCCCCCCCCCCCCCCCCTTGTCCCAGTCTGGCTACACCAGTGACCGAGCCAAGATGCTTTTAGAGTTACTTCAGCCACATGACCAGTCTACTGCAGTTTATTTATGCTTCAGGACGATATGAGCACATCTGGAAGTCAGTATTACTTGAATTATGCAAATGAAGGCTGAGTGACTATACAGGTCTTAAATGCTGTTAAAATAAATATACATGAAGGGATGTACATGAAAGTTCTCAATATTAAAACAGTGTTGTCATATTGTCTACTAGAATACATCTTGGATGTAAAAAGACTAAGGTGCCAATTCCATTTGTCCATAATCCGTATCTATATGCATATACATAATCCACAATGCATAGAATAATCGGATACGTATGGAGGAGGCATAAGTGGAAACAAGTGATTGATGCGTATTACATATTACTGATTAAATATACGTATATGCATACGCAGGGATCGAAATAAGTCGAGAACGGTCGTTAGGTTACCACATATCAAGAAAATCCAGAACAATATTTCATTCTCAGACAAAATCTTATTAAACTAAAATTACAGCACCTAAATGTTTATCCACTGAGTGTTATTTAGATACACATACAGTGTCAGTACAGTGAGAACAGTGGTTTTAATAAATAACAAATATCAGTGTGTCTGTTTTATAGTAATAAAGAAAATATAAATGTGTGGTAACCAGTAGGGTACTGGGTCTGTATTGTGTGGTAACCAGTTACCAGACACTTTGCTTATTTTGATGCCTGCACACGGATTATGGACAAATGAAATTTGCCGCAAAAATGTCTATTAGACCACTGTGTAAAGTTATGCATAACACATTTTAACCGAGCCCTGTGCTAAATACCAGGCATGCATGTTTTATATTTGTGTTAAATTATGTGTGTATTGAATGGAGCAACTCTCAAGTGCTCTTTCAGTCGAAGGTAATTGTTTACAGATTGTTGAAATTGAGCAGAAAATATCTAAATTGATTGACTCGTATGTGTGTTACTATCTACCATCATTACCAGTACATTACCCAAAGTGATTTCTGCTGTTAGTTGTCCCGTAGGCAAGTTTATTTTCTCTAAAATATATTATGTATAAATTAAAATGCTGGTATATTAATCAATCAAATTATCTGATGTGTATGTAATAATTTCCAGTGTATATTATTTATCAGTTAAAATGCTAGTATATTAATTTATCAAATTATCAGATGTAAATATAATTCTTTTCAATTTATATTATTTATCAATTAAAATTATGGTATATTAATTTATCAAATTATTGGATGTGTATGTAATAATATCCAATATATATTATTTATCAATTTATCAGTTAAAATGCTGTGTATTAATTTATGAAATTATTGGATTTGTATTTTCAATGTCCCAAATAGCATTATGCTTCCATCTCAATTTGGTTTGTCTTCTTGTTCATGGTTCGCACAATGAACATCTGATTTGTTGTTGTCTGCTGGTCGTTCATTTGTAAAGTTTTCTTCACAGTTCGTGAATGTTTTCATTCACAATAAAGTTCAGACAAGTAAGTACATGTATCTAAATACATGTACCAAACTTTACAAACCCCTAAAATCATTAATTTTACTAAGTCATTTTTGTTTATTCCTTAAATTACTAATATCGGGTGCACTTGACTCACAGAAATTGACTTAAAATGGAGAAAGATGAATTAACATTTGGTGTGTATCACATGACCTCACAAGTGCCAAATCATTTAATTTTTATGATTTTTAAGCCATCTATTGTTAGAATTTGTTTTTAATTATTATATTCGATCTGCAAAAGGTATGCTACTTTTTGTGCCTCTATACTATAGTGAATAGTAGAAATAATCCATTCATAACAATTGTAAATAATTTTGAGTGTATAAATTGTGTTGATTAAGAATCAATTAATTAAACAAAAATTATTTTACAAATTATTCACTGGTATGAACGTAATGCCTATCTGTATTGACATCAAGTGTTAGCGATGAGTGTTTTTAAAATGTGGACGGGACAAACTTGACAAACTTAATTTTTCCTTTTAAATTTTTTTTAAACAAAGTGTTAATCCACTGTGCATAGCTGAGAAACATATATTTTATCATGTAGTGGCTTTAAAAATTGAAAATGACGAACTGCGAAGTTTTTTTTTTCAAATACATGTGCCTGAACGCAGTTAGAAAGTACCTCACTTTCCTGTTTTCTGTATGGTATTACACTTTTGTCCATGTTGATATTTTTTTTCTGTTTTGATTGGAATATATTTTACTTCATGTACTGTAGCTAAAAAAAAAAAAAAAAAAAAATTCTTTGCATAAGTATCGTATTCGCAGTTTGGCATGTAATAATTTCCAATACCATTTTATTTTGAAGTTGTTATTGAATGTACATTTTAACAATTAATAATTGTTATTATTAAGAAAAGATATTTAAAATAAAAATTCATGGTGAATTTTTTCTTATACTAGAAATAATAGATCATTTGAAATTGTTTATTTCTTACCAGTAAGTACAATGTAGGTCTATTGCATGTACCTGTGAAGTATTATTATAGGTATTGCACTGTTGATTTGTCAGACTCTGGCCATTGCTGCATGACTGAAGGCATTGGGAAACAGCGTATCATAATCATCAAGAACCTGTGTTGAAACTCATTACTGTGTACTAACAGTAGATTTAATGGGTTTTTTTCACATTACAATTGTTATTAGTTTGAAACCTGATGCTCAGTCATAGCTAGTGATTAAACAATGTGCATGGGCATTAGTTAGTTCCCTTGAACAAAAAATCATATTGAAATACAAGTTGCATTGACCAGTATTACAAGGATCAAAATAGTGGCCTGCTCATGATACTGTTATATTTTAATTTTATAATGCTCTACAATACATCTCAGAGGTCCTAATTCGCCACACACTGTCCCAAATCCTCCACTCACCACGTGCTGTCTTATGTCTAACTGGCCATATTTATTTTTGGCAGACCATATTTATTTTGGCTTGCTATTTAAACCAAAATAACAACGGGCCATATTTTACTTCCTATTTGGAGCCGTGTATTATGATATGGTCAGGAGTGTACCTATGTTTGTGTGTTCCATGATTTGACTGTTCACTAATGAGCTCCTATATCACAGGTCCCCGCATTATGCCTGTCCAGAGGTGATTCGGGTAAGATGGCTGTCTGCATGACCACACCAATGAAGATCAATGTTTTCATGTTTTCTTACCTGTTTTGTTTTGTGAAAATACAGTTTGTTATATTTTGTGTTCCTTGTTTTGACTTAATGCTGAACCGTTTCCTAACAGTACTGCTTTGTTTGATAAATAATTGTTATTTCATGATTCTGACAGGGTTTGTACAGATAAATAAGTGCTTGACTTTGAATAATCATAATGAAAATCACTTGAATTTATGAAAACCACGAAAAGTACTTCATTTGAACAAATTATCATTAAAAGTACTGGAAATCTGATAAATATTTTTTTTTTATCTTGCTTGAATTTATTTTGTCTTATTATTTGGCAGTACAAATTGACATACGAAATATATACATGTACATGTCCTTATGAAGTGTTCAACACTTCAACATGTATGAGGCTGTGTTAATGATGGCTATAATGGGATATTGTACCTATTTGTTTTCACTTATAACTAGATAATTATATATGTCTTATGAAGTGTTCAACACTTCAACATGTATGAGGCTGTGTTAATGATGACTATAATGGAATATTGTACCTATTTGTTTTCACTTATAACTAGATAATTATATATGTCTTATTAACTGACAGGCTATTTTTCCAATTATAACTAGATATATTTGTCTAATTAACCAGTACAGTCACACTTGCCATGTTCAGTGGTTTAAAAGTGGTGCTTAAAAAAAACCCCACTCTGATAAATGTAAATTTGAAATAAATGTTCTTATAAAAGTACTTGAATTTTCACCATCCAGGTTCTGTTTGAACCCTAACTCCACTATGTTCTATATATATATATATATATATCAAGTCATACCGTTAATTAATTGCCCTTATTACGTTTAAAGATGGCTTATCATTTTAAAATCAGTAAGAGGAAACTGTGAAGCAGTTGGTTACTGCAAGTCAATGACAGCTAGCACTGATATTATTTTCTTTTATTTTTGTGCTGTGTTCGTAAATGGTGGTCTAGTCAGGCTTTTGATTTAGCTCTAATAGGACATTTTGACGGCGTTCGTTATCAGTCCAAAACAGTATTTCACTTTACCGAAATTGTGCTGGATGTCACATTAGAATCAAGCAATTTTATTTTGAATTCTTTAATAAATCCAATGTGATGTGTTTTCATATAAGTCAGATTTTATTCAGAGCTTAATTTCACATAAATTTCCAAACTGTGGCTATGTTTACCAAACTAAATTAGACAGCCGTATATATAGGGAAGGTGCTGTACACTTCTGTTTAATACTGAATACTGCTGTTGTACTACTACTATTCCGGCAGATTAATTCAAAGTGAGTATTTCTCTTGGATATGATAATAGTTGCAAGGTAACAGTATTACCTTCACGTGTAGAGGCAGAAGGTAGCTCAGTGGTAGAACGCTCGCCTAAGGTACAGTGGGTCATAAAAGCAATCACTAGTCACCTACAACTGGTGCATCAAAAGCCATAGTATATTCTGTGTTGTCTATTCACTAGTTCATAAATGACATTTGAAATATGAATATCTTAATGAATGTGTCATTAAAAATACATTTTCATTAAAGCACAATCTGGACCTTAAATTCACTTATCAATGGTTAATTTGTTTGCTAAAATATAATTAGTACTTTTGATGTTAATTGAATGCAATTGTTTTGTTTTTTTTGCATGAAGTTTGATGTGTATTGTCTATTTGATTTATTTTGTTATGATCTGTATTTTTGTATTACAAACATCTATTATGTTTTGTTCAGTTTAGTTACTTTACAGCACTTCTAAAAACAATAAGTTCCATCTACTAACAAAGTTAGTTTGAATCATTTAATAATAATTGTCATGATAAATATTACAGATTCATATGTTTAAGTACCTTGTGAAGTAACTTTGTGTATATATTACACAGAAGTTGTCAAATGTTTTTGTAACTATGTTTTAACAATATATTTATTTTCTAAAATTTTATTTTGATTCATTATATATTTTTACTAAAACAATGTACATACACAGCAAATAATGGTATTTTAAGTGAAAACCAAAGAAAGTATTAGTAATCTTGCTATACAAAATACTCTTTGTAGTAAATTTGACATTACATGTATTATAATAATTATAATATTAAATATAAACATGATTTTCATGCCATAAGGGAGAATATGATACATGTATATATATGTTAATACTACTGGTGTGGGAAATACTTAATTAGATTTATTATTAGCTAATTTTATCCCCAGTGATAATTAATTCACATTATCCGAATCTGCATGTTATGTTTAATCATGAAGAGTCTCACTGTAAATGATTATGACGAAACACACACTGAATATTTATGTTTTGCAGGGAGAGAAATATGATGGTAGAAAAGCCGATGTTTGGAGCTGCGGTGTTATATTATATGCCCTGTTGGTGGTAAGATATGCCAGGTTCTACTAATCATAGGCATAATATGGGGGGTGGGTGGGTGGGGGGGAGGTAGGAAGGTGTATTGCCTCCCCCCCCCCCCCACTGGAGCTGGAGGGGCCAGGGCCCCAGTTTTTATGCTAGTATATGTCGGATATTTGCATGCTTGCAGTTTGCTTCGGTATGTTAAAAAATCTATGGTAAGTAGTAATTAACCACTGGACTGCTGTTTGAAGTTGAGGACTACACAAAGAATCTGTAAATAGTCTTATTCAACTTACCGTACTAGCACAACAACAATGCTATACGACCTTGAGTTATAACCTCCACTGCAGAATTATCTCCCCTTGCCGGATGTACAACCTACACCCGCGCATGGGTAGACCGTATATCCTCGTTTTTGATTCTGCAGTCCTCCATTGCAGTCTTGTTCGAGTTCTGTAGTAAAAGTTTTGTCAAATTGTTAAATAATTTGTAATTTTGTTTTATTCTGTCATACGAGGTCTTTTGGGTGATTTATACAGGGGGTTTCGGCCAACACGTCTTTCGGCGCTACTTCAGTGATCGAGCCACTTGGCGAAATCGCGAAGTCTCACAACGTTGTCTCGGTCACGGAGCCGGGTGGTGTTGTTTCGGGTGCGACGCCAGTGGGCATCCCTTCTGTTGTTGGGGCGCCTGTACAGCGTCATCAACTTTTAGATCGTTTGCATGTGGCTACATCAACTGGGTTGGCTAATCCACACGTGGTACGTTGGGTTCAGAATTCGGCGCAGGATTCGTACGTGTATGAATTTCCTGACGGTCCGGTTCAACCGACACCACCAGTCCCGTTGTCTGCTTCGGCAGGGATCAGGGAAACTGCAGCTTACTTGGGTGCGCCCGTGTCAACACCGATGGTCAATCCGAACCTGTCAGATCAGGGTAGAGGTTCCAGGCGTTATTCCTCGACTGCGTGGGCGGAACCTTTCGTTCAGGGTCCGGTGGTTTTGGGTTGCCCCCAGGGGCAGACTCGGGGGGGGGGGGGGGGGGGGAGACTATGTTTCTCTTTTTGAGAATTTCATGGCCTCCACCAGTCCCTCCACCGCCGGGGTTTCCAGCGAGACCGGGGTTGGACCAGTTTGCAGATTCGGCCAGTCCGCATCGTCCTGCCCATGCAGTTTCGTTTCCGTTATGGTCAGCCCAGGTCACGTCGTTTGAAAAAAATTCTTCTTCGGAAGAGGATTTTCCCTCCGAATCAGTGTGTGGTTCGGGGGAAGGGTCGGCGCCAGGTTCAGTGCTTGATGAGATTCCCAATTTGGCCGATGGTATGCCAGACGGCGATTATGATTACCAGGCGGTTCTTGGTTTTGTACGGGAACAGGTCCGACTGGTGTGCGCGGATGCAATTCCGTCAGAGGAGGCTGTTCAGTCTTACACGGGTGTTTCGTTTGGAAACCGGCCGTTAGTGCACGAGGCGCATGAATCTCTTGCGGAGATGCTTTGATTGCGGGTAGCGATCGTATTTTGGGGGCGGTGGTGGAAGAGTTTCCGGGCAGCGTTAGCTACTGGAAAACTGTTGTCTGTGGCAAAGGTTTTGTCCACGTCTTCGTATAAGACATTGGAAGCTTCCTTACTTTCACATCCAGCGGTCGTTTCCGCTAGGGTGAAGGCAGACTGCCACCCATCTCCTAATGTCAGTGTGCCACTCACGGATTTAGAGACTTTGGAGAGGTTATCTAAACTTCTTTCTCAAGTCAATAACCATTTAGGTACATTCCTATTTGGGTTAGATAAGCAGTCACGGGTCTTCCGGTGATGGCTAAGGGTTGTTTGTTGGCGGCTTCTAAAGCCTCTCATCACGTTGCTCAGCTTGCTGGGCGTGTTTTTGCCAACAGATCACTACCTGGCGGGACTGAGAGCAATGGGTGTGGTTAAAACCTACTTTCGTAGTCACTCAGTAAGGGAAACCTTACTTTTTGGGACCAATTTTAACTTGGTCATGGACCAAGAAGCGGCGAAGTTCGTCCCTGCTGCTCAGTCCCAAACTGCTCGTAAGCGCCAGGTGGCGTCTACTTTTAAGCCTCCACCTGTTAAGAAATCTACTTTTCTTGACAGTTATCAGATCCCTGTGGTGTCTGATTTTGGCATGCAGTCGGGAAGTGCCCGTGGTTCATCGAAACAGGACGTTTTCGGGGGAAGCCGGCACGTTTTCATGGTTCCGCTCGGGGCAAGGCGCCCAGGGGTGGGAAGCAGCCAGGATGAGGGTGCGTGGACAATTGACATCTGCTTACAAAGGTTCTGTTAGCAGATCTTCCTGTGGGGGGCAGATTGCGCCATTTTGTTCAAAGTTGGTGCGAACTGCCAGATCTGGACCCATGGGTTTTGTCGGTTGTCCGCAACGGAGACAAAATTCCATTTTCATCACCTCCTCCACTGACGTCCTCCCCCCGGTTACCTGCAGTACCGTCTGTCGACAAACGAGTACTGGTGGAGAAGATGGTTGTCGTGTTTCTCGACAAGAAAGCCATCCAGGAGGTAGATTTGGGCACTCCGGGATTTTATTCCCATCTGTTCTTCGCCCAGAAGAAGAATGGCGAGTGGCGACCAATTCTAAACCTGAAGCCGCTAAATTCTGACATCGTTATTCCATCTATGAAGATGGAGACGGTTCAGTCTGTTCACGCTTTGCTTCAGGTGGGGGAATGGGCGGCGTCCATCGATTTGAAGGACGCTTACCTGCATGTTCCAATCCATCGGGATTTTTGGAAGTACTTGCGGTTCCTCTACGACGGCAGAGCTTACGAGTTTCAAGTTCTGCCATTCGGATTGGCCACAAGCCCTCACGTCTTTACTCGGGTAGTAAAGGCAGTGGTGGGGCATGTACATCTGTTGAGTATACGGATGCACAATTACCTGGATGATTGGTTAATTCCGGTGGCGTCACAGATGGCATGTCTCGTGGGCGTGGAGTTCGTGATCGACATGATTCTCCGATTGGGGTTTATTCCCAATTGGGTCAAGTCGGAATTAGTGCCAACACAGGTTTTCACTTATCTTGGGATGGTTTTCAACCTTGTGGAGGCGTCCATTCTTCTGATGGATTCACGACTTCACAATTTCACGACGTTGGCGCAACGTCTTCTGGTGGAGCAAAGTGTGTCGGTGCGCACACTCCATGTGTTGATAGGCCATCTCGAATCGCTGGCGGCGCTGAATGTGCGGTTCAGACGCTTTCCTTAATTTCCACGATTCTTTGGACATTTTCAAGGTCGTGAGTGCGGGGTTTTGGAAAGGTCGACACATGTATGACCGGTTTTATTTCCGTGATATGGCTGTTGGTCCGGACGGAACTCGGTGGATTCAATCAGTCATTGCAGGACAGCAAGTCATTTCGGTGCGCAGGGCCACGAGTAGGGGGCGACCCTTATTTCGTCCGGTCGCTAGCAGCAGTCTTTCTGGGAGATAGTTCTCCACCTCCTGTTTGGAGAGTGGCGGATGGATGGTTGACTATCTGGGGCAGTCGAGTGTCTTTTACCATTACTTGGTGTGCGGGTTTCCTCACCTTGTTAACTTGGTTTACTTTTAATTGGGGTTGTAGTTCTTCAATTTAAAAGTCACTTTGACATTTTATACCTCGTATGATGTGGGTTGCTTTTTCACTGTATCATTACTTGAGACGAACACTACTTGTTGAATGGGTAAGTCCTCCTTGTTTTCTTACCTCCTCCCTTTAATGTCAAATTCTCGTGCTTTAACGGTGTTATATCACATCTGTTATAGCATTGTTGTTGTGCTAGTACGGTAAGTTGAATAAGACTATTAGAAAATTTGTTTCTAATTTTCATTATTATTATTCATACTTACCTAGTACTAGCACAACAACCGTTACCTCCCACCCGCCCCGAGGAAGGTCTTTTTTGATTTAGTCATTCCGGACTTTGAATCGATAACGAGGATATACGGTCTACCCATGCGCAGGTGTAAGTTGTACATCTGGCAAGGGGAGATAATTCTGCAGTGGAGGTTATAACTCAGGGTCGTATAGCATTGTTGTTGTGCTAGTAAAGGTAAGTATGAATAATGATGAAAATTAGAAACAAATTTTCTAATTATAGTTGATCCAAGTTATACATGTTGTGAACTGACACCTCTACAGACATAACAATGAACAACATCACTACACAGAGGACATTTAACAAGTGATCAACTGATCCACACATTACACAGGAGACGCAAGACAGGCACGCACATATAACACGATGCCGAAGTATAACGAATGTTCACGGCACCGAACAACAATGAGTGTTCACAAAACACTGACTTGTTAAGTCCCACAATGTGTACTTTCAAAGTTTAAACTTTCAGTTTTATACCAAATCTCAAAATGGATAATTGTTTAAATATTGAACAAGTCAAATGGGTTACATAAACAGGTAAAACCTCTGTGCTCCTGGGCAGTAGAAAAATAACATCAGGAAACATAGCATAAAAATGACATGAGTAAATATTTATGTTATTGATCATCTATGAGGGCAACATCAGGTTTTATGAATCCAAGAACTTCATATTGACTGAGGCCAATGACCGAAGTTTTTGGTCCACAAAACCTGATATCTCCCAACATTTTGTCATTAATTGTCTTTTTACTTAATAACATCAAGAAGTCTTATGCATTCATATTTGTTTTTTCTGAATCGATGCTTATTATTTTGCACAAAACACATTCTGACCAGATTTGTGTGGCGTAACGAAATCCTATGATGTGGAATAACAAGTACAGGAATGTGGAAGTAAACATTTAAAATGTAAAAATATACAAAAACTAAATTTGTGACACAAGGACTAGCAAGACCATCTCATAACAATGGCGCCCGATCTAATCTAGTGACCAAATTTAATGAGTAGAATTTTCTTTATTAATTATATTAATTAGAGATGCTCATCAAAATTTTAAAGGCCCACTATTTAATTTTTGGATGTAAATTTCAAAATTGTCCCCTTAATTTTTTTTTTCTGTCCCAGAGCAAGCCACTGGCTACCCAGAGACAGGCCCCGGGACGGACATGCTCGAAACTCTAATGGTATATGAGCATGTAAAAATTATTCGCACTCGCACTCATAACAATGGTAAAATTGAATAACAATAATATGCAGTTATTAATGGTCTCAAAATAGTCAAAAAGTGCAAAAGCTGAATGTGTAAAAATTGTTAAGTTTCAAAATCTGCAGATTTACCGTGATTGAAATATTTCTTCAATAATTTGACAGATACTGGTGTTTTTATTAGTACAGTATTTGTAGAATCACCATTATTAGGATTAAAGTTCTTATTATTTTGTTGACTGACAGTAAAGCATTTTTTGCTTGTGTTAAAATTAGCAGATGACGCTTATGTTACCGTACCCACTTATCAACTAGATGCTGTTTTATGTCATCATTATTTTCATGGGTTAAACCTCAGTAGTTGGTGTCACTTCTAATTGGACCAGAAGGCTCTGTTGCTGGGTTTCAATCAATAACAATTGAGATGTATTTTCATGAGGTAAAATGTTTTGTTGCATGTGCATTTTGTTTTTTTAATCTAAAAAAGCAATCGGTTATTAGCAAATAATAATAAATGTTTTCTAACAGTAAAAGGGACACAGTAAACAATCAAATTGATTGCTGTTCGCTATTGGCATTTTACAATTTTCAGTTGTTGTGAACAAATTAATATTTTTGTGTATTTCAGGGTGCTCTACCGTTTGATGATGACAACTTAAGGCAGTTATTAGAAAAAGTCAAGAAAGGTGTCTTTCACATTCCACATTTTGTACCTCCAGATTGTCAAAATTTGCTCCGTGGTATGATAGAAGTTGATCCTGATAAGAGATTACATGTGAGTCATTTTTCCTATGAAAATTAGTCAACCCAGTAGGTAATGCTTGTAGCCACTTTAAGTAGTCAGCCAGAGGGAGTCGGCATCAGTAGTTAACGTAAGTGGTCAACTTAAGTACTAAATGCAAGTTCTCAACATGAGTAGTTAACAGATGTAGGTAATGAGTAGTCATCAAAGGTGTTCATTATCTAGTAAGCACGCAGGGATTGAATTTTAATTGGGTGGGGGACATAACAAGTGTTGCCTTCAGTTTTAATAACAGGAATTAGAGCACCATAGCAAAACTAAGAGACACCATGGCCCGTGCTTATAAAACTTAAAGTCTAGACTTTTAAGTTTTTTAAGCATGGGCCCAAAGCAACTTTTCCTTCAAGAGAAGGGCACAAAGGCAACATACTTTCTTTTGAATTTTCTCAGACAAAAATGACTTCACCCGTGTACAATTTGTTGGATAAGGATGCCTTTTATCATAGACCACAGAATGTTGGGAAGGGCATGGTTCACCCGTGTACAATTTGTTGGATAAGGATGCCTTTTATCATATTACCAATGATAGTTTTACTGTTTCTTACATATAGACCACAGAATGTTGGGAAGGGCATGGTTCACCCGTGTACAATTTGTTGGATAAGGATGCCTTTTATCATATTACCAATGATAGTTTTACTGTTTCTTACATATAGACCACAGAATGTTGGGAAGGGCATGGTTCACCCGTGTACAATTTGTTGGATAAGGATGCCTTTTATCATATTACCAATGATAGTTTTACTGTTTCTTACATATAGACCACAGAATGTTGGGAAGGGCATGGTTCACCCGTGTACAATTTGTTGGATAAGGATGCCTTTTATCATATTACCAATGATAGTTTTACTGTTTCTTACATATAGACCACAGAATGTTGGGAAGGGCATGGTTCACCCGTGTACAATTTGTTGGATAAGGATGCCTTTTATCATATTACCAATGATAGTTTTACTGTTTCTTACGTATAGACCACAGAATGTTGGGAAGGGCATGGTTCACCCGTGTACAATTTGTTGGATAAGGATGCCTTTTATCATATTACCAATGATAGTTTTACTGTTTCTTACATATAGACCACAGAATGTTGGGAAGGGCATGGTTCAAAACCCAAGTACAACACCTTGACATTTTTCTTGTTGACAATGTCTGATTTTCAGGACACATTGGCAAGTAAGGAGGGCAACCATGGCACTTATCGTAGCTGCCATGGTAAATACAATTGGAGCTCTTAGCACAGGTGTGGTTTATGAAACAGTGGCAGCAGCAATAGCCACCGGAAATCACTACCTGCTGCCTACTGTTGAACAACCTGGCCGTCAGTAGCGTCAGTTACTGCCTAATAACTACTGTAAGACTATATCCAAAGCAGAATATTCACATATTAACTTGAAAAGAGTTTATTGCAATTAGTTAACATTTAGTAAGCACAAGGTTGTCACGAAAGATTTTTGTTAAATACTACTTCTCATGCACAGATGAAAATTGTTAAAAAAATTCTGGAATGCAGATCTTAGCACTAGTCAGAAACTCCTTGTAAAATTTCCAGTAATCCTCTACTTTTCAAGACCATGCAAAGATTTCCAGGTTTTGTTTTGGTTATTTTCCCCTGTTTATGAGTGATATTAGACTAAGTTAATAATGATCATGATCAAATCTAGATGTGATTAATTTTTTTCTGATATTTTGACTATCAGCACGATTTCCCTTCAAATTCAAGTATGGATCCACTTAATAATCATGTTTTATGTACATTTAACAATCTAGTGCAGTATTCACTTTTTTATGTTTTAAAAAACCCAGGAAATATGCGAAATATACATCCCAATAATAAAAAAATAAATATTAAATATGATGTACAGAAAAGGGAACACTTTTCAGGTTACTTATCAATCTTTCATTGGTTATTTATGGCACAAAAATGTTAATTGCAAAGCAATACATGACACTAGTATTAACATCTCATAAGCGTTCCTGCCATAGCTCATGGCATGGCTGTATACCAGACTGTTATTGGTATTAAGTGATGGGCTGCATCAAACTACCAATGGGTTCCTGGCTGGCATCACTAATGATAGTTACAGCAGCTCTTTCTGTTGTTATATCTCTCATTGTGTGTTTGTCATTAAAGTTAAATATGTTCACGCTCAAACTGATCTTTATTCCCGATTCACTCTGTTCTGTTAGACCTACTTAGTTATGTCAACCTATGTTAAATATTCTTTCTGCATTTTACAGTACAATTTGTGTCCTTGTCATGTTGATCAAGATGTTAGTCTTTAAAAACTTGTTAACAATAACATTGGATAGAATGGAAAAGATAGGAAGAAAAAAGAATGTATACCATAAGTAGTTAATTTTTTTAAAGACACTAAGCAGAGTAAAATATTTTACCATTAAATGACCTATTACTTCCAACTTTTTGCTTCAATTATTTGTTCAGTTTGTTTGAGGTTATCCTTGTGTTTGTAGTAGCTCAGAATACATTTAATATTGGGTGCTGATCAGGGGAAGATTGATGAGGATGCACATGCCCCCTCCTTCAAGTTTTGAAGTGCCCTAAAAAATCCATTGTATAGCAAATGAACAATGAATTTATTTGTATTTTATTGGGCACAAGGTGAATATTACATAAATAGCTGTTGGATACCATTTATCTTACAACAATCTGTTTTTAAAAAAAGTTATCTAATGAGCAAAGGCGAGTTGGATATGTTTTTAAACAACAAGTTGTAAGATAAATGGTATCTAATGGATATGAATCTAGAATTCTATTTATTACATATCCTTAAAAACCAGGTTTAAGATAGATTTAAACGTCTTTTCTAAAAAAAAACCCCACCATATTTACAGTTAACTTAATAGTTATACATCACACAGTAATCGGTTTCAGGTTAACTTACATCAAACAGAACTATCAATTTTGGACATCCTTATATTATTAGATGATATGGCTCTGGTGACTGGGTAATAACCATGGAACAACCACTCAAAAGTCTAAAACGTTATGTGCAACATATGTTGGAAGCGTTACTACTTACTTACCTATCTGGGTTATCTCTTACATGGTTTTTTATACGCCCGTCTATGATCGGTCGTATTATGGTATGTCGTTGTCCGTCCGTCTGTACATACTTCTGTCTGTTAACCTTTTCTTGTCCAGACCATATCTAGCATACAGATGCATACAGGACCATCAAACCTCACATGTAGAAACAACTTAGGATGGCGATGAGTGGTGAACTATTACTAAGTCACTGTGACCTACTTTCCATGGTCTACTGCACATTACAGTAAATCCTTGTCTGGACTATATCTTAGATACATATGCATACAAGACCATGAAAGTTCATATGTAGGAACAACTTTGGATGGTGGTGTGTCACATACTATAACTAGGTCACTGTTACCTACTTTTCATGGTCTACTGCACATATCAGTAAATCCTTGTCCGGACCATATCTTGCATACAAAACTATCAAACCTCACATGTGGGAACAACTTGGAATGGCAGTGTGTTGCATACTATAACTAGGTCACTGTTACCTACTTTTCATGGTCTACTGCACATATCATTAAATCCTTGTCTGGACCATATCTTGCATACAGAACTATCAAACCTCACATGTGGGAACAACTTGGGATGGCAGTGTTTTTTGTGTACTATTACCAGCTCACTGTGACCTACTTTTCACAGTCTACTGCACATAACAGTAAAACCTTGTCCGGACCATATCTTGCATACAGATGCATACAGGACCATCAAACCTCACATGTAGGAACAACTTGTTTATCTTCATCAGTAGGTTTTGGGGGAGTATTGTAGTGACACTCCTCAAAGAGGGATCCAGTTTAGAGAGGTTGTTTTTAAACAAGGACCGTAAAAGACAGGTTTTGAGTGAATTCCGGTTTACAGAGTCTTGAGAGGTTTCACTGTATAATGCATTAGCTAGTGTACTTGGACCTGTGCACTTTCAAACATTGCACCACCTCCCTGGGAAAATACTGCAGCTGTCTCTCAATATGAAACAGAAAAGGTATGCAGGTATGCACCTAGACCTCTGAAACTAAGGTCAATCAGTTGGACCCTGTTGGTGTTGGAAAGTATCATTCATAGACACAGGGGCTCTGGTTTCCTACATAGGGGTGGGTGCATACTGGCTGATGTTTGCCCAAATTATATAAACATGTCCAAATCTGGACAACAACACTTATTCACATTCGCATTATTACTAAAGGAATCACTACCCATTGTGATATGGATGGCAACTAATATTGTGAGTAGGATGATGGAAATACATGGTGAAAAGTTTTCAGATCAGCTTATTTTGCCCAAACATGTCCATCCTTTTTTACCTGAATGCAAAGATTTACTTCAGCACATGGGTTGGAGGGGAGTTGATCCCCTTGATATTCTGTTTTCTATACGTACAGTGTCATTTCCAGTTAACAAAGGTTGTGCTTGTTTGTTTCCATAAATTTTAAGTTTAGTAGTATGACTGTTGAAATGACTGTCATTATAACAATGTAATTTATCTTTGAAATGACTTTTAAGTAAAAGACATATACTGGTCCATGTATTCATAAGCATGATAAGGGTATGTTTTGTTTTTCAGTTAGAAGATGTTATGAGGCATCCGTGGGCTATAGCGTAAGTTACATTAATTAGCCATGTATGAGAATGGTAAATTTTTGTCTTCTGTCAATCAAGATGTCCTCCCCAGGCAGTACATACCAGTGTTTTGAAATGTATAAATTGCCTTAGTATCTGATGCATAATAAAGCAAAAATAAGTTGTTCAAGCCAAGGAATTTGTAAACAAATTTCATAATTAACAGAATGCTAAATAATGCACTGTATTCTTTTGGTTGTGATGTTTCCTATTTATAATTTCATTATAAAATTGTCAAGTGAATTTGATAATAAATATTCCAATGTATCCAAACATGTTTTTCTCTTAACAGAACCCAATTGCTAACTGAGAGTTTTGTAACTAATTCACTGTATGTGAAAATATTTAATGTTATATTCCATCTGGAAGTGTTGTAGCCATGGCACTTTGACTGTGTTGCAATGCTAGTTCTCCAAATGATGAAAGGTGAAAGTGAGAACTGAGATAGGTTAGTGTGGGTGTGTAGGGTGTGTCTGTGTCTAGATCAGTTTTCCTGACATACATTGATACACAACTCATTTTGAAAAGCATCAGTCTACCCAACTTTGTATGTAAATAACCATTAGCTGCTCCTGGGGCAAAATGCAGATTTCATCTTCATATATTTGTTCATAACACATCTACTTATGTGAATGACACCTTGTATTATATTTTAGGACGGTGCACAAAAAATTATTTAAAGTCCCATATATATATTTTTTTGGTTATAAAGTTCAAAATTGTCCCCTATATTTCTGTCCCGGACCAGTTCACTGGCTATCCAGAGAACGGGCCCGGGACGGACATGCTTGAAACCCTAGTGGTATAGGAGCATGTAAATAAATATTGGAACTGGAACCTTGTAACTAAAGATCTGCAGTGTGTTTTTCACACTTAAAGAAAACTTCCATGACCTATATAATACAATTTTGTACAGTTAGTAGCATTACATTTAAAACAACCATAATGTGGGTTTTTTGTAAAAAAATCTCTGCCATTAATCACTTGTAATCCCACCCAATGGCAGAGGGTTTCAATAAAAAAAATTGTGTGTAATATAATACAAATCAGAACTGGTTGATAATGTCATATTATATGTAATTCACACAATGCCCTCTTTCACTCAATCAACTGAACATTTCTGTTTTTCAAAGAAGCTGCATTTTATTAATTAATAAGCTGCATTTTAGATTATGATAACTTGTTAATTGGTAGAAGACTAGCTGTTCTGCATTAGACAAATACATAGATAAATCAAGTGTGTGTTTTTTTCTTCTGATGTAACATTTGTGCTGGTTTATTGTAGGGGCACTAACCAGGATGTTGAGATTGAATTACCTGTGAACCAAGTCATACTTATTAATTAAGAAGCTGCATTTTAAATTATGATAACTTGTTAATGGGTAGAAGACATGATGAAAAATACATAATTTCAAGTCAGTCGTTTTTTTTTCCGATGTAATATATGTGCTGGTTTATTGTAGGGGCACTAAACAGGATGTTGAGAGTGAATTACCTATGAACCAAGTCGTCCAGGTATCACTAGCTAGACAACTAGATGTGATAAACATGTGTCAGTACAGTGCAGCTGTGGGGATTGTTTTGTCTTGTTCCAAGTCGTGTGTCATGATTCTGCAAGAGAAACTTGAGATTTTCCTATATCACACTCCTATTACTTTTTATCAAAATTAATGGCAAACTGTATGAACCTTTACATATCTTCAAAAATAACATCCATTTTATGTGGAATCTTTGAATTAATTTATTACACTAAAAGATTGTAACTTAACTAAAGCCAACATTATTATACAGTAATTTTGGAATCAAATCTGGGAACATTTGGTCCAGTATCATGTTGCAGTTTGCTGTGCAATCTTCAAAGATCGCTACACAATTTTAAAACATTAAACAGTACTTTCTAATCAATTTCCAATTAGAAATGCTGTTAATAAAAAAAATTTAAACAAAAAGATTCCCTGCAAATGTTGTTCAATACATATTTAAAGTTACTAGTTTTCAATAACTTCATTTTCTAAAAATAATTCTTAATCATCGTTCAGTAATCGTTAATATTTGAAAATGAAGACATGGACATTATTCCGGGTATCATAATAGCGTGCTTGCAGAATCATGAAATAATATATGTGACTCGTAATGTTTTTTCTTATCCTGTTATTTCAGCTGATTGGTTTTCACTTTCTGAGTAATGTTTTTGTTTTGTAGGGAGACCTACGGTCAGATAGAATTAGAATTACCTGTAACGCAAGTAGTCCAGGTAGAATGTTTTATTTGCCGTTTAAAATGTAACACCCCTTTTCGTGTTTTTTTCACTCCCTGTTATTTAGGATGACAGCTAGAAATAAGATTTGTTCTGATATGCTGTATCTTTTTTTAACCAAATTTTAATTAGCATGTTTTATTTTCACCATGAAGCATGATTTTAAATCATATACATTTGAACAGTTTTCACAGTAACAAATATTTATTTTATTTTGATTTTACACAAAGAAATTTGTTGTGTTGATTGTGTAACATTATATTGTTTGCATGTGACATTACTAGTGTATTATCTGTTGCATGTTGGGTTTTTTACAAATTTTTTTATACATATACTTACCTTTTTTTTTTAAATTTCTACAAATCTATTATCTGTAGAATTTTTTTTGATTTTTTTTTACATCATTTTAAACTCAGTTTTGCTTTAAAGGCACAGACCCTAGTTTCAACCCGTGAAAATTATCACTAAGTTTGGTTAATCTACAAACTTGTAACACATCTGGATAAAGTTACAACTGAGTGAAACATGTATCTGTGACTTTGAAATAGTAAAATACCCTCTAAATATAGACTAAAACTCGACTCCATAAATGTTACTTCTCAGACGCACGTGCATTTTTAAAAATATGAGAAATGCATTTTGTGATATTGAAAACACCAGGATGACCAAAACACTTCGAATGTATGGATATGAATATCTAAACAATAAAATCTAAGTATATTATGATTTCAGTTATCAAAAAACGGCTCTAATAGTAAACAAATATGTCTTTGTGTTTACAAACTAGGGTATGTCCCTTTAAAGATGTGTATTTTGTTTTTAGTAGTAGCAATAAAAAAACTTTAAAAAAATTGTGTGTGTTGAATTAAACGAACATCCACAATCTACATTTGCAGTTCACTGCCTGCTTTGTACCACTTGTACTTCCTTAAAACTTGATTTATATATATGGGACAGTGCTTAAAACAGTTTAAACCGCTGTCTATGACAGAGGTTTGTGGCGAGTTGGAGAGAAGTCTTATGTAGTGGCACTCAGACTGAATTGTTAGTGCTTGTATATGGACGTGGGGCCTTTTCACAAACCTCTCTAACCTAAGCAACATCCATTCATTCATTCATTCATTCATTCAAATTTATTTGTGTGCTTATATCCAATGAAGGTTATCACACACTGTCCTATGCATACACCTCAGCTACCTGGGCTGTCTGTCTAGGACAGGGAGTTAGTGGGTAGTGGTTAGTGAGAGACGAGGGTGTAGTGGTTTTAGACCTACCCACTGAATTGTTAAATCTGCTCTGGTTGGGAGCCAGTACCTGGAAGCGAACCCAATATCTACCAGCTGGCTTAACCACACACCACCAAGGCCGGTGCAACATAACAATGTTGAATGACTTCTCATAAATTTTAAACAGTAAATTTGAAAAGCCAAATAACACTGTTGTACTTTATAACACCCTCATTTTGATGAGTAAAAAATAAAACTGCAAGATGTTTTGTAACTTCATCACAGAAATAATATACAAAATGCTATACTGCTGTATGATTAAGTAAAAAAAACATATTTATTAACTAGATATTATTGTGGAATTTTTATAGCATGCTGTTTATTTATACTGGCTATTTATGATTTTAATTTTTTTTTAATACTTTTATTAATAATGAATAATCTGCTTGTGTTTGTAGGCATGTTATTTATATTAACTTTATACAAAACAAAAAGTTTGAGGTAGACTAAGTATATATATATACATATATCCTTATTAATTTATTAATTTAAGATTTATAAAACAGAAAAATCTTTACAAATGGATTTGGAAAGCATATATTGTTCACACCATTAAACTAAACAAAATTAATAGTCGTCTCCCCCCCCCCCCCCCCCCCCCGTCCCTTTGCATTCAGAC
The DNA here is from genome assembly GCF_016097555.1 of Gigantopelta aegis. NCBI lineage: Eukaryota > Metazoa > Mollusca > Gastropoda > Neomphalida > Peltospiridae > Gigantopelta > Gigantopelta aegis. The sequence goes on from NC_054707.1 coordinate 31,528,739, forward strand.
AAAGTTGGGTTTTTTGGGGTTTTTTTTACTGGCTTACTAATTTGAATCATGTTTATATACAAAGAAGATATTGGAATACTTAGGCTTGTGTGTCTATAGACCTTCTTGATAGTTTGACCAAGTTCCATGACCATTTTGATAAAGGTCACAAAGAATTATTTGAAAATCTTATTTATTTATTTTTAAAACTTGATTTTGTATGTGAAACTCACCAGTTCAGGTTGGTTTCATGAATTATTTCGTTTATGTTCCCAGGTGAAACTCTCCACTGGAGATTTGCTTTATAGCATGATAACATTGATCTCAAGGTGCATTTAGGGATTCCTCAATTCACCTAAATGGACCTCTGATGTGTTTTTCCAAATTGTAACAATTCACACACAAAACATGATTACGTCAAACATCATTTCTTATCTCTTCCCTGGTATTTATGTGCATGAATGAACCTTTTTTTAGACAAACTGATTTACACTAGAATGATTTTGGGTTAATCAGTTTTATTCACCAGATAAAAGATTGTAAAAAAAACTCCTCCCCAAAACAACAACCTGTAATAGGTTGCATCTGTTAATACTAAATCAGTCCTACCAAACCCCCGCCAAAATCAGAAATATTTATTGCACAATAACAAAGTAAAAAAAAAAAGTTTTAACACTTCTCGGAATATCTGAACAATACTAAAAAACTACAGTTTGATTGCTTTAAATTAAGAATAGTTTGATTGCTTTATTCTAGTTTTAGACTGGTGTGAGTTGGTGGAGTGGACAGTTTATTTATAATGTGTGTGTTGTTTTGCAGACCTCCATAATACCTAGTGTGGAAGACTTGGACCCTGACGTGCTTTCAACAATGAATTCATTACAATGTTTTAAAGATAAAGATAAGCTGGTCGGTGAACTTCTAAGTGCAAAGTAAGATATGTTAATACCAACCATGTGTTCATCATCTTGTGTGTTCATCTGTAGAAAAACTAGCATCAAAAATGGTTAGAATTGTTTTTGAAACTGTACATACTTCTTTTTGTTTTGTTTAACGACACCATTAGAGCACATTGATTTATTAATCATTGACTATTGGATGTCGAACATTTGGTAATTTTGATATATTATAGTCTTAGTGAGGAAATCTGCTATATTCTTCCATCAGTAGCAAGGGATCTTTTATATGCACCCCATCTCACAGACAGGATAGCACATACCACATCTTTGATATACTAGTTGTGCACTGACTGGAACGAGATGTACAAGCATACGTAACACTAATACAACCAGCTTACAAGTATTTTAAGTTATTTTGTTTATAACCTGGAATAGCAGTTTTAAAAATGAAAATGTTTGAAATGTGTTATTTGGAAGACAAAAAACTATTCAAGAATTGTTTAAATTTAAAATTGGAAAGGATAGGTTTTGGTTATTTTTATTCTGTTCTAAAATTTAGAAAATATATAAAAGTGTAAGTATTACCTAATGACTCTTTTTCTTTTTGTAGACATAATACAGAGAAGGTTGTTTACTTTTTGTTGCTCGATCGAAAACTCAGGAACCCTAGTGTAGAAGATGATGTTGATATTAGGAGTAGGTCAGAATCAGGTCAGTTCTAACTACTTGTTCTCAGAATCGCAGTGTATTGATGAAATGATCATTTATTCATGAATCTGATGTAGTATGTTTGGCAATTTGCTTTTTAATTGAACCAAATGAGAGACAATGTAAATATTGCTTGACTACTCCAACAGAAACATTGTGGTCAGAAAAACACATTTCAGATAGGACAAGTGAAAATGGAGTGGCACTTGAGACGTGTCCCGTAGGACATGTTGATGTTGAGAGTTGATGTAGAGCCCTGTATAATAATATAAAATAATGTAGTGTCAAGTAATGTAGTATATTGTAACATAATGTAGTGCAGTGTAAAGCAATGTAATATAGTATTAAAGTGCTGTGGAAAGACGGGACAGGAAGAAAATCCCGGAGACCATTGCGACAGAAGACACTTTAGTTTTGATTCATCCGAACTGGCTTGTCGGCTTAAGCGAGATATGGAAAAACCATGTGTTGTGACTTTTAAAAAAGATGCCATACCAACAAAACACAAAACAAATGATAATACGCCGATACCATCCACACAGAAACGACCTTGGGGTGCATATCATCAACGTCCCAAACTGCCTTATACTTCCAACTCCGGTCAGTTTGTGTTCTTAATGCACGGTTCGTGCAATCAACATCCGATTTGTTGTCATTTGCATCTCGTTCTTTTGTGAGGTTTTTCTTCAGTTTGAGAACATTTTCATTAACTATAAAGTTCAGACAATAAAGTATCTAAAGCCTACAGTCCGTCCCATTCTACAATTTTTTTTATTGCAAATAATTTCACTTTGGTTTGACGTAAGAAGAAAAGTAAAAGTGTTTTGGAAATAACAAAAATATGCAATTTTTGTATGCAACTTAGAAAACAATCGCCTCAGAAATAACTAACTTGTAAATTCCATAGTATGAAAAAAGGCGTTCTCTGTGAGACAGACTATAAATACATTAAATTAATTTTACTATACCTTCCCACAGAGAACACCTTTTTAATACTATGGAATGTACTACAAGTTATTTATTTCTGAGCCGATTGTTTTTAAAATTGTACACAAATATAGTATTGTCTTGTTATTTCCAAAACACTTTTACTGTTTTTCTTACTCCAAACCAAACTGAAATTATTCACAAAGAACCATCTTTATAGGAGGATGGGATGGACTATTAAGTCGTTTTTGTTTATTTCTTAAAATGACCGATATCGGGTCCACTTGACTAGTAGAATTCAAGTGTTATTTATTGTCTTTTCACAAGTACTAGAACATATAGTGTAGCAAAATAATTCACACAAAAAGCTAAAGAACAAAACAAGAATAAAACTATTCAGTGGTAGTTGTCTCCCATTAACATTTTCATCATCATCTGTCAGGCCGGTGGTTCTGCGGATGACTTTCCAGGTTCAAACTGATAATTTCGAATATTGCAGTGTACGGACAATTGAAAAAAGAGGGACAAACTATATGGCCAACCGTTAATAAACAATAAACAATGTGGAAGACAAAGCAGGAAAAATTTAAAAATGAAATTCGTATAAGTAACCTATTAACCAAATAATACTCTTATCATACATATTTTTTAGTTTGCTGATTAGTTGCTCATTAGCCCAAATGTAGACTCGTTGCATATATACACACACACATGCACTCACACATGCATGATGGGGGTGGGGATGGGGGGTGTTCCTGTGGGCCCCCTCCCTATGCCACTGCAGGGACAGTGCATGCCGTAACACTTTTCAAAGAGGCACCTTTGTGGGTTATATTTGTTGTATCTGTGAAAATGTCCTCAATTGAATTTGAAAGAAGAGTTTGGCAACCTCGAGCCGTACCACTATATTTTACACTGCCACCCGTGCTCTGGTACCCTCCTCGCCTCCTCTCTCCTCACCCTTTTGAGCTCTAGTTTAACTTGTGCTTGTCATGGTTTCTTGTTTGCTGTATCATGCGCAATTGTAGAACGTGTGCCGGTGGGGATACAGGCTTGGAACAGATATGTTTAAAAAATAAAATAAAATAGGTGTCATATTTATCGACGACCTTAAATAATTGTCGTAATCCTCAGGGATGAAGTTGTCACTGCAGATCCTATCCCATCGTGATGGTACTTTCCATTACGCACGGGTTCTGTTTAAGAACCTCTTCCATGCAAACCTTGTGATTGTCGGTTTGTTTAAAGTTTGGAAAAAGTGCTGCTTTGATACATCCAAACACTAAACAATGGTTCACCATATTTTACATTTGAAAACTATTTCCAAAAGAATATTCCATCCATACAATTCAATTCAACAGAATAAAATTTTCGCATTTAAAAAAAAAAGTTCCACGTTCCCAGTACAATGTCTGAAAGGCTGCGAATCACACTTTCATGTTATTCCGGTTAGCACGTCACGGGGTCACATGACTTAGCTTTTGGATTCGACAGGCGTTTTGGCAAGCGATGGGAAAAACACGACTTTTTATTGCAAATATATTAAAAACGGGTAAATTTTTAAAAATTTATTTTATTGATACTTCATATATATTTTAAAAGGTATACGTAGATACCAAACAATATACGTTTTTGATGAATGTGGACCTTTAAGTAATGTAGTGTAATGTAGTGTAATGTAGTGTAATGTAGTGCAATGCAGTGCAATGCAGTGCAATATGCAATGTAATATAATGCATATCCACATCACCAGGGTTTTTTTGTGGTCTATAATGATGCATATTTTCTACCTTGCAGCTGATCCACCTAGGAAAAGGGTAGATGCTGTACAATTCAATGGGCAGGCCAGGTATGATAATGATATATATGTTGCTATATTGCATTCTAAATATTATTACTGGCAGTTCATACTAACATGCAGACTAACAATTTTACCTAATTAGTTGCTACATTATTCCAGAAGGTAGTGGGTGGCATGTTGTGGCAACTACTGCAGTCTTGGCAACAACCTCATGTATATTAGAAGGAAAAACCCAAATCTATGTATTAAGTTGTCTATGTATTAACATGTCTTTGTTAGATTACTTAATAATATTTATAACTCTGCTAAATTAAAACAAAATGTGAAAAATTGGCATAAACTGCATGAAGGGCAGCCACCCCATCCTTATTAAAAAATTAAAATAGCAGAACAATTAAAAAAATATATGTTTTGCATATTTTAAATTATTCCATTAAAAGTAGTGTCTTCATTATGTGAAGAAACTCCCATAAACTAAAAAGTTATCTTTTGGATAAATATCCTAAAGCAAGACCTTTTTATTTAGTACCCAAATTTATTTACAAAATAATAACACATCTTCTATAACCTCCTCAGTTTGTGTGATCAAGAGGCCTCCCAGATTTTGGGCCATATTTTGCCTTGTTCTTTAAACACTTTTTGGTATATTTGTGTAAAAACACAATCAGTATTAAGATTAAATGAAGTCACTATCTGGACATCCAGTGTGACATATGCTGAAGTGTAAGCACTGGGCTAGTGTCTGTTTAACGCAGTGAAAGCTGAGGTAGCATGATCAAACTTCTGGGAGGTAAAAACCTCCTCCAAGTAACTTTGGTGCATTACATGTGTGCACAGATCTTATGCATAGTATCATTGTGATCAGAATCTGTGGTTCTCACACTCACAAGTTTAAGTCATGCAAAGCATTTCTGTGTTTTCTCTATAGTCAAAGTAAGTTTATGATGGATTGGGACTTGAAATCTCATGATATTTTTTGCACCAAAGCATAAAATGAAGTTCAGTTATGCGCTGGCGAGCAAGTGACAATCAAGTTATGCAAGGTGTAGCTTAAAATATGTTTCTTCACTCAGTCTGTTGGGTTTGTTTTGTAAATATAAAATAAATGTCTACACAATTGTATTTGAACTGAACAATTCAGTTCTGTTGATGTCTGCAGATTTGTTTGTGAAAACCATCACTACGAAACTCCATCCTTAGTGTAGCATGCTTCTAACAAGGCTTGTTTTTACACTGTTGTAAACAGCCATAAATTTGTAACAGGAAAATTATATGTTTTCCTTATTTCCATTGTTATTCATGCTGATCTTGGTTTCTATACAAGAAGAACTCACTATATGTGTTTCTTTTTGTCCAAAGTGTTTTCTCGTGATGAGCCAAAGCTCTTCAAATTTAGTATGTCGGGTAGGTAGGTGCTCTGTGTCTTCCAGGGCCACATTTCACGAAATGATTGTAGTGTTCTGTGATCGACAGCCAATTCCTTGATGCAGTCTTACCAGTATTACTTTCGTCAACAAACTTGACAGCAGATGTGAGACAAATGTAAGTCACTTGCAGTACTGACAACCACAGCAGACGACGCCAATGCTGTGGACATTGCTGCAGTGTTTTTCATTTTCTGCAGCATTTATTTTGCTGTGGAACTTTCAATTTTCTGCATCACAATTGTTGTTGTTATGGGTTTTTTGTTGTAATACTGACACATGAAACTCTTCTCTTACACATTAACTGTCATGGATTGTATTTTACTACAGCATATTTTTGCAGTAGCTATTTTCTTAACTGTCAGGGTTGACTTGTAAATCACACATATGGTCTGCCAAACACCAAAATGACTGTACAGCTATAAGTAACCAGCCAGGTGTTAAAAGTCATTGTGAGATTTTTGTTTACAATAGCTAGTTTATGGTCTCATATATCAGTTCTTTAAGATTTTCAAAAACAATTTCAAATACAAAAAAGATGAAAAAAGGCTTTGTAGACATTTTTTATTTGTTTATTACCAGAATTCATATCAGAAGCCCCTCAGAACCTCTGATCTTTTCACAGATCCTGTATACTTGTTTATGCATTTATCAAAATGTACAAGGAGTATTTTAAAAAATAAGATTTAATTTTGAGGCATGAAGTTTTGGAATCAGAAAACGGTGATGGCTCCATTTTTATGATTTGCTACTCGCTGCCCTGTTCACTTTGGAAAATCATTAATGAATAAATCTTAAGTTGTAATGAGAGTAAATCTCAAATCAAGTGACTGTGCCTAGAGAGTAATATGGTTTAATAAAGAAATTACGCCTCATTTGTGTGTAAAATATACCTACACACAGACTTGGCCTTTAAAAACAAATTGTCTTGGTTTATGTCATATTAGACATGCAAATGAGGAAGATGACTTTTTATTTTGTACTTGCTTTTTAAATCATATGGAGATTTGGAGTTTTCTGATGTCAGTGAACACATTCGAAACATTTTCCTACCTCAGAACCAAGATGATTGTAGTTAAAAGAGAAACACTGACAATTGCCCATGATGGTAAGTCTCTATAGTCAGTTGTAGCTGGGATTGTTTCATGAAACGGGGCCCAGGTTTGAGTTCACAATGAAACATTTTCTAAGACAACTAACAAAGCCTAATTGATCTCCTACATTTAATTACCGATAGATTTTCCTCACATTTTGTCCAGACAGAAACCATGAAAAACCCCAGTACAATGACACTGATTTGACATACCAAATTATAACCACGTCAGCTATAATGACTTCACAAATGCAAGTAATTTCTTGCCGTCTGCCATTTTAGTTTTTTTTTTATGGAATACTCTGCAAGACGGGTGGAAGCCTCTGATATATGTGACATGATTAATATTATGTCATCACAATTGCATTAGATCATAACACATGTTCTGATGTTGAATTATGTCACATCCTTCCATCCCTTTTGAAGAGTATTCCATAAAAAAGCAAAATGGCAACGGACAAAAACTTTGTCCTGGGAGATCCAAGCGAAGTCGGTATAAGTGACATGGTTATCATCTTGTATGTGGAATCTGTGTCATTGTAATGGTTTTTTCACAATTTCTTTCTGGACAAAAAATGTGAGTGAAATCTAATGATAGGAGAATAATTTATGGTAGTTGTTAACAATGTGTTTCGGACTATAGTTGGCTTTGTCACTGGACAACAAGACTCATATGAATAATGGTGGAAATTACTAAATATACAATGTATATAGAAACATACATTCACTATTAAATGAGCACCATGCTGAAATGTTAAAACCTGGGGAAAACACTGGACTTGTATGCATGTATTTCCATCTTGGTTATTATTAAACAATATATTGATTGGTGTTTGGTTTCTGCTAGACTGTCATTGGGTAATATCAGTGAAGGATCACCAGTCGCGTCACGGAGAGGACTGGCAGTGCAGCATGCGTGAGTAGCCAAGGGAGACACTGTCACATTATTAAATATATACATGTATATTTATTTATACTGAAAGGCAAAACAAAGCATCCCAAAAAACAGTCTACAATTAATAGCTAATTGACAGTGATATTTGTTAGATGTAGATTTGAAGTTCCGTTAGGCTTCTTATTGACAAAGAAGAAGAACTATTTGGAACATATCCTTTGATGTAGTAATATAAACATGAAAACTGAATTGCATGTGCACTTCCTATTGGTGCAACATTGTATAGTAAGGTAATAGTAGTAATCAATGAACACTGAGATTTTAAGATATTAAACAGGTAGCGAAAGGGTGGCTTATGGTTGGAGATTGTTTTTACAGCACATGCCATGATAAGACATATTATGTTACGTTAAAGTGTGTTTTATTTAACAACACCACTAGAGCACATTGATTTATTAATCATTTGGCTGTTGGATGTCAAACGTTTGGTAATTTTGACATATAGTCGTAGAGAGGAAACCATTAGTGGCAACATATTTTTTATATGCCCCATCCCACAGACAGGATAGCATATTATGTTAAGGGCAGATGACTACTATCTTGAAAACTTGGGGAGGACTCTGTCCTTGTCAACCTGTCTAGTATCTGATGATGTATTGAAGGCTGTGTTATGTGCTCCTGTCATCAAAATGAAGTCAAATCAGTACAATGCTAGAGCAAAATCTTTCCTCATGTAGATATTACAATTAGGAATTTCTCGACCTCCACTGTCATTCACATTCAGCGGTAACTTTCTTTTGCCTTTTATTATAAGGTTTATGTTCCCTTGGTTATTCATAATTTGATTTACTAATTTTTCTTTTTTGTGTTTTCTTTTTTGTGTTTTCTTTTTGTTCTTTAGATGTGTGTTCTTCAAAAATTAGTTTTCATTTCTTTCATGTATTAATACTGTTATATATTAAGCCCTGAAACCATGTAGTTGGGTTTTCCTTCATCTTTATCGTTTTGGTTTTTGCTATCTGTCTGTCTCGCACATTTTTCCATTTGAATCACTGGTTTGCTTGCCTGCAATGTGTTCATGTGTTTTATTTCATTCATGTGTGCATATAATGTGTGTTTAATGCTTTTCTTTCTAGCTTCTACAAACGATTCATACCAAATAATTAATATATTACCATTGCAATCTATGAATGAATGAAAAAATCATTACATTTCTATAAATATTTTCCTGTATATATATATTGACATTATGCCAATAAAGCCAACCTTAAATTTTTTTTGCTGTAATCCGACCAGCTTTTATATACAGTTAGACCTCGTTACAATGACCATGTTTGTATCTGGGTCACTTTATTGTTATATCGAATTTGTCATGAGTTACCTCAAGGAAAAATACTGCTTATGAGATATTATAATCCTCATAGTTCTAAAAGAAGACTGAATAGCATTTAAAAGTATTTAAAGATAATTGTTATCTTTATTAATCATTAGACCTACATCAACCGTTTGATTAATGTAATATCACTATAAGAGGTTTATTTTCAGTGTAATGAATAAAAAAAACATTGGGGTACATTTGTTCCTGACGTGTTTTAGTCAGATAGAGTAAATGTCTTAGTAATGATAGTCTGGCTGTATATAAAAATCACCAGTGACCCTAAATCGCTTTTCTTTATAAAGTTGATGTTTTGCAACTTTTTAACTATAGCAGGGCTCGCGCTGTCAGTAGCCAAATTAGCCATTAGCTAATTTAAAAAACAAAAGGCTAATAAAATATGCAAGTGGCTGAAATTTTGGCTAAGCCATTTTTTATCTTCTGGTGTGAACAAATGGTTACATAATCTATCTGACACCTCAAACATAAAATCCAATTAGCGTAATAGCGATCTCGTGACCGGTAAAGAAAAATGGTGTCATCCAAAATACAGCGTAATGATGTTTGCTTATTTTAATAATCATGGTTATTAATTTTAACGGTGTGTATGAAAGCAAAGTCTGAAAGATCTATAGCTTGTTATTTTAACTTTGTAAAGTCTGAATCAAAGTAATAAAAACAGACCGACAATGTGTGTCAATTTGAATAAACATGCTAGTTCAGGGCCGAAAGACATGTAGGCTATCACAAGGGCTGAGTTCAGCCAGACCGAGCGAAAACAAAACGTCCGCTAGATTGGTTTATGCACTTCACGTTAAACCAAATAGACACGTCGGTAACCAATCAAATAGTTCATAAACGTTAGGAAAACGTTAGTTGGCTGAACTTAGGGTTGATCTCAGTATAAATATACGTCATGATTGACAGTCAGCTGAGACCCATGTGTCAAGTGACATCATTGCGGACATTAAACAATACGATTACACACAAGTAAATCTTGATGTAAATTTATAAAAAAACCAATAGTTGTTCACATCAACAAATACTTAACTGCAGTTTCGTTTATTTTCTTTGTCTTTGTTAATTTCGCACCCATGGTCGAGAGCAAGCATGCAGATCATGATCACGGGAAATGAACATGCAATATTTATACAAATTGCTGTTAAACATACACTGAATAAAATTAGTTTACAATAATCATGGTATTTGTTAGATAATGTTAGATATAAATTTGTAAGACTGTGAGGTACGTCACATCTAATAAGTTAGTTGGATTTTGAAAAGACCATGGAATAGTTGTAATAATGTAAAGTCAGCATTCTTAGCCTAGATATTTTGCAAGCAGAAATCAACAATAAGCATTTAACACAACACAGAAATCAACAACAACAAACAACAAAATTGTTGGGTGTGGGGAATTGATAATGATTGCTATTTAAAACAATTTTGGCTAAATCATTTTCAATATGGCTAATAATTTTTTTTTGGCTACAGGTATTTTTTATCCAGGGTGAGCCCTAATATAGATAGAAGACATACACTTGTGCAATAAATAAGGTACTGATGCCAATACTGGCTGTTACATACATGAATGTCATTTATAGCAGGTACGACTGTAATCATAAATTTCAAAAATAAATTGTTATAGTATATTCAATGTTAAGTGCCATTGCAAAAACTGGATTTGTATAATTAGTTACGTCAACTTTCTTTTGTGTTTTTGACATTTTATTTGGAAGAGTAATGGCAGCATTTATAGTACCCCATGATTACAGCTGTCAGTTTGGGCTGTTTTTTGGATGGGGGAAGAGGGTAGGTGTTATTTTATTTCACAGACTGTTTTTCGTGTTGCCATAAAATCCATTGCAGTACTAGCACCTGTATATCACCTATGGCAATATAACATACAGAGTTAGCATTTGATTCGTTTAATAAATTATGTTTTGAGAATTGTGGGCACTTAGTACATTGACTACGATGAATTGCCTACCAATGCTAGCAGTGGGTCAGATTACAGAAAAAAAGGAAGATTTTTAAGGATGGCCTAATCAATAATATTTATTAACAATGGATTAATATATGTGGTGTTTCAAACAGACATCTGTTGCTAACTAAAACACCAGCTAGTTGCTATGTGTGTAGTTATTTGTCACCGCCAGTTGATCAGTTTGAAGTGGTGCAGCAGGTATGGATCGACATTGTACACTTTGTCTTTATTCAATGTATTTGTCAAAATAAGTATTCCATAACGAATGGGACTTGTTAAATTTAAGGTTCCAATATGGCTATAATTTTGCTGACAAAAGAGAAAATTGAGAGATATTTTTTGTTAATGGGATGCTGAAAACACAGCGGTTTTTACATCTCACAACAACACTTTTTAATTTTGTCTGTAAAACATTTAATAAACTTTTTATAGTACATTGTACTTGATGCAAATTCTGCCATGGATACCTGTTGACGGATGTTTATTAGTATTGTTTATTTTGAAACTACAAAAGGCATTACTTTGTATCTAAGACATTGTTTGTTTGTGCTTATTGTCTTGTTTTAATTTTATTCTTATTCTTGTGTGCTAATCAATGTTTTTCATTTAGCATTGTAATTTTATTCTTATTCTTGTGTGCTAATCAATGTTTTTCATTTAGCATTGTTCTAAGTACATGTATTGGGCTTTACTATGCTTACTATTCATATTTCTATGTGTATTTATGTATGTACTCTTTAGAAAAAGACATGCATATGGCATATTTTCATATACTGGTGGTTTAACAAGCTGTAAAATCATCTTTGAACATTTAAGATGGCATTTGGTACTGAGAGTATTATGATTATCATAGTATAGAAATTAATTCAATAGCAATAAAAGTGCAATACCACATCATAAAGTCATTCCTTGGATTCTAAAAGCACATGTAAATAACATTTGTAAGCTCATCACACAAAAAAGGAAACCCCAGGGATTTAACTTTTAAATGTGTTAAAGGTTCTATATGCTGAGACCAAAAATGTATGCACCCAAGGTGAGTTAAATGAAGAGTTAAACTGCAGCACAGGACAACTGAACAGCATCGTCCACTACAGGGTTGTGTAGAACAGTGGTTGAGAACAATCAGGCTTCACTGAAATAAATGCAAAACCAGTGAGATAAAACATCAGTGAAGTGTTTATAAAACCAGCTTCACACAGGACTTAAGCTGCACGTAGTTTGTATTCATGACTGGAGTAAGTCGAAGCCTAATTCGGGATTCTTAAAGTTTTGTAAACATCTTGATATTGGAAGAAGAAGACTAATAAAGGTCAGTCTGATATCAGAATACCCATACAAAGTCGTCTTGATATCAGAATGAGAACCCTGATATCAGAAGATCCATGAAGGGTCATCCTGATATGTAAGAAGAAGACACATAAAGGTTTTCCTAGTATCAGAATACCATAACGGTCATCCTGATATCAGAATGAGACCTATACAATATTAACATGATATGATAAAAAGAAAACCCATAAAAGGTGATTCCTTGAAATGTGAGTAAATCGACCAAGTTGGACATCAGTGATGCCACACACATCCAGTTTGACATTATTAGTAATGTGAGTAAATCGACCAAGTTGGACATCAGTGATGCCACACACATCCAGTTTGACATTATTAGTAATGTAGAAATTATGTTATCCTGCTGACTGCATCCCAGAGTGTGACAGGTTGGCAGGACAATTATAGTATTGGAAGGTATTTCTGAAAGTCCTTGATCAAGATAGCCTCATAGCCTTTTAGATCTGCAACCCCATTCTACAGGTGATGTTTCTTTCCATACCTGTGCCAAACACATCAGTGAACCTGAGGTTAAACCAGTATGCCCCAGCCTAGGTGATGCCGTTCTTTTAAATTCAATGGTGCTAATCTCAAGGCTCAGTGGGAGGGGAATATAATTGGAGCATTTTGTCCAAAAGTGCCAAAATAATTTAATGCTAAAATTGTTTTATCAGATACAACGTGTATTTCTTTTACTCGTAATGCAATTTATTGAACATTTGAGCCAGACACAATATCAATAGAACCTGATATCGAATAATAAAGTCTTCTCTGTGTACTGATTAACTAGTCAGTCATAGTCATTTGTTGTTGGAAGTAAAACACCTGGGCCCGGATTTTCGAAGATATCTTAGTACTGTGATATCGTAAAACTGCTGTAGGCTATGGCATGCACCATTGTTACCTCATCGCATTGTTACCTCATGTTAGGAAATTGTAGCACTAAGATAGCTTCAAAAATCTGTAACAAAGTAGCAAATACAATTGGTATGACTTAATAAATGTTCAATAAAGGAATATTATGAGGGAGGTGGGGAAAGAGTACCCACTGGGGAATGTTGGGGAAACACTAAAGAAATCCTTATTGGCCATCTTTCAATGTGAACCCAGTGAAAACATTTACAAACTGCGAACCGGGTGATAATTTGGAATTACAGAATCTTCATGGACTTGTGTAAGGACTTGGGTTCATAACGGAAAAGGCATAATCTGTACCTTAATAGATTCCATAGACAAGAAGTGATGCTAATGATGGACAGAGTTCAGCTCGCCATGATCATTGGTGGTTCATGTTTATGATTTTTTAACACATTATAACAAACGTGTGAACAGTTAAAGAAATGAATGAATTAAATAAGTGCCTATTTGTTTTCTAACACTAACAGTGCAGTTCTTTTTATGAAGAGTAAATACATACATACATGTATACACATGTATATGCACAGTTGTTTTTTCTATTGACTTTGTGATGTTCTTGTTTCAGTAAAAATGTGAAAATTTTGGTTTGTATCATACAGTTTCCATTTATTTGAATTATTCTGCAATTGGAAGAATGTTATAACTAAATATGGAGCAACATATATATATATATTTATATTTATCAAACCTAGATAAAACATTGAATAGCTATTATGACTTACCTTATGTAAGCATCTGTTGTTGTATGTGATATTGTTGTTATTTATTGACAGGCTGTGAATAGTTTCACAAATACCAATTCTGTACAAACAGTGATTGCAGGATAAATACAGTCATTCTGGTATGTTATAACAGCCTGTGTACGTCAAGTTATGATATTTTTTGCAGTGTTTCACTGTTTATGTGTATATATAATTTGTGTTAATCTTGCCAGTAATAAGATTTTTTATTTTTGTACTAACAGCAAGGCAAGCCTAAGTGGTAGCCCAAACACATCACCATTATCCAGCCCAAAACTTCCACACCGAGGAACACCTACCCACAGTCCCTCAGCAACCCCACCCAGTTCACCCGGAATCCAAACCACACCCTGGAAGACGCGCTTACACACGATCAAAAACAGTTTCCTCGGATCGCCACGATTCCACAGGAGGAAAATGCAAGGTATTCCATATCCAAATGGTTACGGGGCCGAGGCTTTTGAAATGGATTACCTAACAGGTGATTTAGGTTGGGTTTCCTTCAGCTGTTTTGTTCAAAATGCATGTGTTTCGGCTTTATTACAGTTGTCGGGTTGGATTCTTTGATGTGTGACTCTTGGTGCACAAGTTTGTTTTTATCTAATTACGACAGTGAATAATCAGCTGTCACAGACTACAGCTGATGCATGTTTTCGACTTTATTCCATTATATTCTGGGTGTTTTTTTGTTTTTTTGTCAAGTAAAATGGGCTCTTCAAGATACTTTTTGGATTACGGACATATTGGATTAAAACAAAAATTCTCATTTTTCACTACCATGTGGTGTAGGAATGCTGACTGTATAGTTTGTACTTAAATACTGTTATATTTTCATATTCATATTGTAATTGCAATTTATATAACAAAAAAATATTTTTATTGGAATTAAAAATTTGTTTTAACTACTAGTGTTATTATCCAGTTATGGCACAATTTCACTAACTACAAGTGTGTTTTCATACTGTAGCTGTAAGTTGCATTTAAATGTTTTATTTGTTTATACACGTTTCATATACCATTACACAGTCCATAACACAGCACTGACTTCAAGTGTTTTATATGTGGTTTATACACGTTTCATATACCATTACACAGTCCATAACACAGCACTGACTTCAAGTGTTTTATATGTGGTTTATACACGTTTCATATACCATTACACAGTCCATAACACAGCACTGACTTCAATTGTTTTATATGTGGTTTATACACGTTTCATATAGCCATTACACAGTCCATAACACAGCACTGACTTCAAGTGTTTTATATGTTGTTTATACATGTTTCATATACCATTACACAGTCCATAACACAGCACTGACTTCAAGTGTTTTATATGTTGTTTATACATGTTTCATATACTATTACACAGTCCATAACACAGCACTGACTTCAAGTGTTTTATATGTGGTTTATACACGTTTCATATACCATTACACAGTCCATAACACAGCACTGACTTCAAGTGTTTTATATGTGGTTTATACACGTTTCATATACCATTACACAGTCCATAACACAGCACTGACTTCAAGTGTTTTATATGTGGTTTATACATGCTTCATATACCATTACACAGTCCATAACACAGCACTGACTTCAAGTGTTTTATATGTTGTTTATACATGTTTCATATACCATTACACAGTTCATAACACGACACTGACTTCAAGTGTTTTATATGTGGTTTATACACGTTTCATATACCATTACACAGTCCATAACACAGCACTGACTTCAAGTGTTTTATATGTGGGTTATACATGCTTCATATACCATTACACAGTCCATAACACAGCACTGACTTCAAGTGTTTTATATGTTGTTTATACATGTTTCATATACCATTACACAGTTCATAACACAGTTCATAACACAGAACTGACTTCAAGTGTTTTATATGTTGTTTATACACGTTTCATATAGCCATTACACAGTCCATAACACAGCACTGACTTCAAGTGTTTTATATGTTGTTTATACATGTTTCATATACTATTACACAGTCCATAACACAGCACTGACTTCAAGTGTTTTATATGTTGTTTATACATGTTTCATATACCATTATACAGTCCATAACACAGCACTGATTTCAAGTGTTTTATATGTTGTTTATACACGTTTCATATACCATTACACAGTCCATAACACAGCACTGACTTCAAGTGTTTTATATGTTGTTTATACATGTTTCATATACCATTACACAGTCCATAACACAGCACTGACTTCGTGTTTTATATATGTTTTATACATGTTTCATATACCATTACACAGTTCAACTGACTTCAAGTGTTATATATGTGGTTTATACATGTTTCATATACCATTACACAGTCCATAACACAGCACTGACTTCAAGTGTTTTATATGTGGTTTATACATGTTTCATATACCATTACACAGTTCAACTGACTTCAAGTGTTATATATGTGGTTTATACATGTTTCATATACCATTACACAGTCCATAACACAGCACTGACTTCAAGTGTTTTATATGTGGTTTATACATGTTTCATATACCATTACACAGTCCATAACACGACACTGACTTCAAGTGTTTTATATGTGGTTTATACATGCTTCATATACCATTACACAGTCCATAACACGACACTGACTTCAAGTGTTTTATATGTTGTTTATACATGTTTCATATACCATTACACAGTCCATAACACGACACTGACTTCAAGTGTTTTATATGTGGTTTATACATGTTTCATATACCATTACACAGTCCATAACACAGCACTGACTTCAATTGTTTTATATGTGGTCTATACATGTTTCATATAGCCATTACACAGTGTTTTATATGTGGTTTATACATGTTTCATGTACCATTACACAGTTCAACTGACTTCAAGTGTTTTATATGTTGTTTATACATGTTTCATATACCATTACACAGTTCATAACACAGTTCATAACACAGAACTGACTTCAAGTGTTTTATATGTGGTTTATACATGTTTCATATAGCCATTACACAGTCCATAACATAGCACTGACTTCAAGTGTTTTATACGTAGCCAGTACACAGTTCATAACACAACACTGACTTCAAGTGTTTTATATGTGGTTTATACACGTTTCATATACCATTACACAGTCCATAACATAGCACTGACTTCAAGTGTTTTATATGTGGTTTATACACATTTCATATACCATTACACAGTCCATAACACAGCACTGACTTCAAGTGTTTTATATGTGGTTTATACACGTTTTATATAGCCATTACATAATCCATAGCACAGCACTGACTTCAAGTGTTTTATATATGGTTTATACATGTTTCATATACCATTACACAGTTCATAACACAGCACTGACTTCAAGTGTTTTATATGTTGTTTATACATGTTTCATATAGCCATTACACAGTCCATAACACAGCACTGACTTCAAGTGTTTTATATGTTGTTTATACATGTTTCATATAGCTATTACACAGTTCATAACACAGCACTGACTTCAAGTGTTTTATATGTGGTTTATACACGTTTCATATAGCTATTACACAGTTCATAACACAGCACTGACTTCGTGTTTTATATGTGTTTTATACATGTTTCATGTACCATTACACAGTTAAACTGACTTCAAGTGTTTTATATGTTGTTTATACACAGTTCATAACACAGAACTGACTTCAAGTGTTTTATATGTTGTTTATACATGTTTCATATAGCCACTACACAGTTCATAACACAGCACTGACTTAAAGTCCATAATGCAGTGCTTCAGTTCCTGAGTGGATTTTCATGTTATTGCACTTGGTTTTGCAATAGCCATTGTAGTGTCTCTAGTATCATGTGTGATTGCCAGTTGGTTTTTAATATACCTATTTGCATGATTCTTCTAACTGCGGTACATGAGGTTTTATTGGCTGTCCAGCCATCTGACTGTTTGACTTTTAGGATAGTTAGTACAGAATGATTTTCTATTTCCTATTTTAGAATATTCCTTTTGTGATTGTGGAAAATTTTCTTTCACAATGTTTTGAAAATTCAGTTAAAAAATCAGACCTTTTTGCTTTATTTTAATAAACTATTAAACAGTATAATGTTTTAATGTGCACAGAAAAATCCTCTTGAGCTAGTCATCAATGAACAGGTACAAAGTAAATGTTCCAAGTACTGCTGTTCTTTTTCATGTCTGCACGGCCTGCAAATGTACTTTCTAATAGAATGGAGTCACCACACACATGTACTGTCACATACATCACACAGCAACTTGATAGAACAATTTTTGTTTTGTTTAATGTAAATAAGAAATAAACAGGGAAAAAAGAAAGAGAAAAAAGAAACAAAAAGAAAGAAATACTATGGGTTTCCTGTATATTTACCACAAAATATAACAATGCAGCCAATATAGATTTGTTCGGTCTCTAGCATCCATCAATTAATTATCATCCATCAACTTATCTTTGAAGTCTGTTTTCTGGACATCTGAAACTTTGTTGTCTAGAGCAGTCTGTACAAACTATACTGACACACAATGAAAACGCAAAAACAACTTTTCATTGCAAACAATGACAAACTATTAATGAATTGATGGATAATGTAATATAACATTAATGACTGGTATTCATGAGATAATTCACATGGAAACATGGCCAGTTATCATCAGTAATCGAGTTGCATGCGTAATTGAAAAATTCAACCCCCCCCATATCAAGATCAGTATCTGGTGTGTCCACCATTGACCCGTGAGCATGTGTGAAGACGACGGGGAAAGGATTGGCACAAACATCTCAAATAAGCCACAGGAATTTACCTCCACTCCTCCTGCAACGCCTGTGCAAGCTCAGCGACGTTACACGGTGGTGGCTGACGGTGACATACACGACGTCCTAACTCATCCCACATGTGTTCAATTGGGTTCAAATCCGTTGAAACGGTGGGCCAGTTCATAACGGTGATACCGGAATGCCTGGGTAATTCTTGCAGTATGTGAATGGGCATTGTCTTGTTGAAACAGAAGAGGACCTCTTGGTCTTCAGTGATGGCGCAAAAGTGGCTGGAGAACTGGTCTTAGAATAACGTCAACATAACGCTGGGCTGTAACGGCATCGTGGACAATGATGAGATCACTCCTGAAATCACAGTTGATTGCCCCCCATACCATCAGACAACCACCACCAAACCAATCACGTTCCCTCACACTTCCGTCAGCGTACCATTCATGGAGTCTCCTGTACACACGTGCTCTTCCATCAGCAAGGAGACAGAGAAACGGGACTCATCTGAGAAAACAATGCTCTGGTTAAAGGCTGGTGGATGATTACCATTCTGGAGAGCAAACTAGTCTCGCAGCACGATGTCGCGGTGTCGTGATGTTACCGTTGTACGGGCGTCTGCATCCGAGTCCAGCCGAGTCCGAGTCCGATGACGGATGACCGTCATCGAATGGATATGCCTTCCATGACGTCCAATCGTGTTGCTTGCTGTCATCGTCGCAGTTCTGAACCGGTCACGGAGGTTGTGTCGTCGAATATGCCGATCTTGGCGTGGGGTCGTAACGGGACGTTGACCAGGTCAAGGTTGATCACGGACACTCCCGGTCTGTTGATGACGTTCAATAAGACATCCAATAGTTGATGGATGGACTCTGAAGGTCCTAGCAATTTGGCTTTGCGAAATCCCCCCTTGAACCATGCCCAACGCTCGCTCCCTTTGTTCTTCTCTGTGTCGTGGCATTCTTAATGTGACAAGGAACATGACACCGTTACGTGACTTTTATGTGTCCACATACTGGCATTTCACATGCATTGCATGCAGCATGATTGAGCATGTAGTGAACACATTTCACACCATTTTGTGTGTTTCTGCTATTGTATGTGTAACAAGAACAAAACCAGGATTAAAACCCAGACAAAAGTACCAATCAATGGCTTCCTCTCATAAATTGTTATTTTAAGTCCAATAAATATATTTTTCATTAATTTACAACAAAATATTGAAAAATATCTGTTTTGCGTTTTCATTGTGTGTCAGTATATTAAGAAAGTTTATTTTAAAAAACAAAAACAAAACCCCCAAAAACTAATTCAAATGTTTAGTTTAGTTTATTTCTTAAATTAAATAAATTTAAATTTAAACATCTGTTTACACGGATATTTTTAGGCAGTCTCCATAAACTAATAGACAGAAATGTAAAAAAAAAAACTAACAACCAAAAACAAAACAAAAAGAAGAAAAAAAAACAATTATGAATTAACAAAGACAGTTTACCGGTAGTTGTTTTATTACCATAACTGATGATCAGAGCTGACACGTTGTACCTCATGAAAGTATTTAATAGGATAAACAATTATACATAATTTAGATTATCTTGTCATTGTCACTAAAAAAAATTATATTTGTATCAAAAAGCTAATCTGAGCTACTGTATCCAGGCATTTTAAGAATTGAGTCTGAGCACAATTATTTTTTTGATTCTTGAAAGTATGAATCCCCTCCCAAAAAATAATGTGCACACTGTATGACTTAACAGAAGATATCCAGGGTTTCTGTATTTGATTAAGTGGATGTTGCTGCGTTTTCTTTAGTGGCTAACTCTACCATGCCTTCACAGCCCGACTGTAACATTTATTAATCACATATATTGAACCTGCATTTTATTTTTAGATTTAAGAGATTCATTATGCACACAGTTTGGTACATGTTTTGACTCTGCATTTAATTTTTGCATTTAAGACATTTATTAATATTATGCACATAATTTGATTTTTGAATTTTCATAAATTGTTTTACTAATATGCATGTCTTCGTTTTGTTTTTGTTAATTTTGTTTTATTTAATTAAATTCTTTTCTTGTCTCAAAAGCAGTCAACATATTTTTTTTAATGTTATTAAAAAAAAGTTTAAATTAGGTTTACTATAATTTTGTTTTAGGCGTAGAAAGAGCATCAAAGTGTATTACCAATGGTTCTTTGATGAAAACTAAGACTGGCAAAGATAAATCTTTAAACAAATTTAATATAGGTTAATAGTTGCCATGAAAATGACCTGCAGATTAAAATCACATGAAATGCTACATCAACTGTCCTCTCATTTTTGTTTTGTTTTTTTTCCCGTTAAAAATGTGCCAGGCCTTCAGTTAATGTATGTTACCTTTGTTGTCATCATAACGATAGCTCAGAGATCAAAGTCTAAAAATCACAGATTTGTTTCCTTTAAAATACTACTACTTCCACAGTAATTACCATTTAAGCTGTCCTCTGCACAATTATCTTAGAAGTTGTACAAGATGTGTCATCATCCACTACCGGTGCATTACCATGAAAACTGCTGTCTAGTTTGGTTTAATTTTTGCTAGACTTGTCTAGTGGATGTGGCCTGTTAGGTTTATACAAATAATCTGAATTTGTTTAGTTCTTGTGTAACTGAAATGGCCAGTCAGTGGCCTGGCTGTTTGACCACATGAACATTGGGTTAAAGTTGATATATAATCATGTTTCCACTTGTTTTGTAATACAGCGAAATTGCTCAAAAACAGACCCCCAGTAAATCGAAATTATCTCAAAACTTGATGTTTGTCATTGACTCTTTTTAAATAACAGTACAGTTCTGACAACCTCTCTAAACCAGATATCCTTTAAAACCAGATTTTTTTACTTGGGCAGCCGGGTGTCTGTTTGTTAGGAGTTTCTCTGTAATTATGTCTTATCATGTTTAAAGACATCATTCTGCTACATGTAGATTATATTTTGTGATGAAGTTTTCCATAATTTGTTTCATTTTAATATTATTTTTTAACCTTAAAATCTGGTTATGATTTGGTTACAATTTCTCTAATTTGCTCCTGTCTCATGAATGGTTTAATGGATGGCTTTTCATATTTTGTATGGTTGTTCACCAGTGTCATCATAGTTCACATGGCCATGAATGTGACCCCAGGGCAGAGTTAGTCATTTTCAACTTGGCTAACATTTAGTTCAAAATTATCTTCTTTCAAGTCCTTAACACAGTTAAAGTCAGGTTAAACATTTTTTATTTGAACCCCAAATATATGGCTTCCACATTTGGTGTGTGTACTCATTATGATGCCGACCGGCCTCGGTGGCATCGTGGTTAGGCCATCAGTCTACAGGCTGGTAGGAACTGGGTTTGGATCCCAGTCGAGGCATGGGATTTTGAGTGCTCCGCAAGGCTCAATGGGTAGTTGTAAACCACTTGCACCGACCAGTGATCCATAACTGGTTAAACAAAGGCCATGGTTTGTGCTATCCTGCCTGTGGGAAGCACAAATAAAAGATCCCTTGCTGCCTGTCGTAAAAGAGTAGCCTATGTGACGACAACAGGTTTCCTCTAAAAAACAGTGTCAGAATGACCATATGTTTGACTTCCAATAGCCGATGATAACATAAAAAATCAATGTGCTCTAGGTGCGTTGTTAAATAAAACAAACTTTACTTTTTTCATTATGATGCCACAGCTGATAGTCAGTATAATGTAGAAAACAGATGTTATAACTAATGCACTGAAAACAAGGACTAATGCCCAACACTACTGCTGTTATACTGCTTTAGCATAACTACAATAACTGAATTTCACTTGATCATTAATACATACACACGTACAATGTCATAAATATTTAGTTGGTCAGCATTTTACATCATCTTTGTCATCAACATTTTTGCATTGTGTGCTTGTTAGAATAGTGTGGACATAAGTGTTATGACATTGTAAAGTGCTATTTTTTTAACTACAGCTACAAAGAAAACCTTTTCAACCATAGGTTGTATTCAACATTGCCTTTCATCAATCAACTTATGTATGAAATAACAAATGGTAAGTTAGTCTAAATAACAAATTTATTCACACGAAAGAAGTTAAACTTTCTGTTTATCTGTGTAACCTTTTTCTTTTCAGTCCCAACGTCAGATGAAATATCAATGACCCCTGATTCATCTCCAGAGTAAGTACTAGTAGCGATACCTGTTGTTTTTCCTTCAATTTAACATTTGCCAGAACATTTTTGTATATTTAATTTGGAGCATAGTAATTTGTTAAAGGGCGAGTAAACTCAAACAAGAGCCTTATGTGTTGGAAAGATACATACCCAGACCACCAACACATACTGACACTTTAACAAATGAAAAACGTGTAATTTTAGAGTTAATAAAAAAACATGATTATTCCTGTTAACTGAGGGCAGCCATTTTGTTTCGTTTTTGTGACATCTGGTGGTATAGCTTGGGGTGAAGTGACGTCAACTCTGACCATCTCCTCTATGCACAATGTAAATAAACGCTCTAATTTACGACAAGGTGCTTCGCTTTATCAACCTGACTTGTAAAACAACATAAATGACTTGATAGTATAATAAACTATTTAACTAAATATATTTCAGTTTGCATCAATAGAACGAAATGGAGTTTTAAAAAAAATCCAAAGTGAAAAAAAGAGTATATTATTAGGCCTATTGGTATGCTACGTTTGAGCAAAAACGACCACTCACGATACCCAAGTGATAATTTTCTTTTCTTTGGGACTACGCAATTAGTCATTTTGTTATTTTAGATGGGAAAGTCTACTTAATAAGGGTTTTACAGAATTACTTACAGTAATAAAGCAGAACGATTAGAGGGGTATCCGTGTGTTTAACACAATACCTTGTGATATTAATGAAAGAGGCACGTCTTTTTAGTGTGTCTAGACACAATGTCTTAGGACCATCTAATCAGGAACCAGTTACAGGCCACGGAAAGAAAAGACCAATTAACTAGGAAAACACACTGATTATTATTTCAGTATGTGGGTTAATTTATGTCCAAAACATAATACAGTTATTTCAACACTTTGACAATGGCGGTTTATTTTGTATTAAAAATAATATATAATTGTTGCTGGCTTACTGGGATTACTATTATTACAGAATATTGCGATGCATCCACAAAAATCAGGTATGTTTTGTTTCTTCAGTTAGAAGAGTAATTCCTGACGTGATACGTTAGGTATTATGTAACCACCAGCTCGCCAGAGGGCGTATTCACTGGGATGGTACAAAATGGCTGCACCCATTATATATAATAGCCGTTTCATTTAACCGTTTTATTAATTAACTATACAATTATACTTGTTGATATTAAGCAATAATGTGAATTATATATCATTGAATATGCATACCAGGTCAAATGCCTTAATTGTCCCTTCCTTTTAAACATTAAAACAGTTAAAAACAAATCACTTTGCTAATAGGGTCAGCTCACTGTTTTACACTTTTGAGTTGATTTTTGTTTTCATAGGGAAAGCCTTAATTGTTAATTCTAATATGTGACATTGTAATTGGCACACTAAAACATTATGGTTTTTAAATTGAATGATGTTTAAAAAACAAAGTACACTACCTTTAAACATTATGCACCTAATACAATAGTTACATAATATTGTTTTAATTAATAGCAAACTGTCAATGAATAGATGAATACATAGATAAGCAGGCAGATCAGAAATAAATGACAGATACTGTGAATTTTCTGTCTCATATTTAGGGACTACCAATGTAGTTGTGATAGTAAGTGATCCTGAACACTTTATCATTTGTTCAGATTTGTCTGTTGTTTACAGTGATAGTGATATTTGTATGCCGTTTTCACTGTCTATATAATTTAGTGGATGACCATTTTGTGTTGTTCAATTTGACGATGTAAATCAGTGGTTTTACTTTCACACATTTAGTTTTATTGGTGACACATTAGCTGCTGCAAGTGCTGTTGAAATTTTAAACTGTAATGTCAGTTTCATCTTTATGAAATAATTGAAAAGTTCATTTACAATATGTGATGCAGTGAAACCTCTCAAAACCGGACCCTCTGTAAACAGGAATTCCCCCAAAGCCAGACATTTTTCACTGTCCTTTTAAAAAAAATCAGTACAGATATTAACCTCTCTAAACTGGATGCCTCTTAAAACCAGACATTTTACTTGGTCTCTAGGGTGTCCAGTTTAGAGGGGTTTCACTCGTATATCCATATCCATTTACGTCTTTTTGAGAAAAACATGGTTTTGTTCCAACAAGACGTAGCATATAAGACATGAAGCACATTTTTATCATGCATAGATAGCTTTTTGACAGAAATGTTATTGTTATTGATGTATACTTCACTGCTAATTACAAAGTCTGGAAATTGGCATATATATCGCTGTTTGAAAATGAACTTGCAGATTGATTTGAATTTTAAGGGCTTGGTTTTACCTGTTTCACGTTTTTAATTTTTCAGGAAAAAATCCCAAATTATTGCTTGTTTTCAATAAGAATAGTTTAAGCACTACAGAGATAACCAGCTGGTGATGTTATTAAAGAATCTGATGGAGATGGTCACTGATGTGAAAGTTTGATCAGTCCCAATAAGCCTCCTGGGTCACTGAACTGTTTGTTTTAATTTTAAAATGATTTTACATATCACTCCCTCTTTATGTAGCATACATGTACCAATGGAACGGTCTAGATGACATCATTATGCAATTATCTTCATTTCAGTTTCAATGATTTTCACTTCTAAAATTTGTGTTAAATCAGTGGTTTTACTGTCACAAACATTTCAAAAATTCAGTCTGATTATTCAGGTGCATGTACAGGAGGAGAGGTTTGGGGGTTGAAACGCCCCTCCCGCTGCTCAAGCAAATTTCTCTCTTTTTTTTTTTCAATACCTTTTCACTCACCAACCCCTTTCTAAAATTGCCCTCACACGTGCATGTTGATTGTTACCAATGTTTTGAATTACACTGTGTTGTTGTTTTTGCCTCGCAGAATGGCCAAGCGGTCATGGTTTGGTGGACTGATGGGTATGGAGCAGGAGCACCACTTCATAATGGTGCGAGACAAAACATTCAGCCAGGTGAAGGCCGATCTCGTTCATGCATTCCTATCTGTAAGTGTCTTGTTAATCTTTCACTTTTACTCAACATTATGTGTCACATCAAATATGCCTTCAAATAGTTAAAGGGACAGACCCTAGTTTTTAAACACTAAGGCATCATTTTTCACTATTAGACCGTTTATGATCACTAAAATCAAACATTACTTGTATTTTATTGTTTAGATTATTCATTTTCGTACAACTGAAGTGTTTCAGGTGTTTCCTGGTGTTACTAATACCACAACATGCATTTTTCATATTTTTAAAAATGAACGTGCGTCTGAGAAGCAACGGTGATTGAGTCGTATTTTAGTCTATTTTTAAGGGTATTTCAACATCATAGACTCTTGTTTCACTCTGCTGTATTCAAATTTGTTACAGATTTGTAAATTAATCAAATTTAGTGTCCATTTTTATGGGTTGAAACTAGGGTCTAGGCGAAAAATATGCTTTAGTGTTTAATAACTAGGGTCTGTCCCTTTAATATACCAGAGAAAAGCAGCTGCTATTGTTTGAGAAAACTTGCAGATGTAGGCTATGGGTTGGTTATGTTGGGTAGTAAGTTCCTGGGGAGTAACCCTCCAGAAAGTGATCTCAGTCCATTGATAATTGCTTTAAACATATAATGCCAATCGTGTTAGTCCCATCTGGTTTTTGCCCTCAGTTTTTCCTAGTTTAATTGATTAAGAAATAGGTCCATATTATAGAACTTTACCATAATAATTGCAATCATTTTTGGTGTCACTTGTTCAAGTTAGTTGTATCTTGATTCATTTGACATGTCATTTTTATACACCCATCTGTGATGGGTCGCATTATGGTATGGCGTTGTCCGTCCATCCATTTGTCCATCCATACATCCGTCTGTTAACTTTTTCCTGTTTGGACCATATCTTACATACAGATGCATACAGGATATTCAAACTTCACATGTAGGAACAACATGGGATGGCGGTGTGTCGCCTACTATTACTAGGTCAGTATGACCTACTTTTCACGATCTATTGCACATAACAGTAAATCCTTGTCCAGACCATATCTTGCATACAGATGCACACAGGACCATTAAACCTCACATGTAGGGACAACTTGGGATGGCGGTGTGTTGCATACTATTACTAGGTCACCGTGACCTACTTTTCACGGTCTACTGCACATAACAGTAAATCCTTGTCCAGACCATATCTTGCATACAGATGCACACAGGACCATTAAACCTCACATGTAGGGACAACTTGGGATGGCGGTGTGTTGCATACTATTACTAGGTCACCGTGACCTACTTTTCACGGCCTACTGCACATAACAATAAATCCTTGTCGGAACCATATCTTGCATACAGATGCACACAGGACCATCAAACCTTACGTGTAAGAACAACTTGGGATGGTGGTGTGTCACATACAATTACTAGGTCTCTATGATAAAAATAAATAAAATAATTGGTCTATATCATCATATGGTTTTCCATCAAACTCCTGACGGGCGTATCATGTACCTCGACGGTACTCTTGTTTTATTTTCAGTCTGATATACATTTTGCTTTTGTTCAAATTTTAAGGAGAACCTTTCCTTCGATTGTGGTGGCAAATATATATATATATATATATATATATATATATATATATATATGGAATGTACTATCGTCTCTGTGGAAATGTGCATATAAAAGATAACTTGCTTCTCTTGGACAGAACAAATATAGCAGGACAGGATATATATAGCAGGACAAATATACAGTGTATTAAAAAACTGCCATGTTTGACATCCCACTGCTTATGATTAATAAATATGATGGTGTTAAACAAGACAAACATTTCCCCTCCCCAACTAAAACTGGTTTTTGCATGTTTGTTTGCCAGACTTCCGATCTCAGTCACAGTGTTGTCTCGACGACCACATTCAGGGCGGAGTACCGGCGGGGGGGCAGCTCCTCCATGTTCTCCAGAAATGTCAGATTCCAGGTTGACATTAGTGCTGCCCCTGGGGAGCGCGACATGACTAATGCTACCAACTTCTGTCTAACATATACTCTTGTCTCAGGTAAGTATGTTTCCACGACAGTAATTGGTTTGTAACACATCTTGATGTGTGATATACTCTAAGACAAAATTTTTTAGTAATTTGTTAAATGTCCTTAAATTTAAAAAAACCCACTTGTGACTTTAAAAATGAAAAAAGACACAGGATTTAATTGTTGCATCATTTGTCAGTACAAGTAATAGATTTTCAATACAAAATGAAATGTCATATCAATGAATGTAGCTTAATTGTATTTTAAAGTACAATGCAGTAGTACATGTAGCAAATTGTTAAACTTTTTTGCCTTACTAAACATCCCATAATGAGATGTGTAGGATATATTAACTAAACATCTAATTTGAGATATATTTACTAAACATCCCTTAATTTAAAATGATATATTAACTAAACATCTATAGTGTGTGTCTATTAGCTGAAAATCTGATAATTTGTGATAAAGAGATGTGTGTCTATTAGCTAAGAATCTGATAATTTGTGATAAAGAGATGTGTGTATATTAGCTGAGCATAGCTGAGCATCATAATTCATGATAAACAGATGTGTGTCTATTAGCTGAGCATCTGATACTTCGTGATAAAGAGATGTGTGTATATTAACTGAGCATCTGATACTGCATGATAAAGAGATGTGTGTATTAACTGTCCACTGTGTTTGTGTCCAGGCCCGTCCCGGCGATTCCGTCGTGTGTGTGAGCACCTGCAGGCGTTGACGTCGTCGCCGCGCGGTGAAAACAATCGTAAGATCAGCACGGACAGCACCGCGTCGTACTCCTCGGAGCACGCCAGTCCCTCGTACTGCACACCAAAAGAAAATGGAGACGATGATGTAAGATTTCAAACTGGTTTTCGGGTTTTTTAAACTGCTACATTAAAACGAATATTTTTATCTTGAATAGTGTTAATATGTATTCTATCTTGATTGATATTTCCTGCTGTTTGTATGTATAACTGTAGTTTTTAGTGTAATACATTATTTCTCATATAAAGATTTCACTAAGATATCCTGTATTATGTCCTTAAAAAATGAAGACACTAACCAATATATTGCAACATATAATTCATAATTATGACCAGAAAAATAATCGGTCATGTCTGTTGGAAATAGGTTTATAGTAATTTTAATAGATTTTTGACAAATAAAATATTTTTACATTATTAAAATTACAATTTACTTACATTTTCATGCTTAGAGTATGAATATCTCCATAACCAATGCATATTTGGACATAGTAATATTTTGTAGTGCCTCAATATAAAACAATTCTAAAATAATTTAATATTTACAAATTTATTGTTTCTTTCAATGGCCAAACAAAATTTAAAATAATTCGGGCAAAAATCATTTGAAATGTCTGTACAGTGCTTTATATTTAAAACATGTTAAGGTAAGATAGTGTTTTAAAAACCAAGAAAAAGCAGGATGTATGTTTATGTTGCTATGGCTAAAAACTCTGGATAGTCCCTTTAAGATACAACTTGTTTCAGTCGAGTCAGGATAGATTCTTTTTATATATCATCAACGTTGTTATGCTTCCAACTCCGTTCAGTTTGTTTTCTCATTCATGGTTCACGCAATCAATATCTGATTTATTGTGTCTGCTTGTTATTCATTTATGAGGTTTTTCTTCACAGTTCGTGAAAATTTTCATTAACAGTAAAGTTAAGACAAATAAGTATCTACATACAAAACTTTACAAATCCCTAAAACTATTAATTTTATAAATTCATTTTTGTTTATTCCTCATAATTACCAATATCAGGTCCTTATGACATGTAAAAATTGACTTAAAATGGAGAAAGATGAATTACCATTACCCAGACCTGTCAACCCTCCTGGATTCAGCAGGAGTCTCCTGGTATTTGATCAAATCTCCTTCTACCCTGTGCAGGAGACAATTTCTCCTGTTAAATAACATTTTTAGAGGCATAAAAAAAAATCGATCCCCTTTTGCCAAAATAACATAAAGGAAGTAGCTATGACAGATCTGAAGTGCCAGACTCTGGCCCAGAGTTGACAGCAATACACACAATGTTAAAATCACATGTCACAGCAAGACAAAGAAAAGACCAATTAGCTATATAAACATACTTGTGTCAGTTAATTTTGTATGTTTGTGCAGTTGGTATAGATTTTTTTTTTTTACAATTAATAAATGTTGTGTTTGATATAAAGTTATCCACAGAAATGGGTATAATTCCGGTATATTTCACACAATGTCCGTAATGAGGTTTTACTTATGATTAATGGAAATACAGTGTTTATTGCATCATTATAATGATTTTAAATAAGTACTACGCCACTGTTCCTCATTATAGTAAAAACTGAATATTAATTTATAAGATTTATATAAATTTGTCTTGGGTATTTCAATTTGGGTACACTAGCCACAAATGATGATGTAACGTAACCTGTAAGTGTAATGCTGTAAATGTACTAATTCATTTTTTAAATTTCTTGTTATGTTCTTAACATTTCTGGAAAAAAAGAGATTTAATTTTTTTATTTTATTAAATCATAACAATATTTAAACTTTAAAAAGAAATATAGCCAAGATCTACGGTTAACAAGTATATATGACATTATGTAGTGTTCATATAACTTAATTGTAATAATGTTTACAACAACCTTGCGATTTTGGGTTAAATTGTGTAAAATTAAAAAATCTCCTGTTTTTTGACAAAATCTCCTGCTTTTTCAACACACACCTCCTGCTTTGTCTTGACTAAAGGTTGACAGGTCTGCCATTACCTCACACATGCCAGTTCAACCCTGGCTAAATCATTTAATTTTTATGATTTTTAGGACCTGTTAGAATGTTTTTAATTATTTTATTCGATCTGCAAAAGGTATGCTACATTTTTGTGCATCTACTGTAGTGAATTGTATTCATAATCCATTCATAACAATTGTAAATGGTTTTGAGTGTATAAATTGTGTTAATTAAGAATCAGTTAATTAAAAATGATATTTTACAAACTATTCACTGATATGAACGTAATGCCTATCAGTATGGACATCAAGTGTTAGCGATGGGTGTTGGTAAAATGTGGACTGGACCAAAACACTTGACAGACTGAATTTTGCCTTTTAAAAAATTATTGAACAAAGTGTTCATTAACTATGCATAGGTAAGAAACATATATTTTTCATGTAGTGGCCTTAAAAATGGAATATGACGAACCTCACATGTGCATTACGATATTTTTAACAAACACATTTGCCTGAACGCAGTTAGAAACATTGTACTCTTTCCCATTTACTGGATGGTGCTTCACTTTTGTTTACTAGAATGGATTTGTTTTACGTCCATATTTTTTTTTTTTTAAGTTAAATGCTTGCAGTCTATTTTGTTTCGCGTATTGTAGCTGAAAAATGTAGAATAGTATTTCCGTAAATATAATATTCGTGTTTTTGTTGTGGTGATGTTTTGATGGTATGGTATGTATTAGACAGGCTTGTCGCTGGCTGTTGTAATTTTAGCATCATACAGTCTACTTTAAACATTCCAATAAAGTTCATTCATTATGTATTTGAAGTTTCTTTACTCATCATTTTTAAAAATGATTTCTTTTTTCTTTTGTTTGCAGCCAGTGGATAAAAGACCCCCATTGCCACCTAGGAATAGAGACTCTAGTAAAACGAGAAAGGTTTTGTCAGAAAATGCTCAAAGGGACAGAGTTTGAGGTTAAATTAGAACTAAAGAGTTACTGTCCAATCCCTGCCTTGCCATTTATAGCCCAGATGATTGGATGATTGGAACAGTTTTCACGGAAATGGGCAATGAAAGATGCAGTAAAATATTATTTGCTAAGTTATATTAGTTGTTATTAAGATGTGCAACAGAATGGTCATGAAGAAACGTTCCAATTTCATGAGTTTAGAACACAGGATGTTAAATTTTCACATTCTGCTGAGTATGGGTTTTAGAGGTGTAGGCAGAATGTCAAGTCCAAATGTGTGTAGATTAATGCGTTTGGTGCGAGGAATTATAGTTCTAGGTTATGATGGCAAATTATGCAATTTTATTTACAACGGCAAGTGAATATCTGGTGAATTTAGCTGGTGCTACAACATGCAGTCAGAGATGAACATTTTAGGATAACTGCTTTATTAGTGTATATGCTTTGTCATTTAAATGTGACTGTCGGGTAACATTAAGATAACATTCTGATACATTTAGTAAAACAGTTATTGTTATAACGTTCTGTTATTCATTGTGGTGGATAATCCGTGTACAAATTGTATGTTTAATGTACTCACAGTAAATCCAGCCTAGCTGAGAGGTACATAAGGACAATCGTTTTAGAGAATATTTAATGTAAAACAGACTTTTCAAAAAGTTTTCTGGGTTTTTTTAAACCAAGTTTTTTAATTCCTAATAAATTTATTGACTATATATATTTAGGGAAAAAAAATAATAAAGTCAGAAACTTTTTTTAACAAGTCAGTATGGTCTGTAACATTTTTTTAAACACTTTTCCACAATACAATTATTTATTTCAATCCAGGGAAGGTCTGTACACAGAGAAAACTACATGAGTAGCTGTTAAATACTATTTTTCTTACAAATATATCTTACAAAAGAAAGTAAGTTGAATACATTTTTAAATGAGTTGTAAGATAAATGGTATCTAACGGACACATATGTAATATTCTATTATTACATTTGCTGAAAAACGAGGATTAATATAAATGTAAACATCTTTTCCAACTGAAATGTGACACTTGCAGTTAACTGACACATCACTGAGCAATCAGTTGTAGGTTCACTTACACATGTATTATGTCACAGAGCAATCAATTTTTATTTTGCATATTTCACTGTGGTGACCGGGACATCACCTAGGAGCAGCTAATCAATTGTTCGTCTTTAAATCAGCAACACACACATGTTATTGCCATGTGATATCATAAATAATGAATGATGTTCTCACCAATGGACATTCGAGAAAAAAGGCATAAAATGTTTTAGACAGATTCAAACTACATATTTATTGACTTTGGTTAAGTTTTAGCAAAATCTGGTACCGTACAATTATCAGTTGACCTGATATTGTTACTTTTCTGACCCAAAGTTAGACCCCGATTTCAACTTTGACCTTCAGCTGACGACAACAGTTCGAAATTCTTTTTACTTTGTCAGTGTTTATAGAAGTTGACTGGATACTGTATACAGAACCAGTTGTAAAACATTGTTTTGGTGTGGTTTATGTGGCAAGTAAGCTGCTAACTGACAGTAATTACATCTGAATGGACTGTGGACACAAACAGATTCAGGATTCTTCTAATTCTTATAACAGATGGGACCTGCTGTTAATGTAAATTATTATTATTATTTATTTTTTTTAAATAAAAAATTTTTTAAGTGCCACTTATGTGATTTGTTGGATTTATGGTAGCTATTGTACCTCATGAATAAAAATATTGTCTTGATAACTTAATACATGGTGGCATCAAACATGTAGTATGAATAATTATTTAATAATATTTTTTCCATACTTTGGCAGGCTTAGAGTTTCACATGAGAAAACATTTTGACCTCTAATACCTCATGCTTAGGCCATTACAAATGCTGAACATAATTTCTTTTCATACTGAAACCCACTTTTTCCACCCTGTGGTATTTTTTAGAGCAGAGTTTGAATTGTATACATGTTTGCTTATTTTAGTTTTTTGTGTTTTATAAGAAAGCCTAAGCAGTCCAAACTGAACTTTCATTATTCAGTATATAATTACAGTCGTGTTTATTTTTCAGTTGTCTAGAAATTGTACTAAATATTCATCTTACAAATAATTATATGCAGTATATTTTCAGTGAGATGTTTGATTTGGGCTTCCATAGAATTGAGAAATTGTTTGGGTGTGACCACATTCTGGTCAGATAACAAAGGAAGATATTTCACATTGAAATTGGAGATACTATAAGAAATATTCTAGAAGAAAGTTTTTTTAAGGTGGATATTTAATATGATTTTATAGAGATTTCATTTTTTATTTTGAACTTGAGAAAATATTAATTGTTTGAAAGCCGTACCATTTTCCCGAAAATGTTATGTTACATGGAGAATAATATATGAGAGCCCGTAGGAGACAATTTACCTTATGAGTCGTTGCCAAATGTATCTAACAAGCAGAAGTGAGTGAGATACTTTTGGGAACCAAGAGTTGTAAGATAAATAATCTACAACGGGAACAAGTGTATTATTCTATTTCTTACACACCCTTAAAAAGCCTTTTTTGATATAGATTAATGGGAAAACACGAAACAAAAAGCCTCAGCATTAGGTTTAAAGTGTATACGGTTAATGATGTCATAGACATAAATGACACACTAGAATGACATCATCTGTTTGTTTACTTGGGTCATGACCTCGGAACAGCCAATCACAAGTCTGATAAGTGATCTACAACATATTAGGGCCACCACGAGTCCTAAATATTGGACTTGAGTACTCGAGGGTCAAACTCTACTAGTATCTGACACTTGCACTGGATGTTAGTGAGACCAAGGAATAAAGTAACATTGCATTATGCATCTTAATTCCAGCGCTGAACATGGATGCCAAATCATGCTAATGTATGCATTCCACACATTTGACTTTTGTTGTCCTTCATGTTGCATAGCCCTGTAATGTAACCGTCAACTAATATATGACAAAATGACGTAAAATATAATTAAATGAACGTGCTCTATTTTTCACGGGTACTCAAGTCCTGTGAACGGACTTGAGTCTTGCTAGATGACCCATGTCCGAGTACTCGTACGATATTGATCTACAGTGGGTCATCCCTTACACGGGTGTGTAAGAAATTGCTATGTCAAATTGGAGTACTTAGTTCTGTACTGGTATGATATAGAGGGTATGATTTTTTATTTGTATAATCATGGAAAATTTGATGAAACAGATTTAACTTAAATTGAATTCCCAGATTTGTTTTTAGATTTCAAGTCAAATTATAATGTATATAGTGAAAGGATCTGGGAAGACTATTATCTCAGAAATACACAATTGTATAACATGTATGAATTGCAGTTTGTTTTCTCGATATGTGCAAATGACAAATATCCTTTATGAAGGACGTGTTTGAAACATTTTACTTCTTCATAACTGGCTGTTATCATGTATTCATCTCTGACTGTCTTCGTTTTTTACTCCACCAGGTTTTATTATTTTTATTATTATTTATTTATTTACTTTTTTGTAGTACTTTTTGTTTGTTTGTTTTGTTTTTGTTTTTTTAAACATTTTAGGAGAAAATCTTTGCATTTTAGCGACGACTCGAAAGATATAAAATATATTTATTTTATTTATACATATCAAGCAATATTAGTTCTTGAAATTATATTGATTTTTATATTTTTGTTATTAAAAATAGGTGTATTTTAGTATGTTTGTTCATTTTGTTTTAAAACAAAACAGCATATAATGCATTATCTTTTTATTGTTATTCTGAGATAACATTTGAAACAATTAATTTTAATTTAATGATTTTTACAGTAAGCAGAAGCATTACTATACATCTATAGAACCAGCTGATTTCAGTTTATTTAATGGACGTCAATTATGTTCATTTTCATCAGGGTGTATGTGATTTGTAAAATATGTGCGAATGTGTGCATGTATGCGATTTGGGGGGTGGGGGTGTAAATCATACAAAGGTTTTGTATATAGAAGTTGTTGTATGTATTTAATAGGAGAAAACTACATTAAGTCTTACATTAAAATCAAAATGATTTTACTGTATTTCACAACCTTAGCTGCTATGACAGTTAGTATTATTCTTAAGATGGTCACAAAATATTTATTTATCTTTGGTCCAATTCTTAACCATCTTTGGTCCATTCTTGACCAATGGTTAGTTATAATCTTTTTAAAAGTGTGAAATTATTAATAAAGTAAAATGTGTTGAGTTTGAATCATTTAAATGCCAAAACATTAGAACTTATACTACAGCACATATATTGTTTTGTGTTGAGAAAGAATCATTATGCCATGTTGTCATCACATTGATTACTTCAGTAATTACAGCCACTGTTTTCTCTGTTCAAATAAGTATTCACAAATAGATATTCAGTTAGTGATTACACTGTCTGGTCATTTCTTTGTTTATGCCATGTGCACAACACAACAGTCAAGAATTGAAAATACACAGCAGTCTGTGTTTAGTGCCTTGACCGCAAATCTGTAGATGTAAATCAGTTTAATTAGTTGTGTTTGGAAGGTAATTATTAATTGTACTCATATTTGGTTCCATGATAACTCAGACTTGATCAAGCAGGTTAATTCTCACTTAAATGTAGGGGCCTTTCAAACGGTCAAATATTGTCCTCCCAAGCATTGATAGCTTGTTTTTCTCACGCTAGAAAGTTACATTTGAAAACTTGTCCAAAATTAAAACAAAAGAAGAAAAACATAATTATTTCCCTGAACACCTACACCTGTATATCTCAAATATGGTTTCTGCTAGACTAACTACCTATATAATGCTAGACTAACTACCTATATAATGCTCTTTCAAAACCAAGAAATATGTTACAAATAAATTTGGACAAAACTTGGTTAAATACAGGGAACTTGCATGTTGCATTAAGAGTTGATAAGGATAACATGCAAGTTTATTTAAACTTGGTATGTGTGCATATGTTACTAGTTAATGATATAATATGGCAAGGCAAGATTCCAGCGTTAACAACTTGAACTGTTAAGCAGATCCATGAGGGAATTTTAAACAGTGGCCTCATTAGACAGTTATAATCACAAACTTTGAATATTAACATTCATGGGAACTTAGGAAGCAATGCATATATAATGCACATATATCCAAGATAGTTGTTTTCATGTCAAAACAGATTGGACCTACTTAACTAAAATGTTGTCTCTTGGGTTTTATTTTATTTGTTATTGATTTCTACTTAGATTCGAATGACATCTATGTAAAAGAGCTGGAAATGTTCTGCTCTGAAGAGTTGCCGCAAGTCTTTACGAGATCAGTTGGAAAATTTATAAATCTAATAATAGTTTTAGATCTTCTTTTTATATATATATATGAAGGGTCAACAGGAATAACCTATGATGTCCACTATTGACATATTTTTCGATTATCTACTCTAACCCATATTTAGAGTATGTACTTTTTAACTGCAAACTATTCCAGTAATATAACATGCTCATTCAAACGATATAAGCATATTTTAAATGCATTTAACAGAAAATGCCACACTAGCTATATATATTTTAATGACATTATGGCAAAATAGGTCACATGGGCCAACTTTCAACATGTAGTTATACAGCTCACTTCCGGTCGAGTTAATTATTGAACCGCTGTAGTATAAGAAATTTGTTGAATTAATAGAAAGTAGTAAATAATAAAACAAAAATAATGTGGAATCATTGTGAACCAGACGTCATATACATAAAAACATAAAATACAATGGAATGTCCTGTGATGTCCAAACAGAGAGTCCATGTTATAAAGGTTGTGTAGGTCAAGGTCACAGTAACAATGAAATAAATATCAATAATTATGGTAGGCCATTAAGGGTTGTTCCTAAAATATGCTTGCTCAGGTATAAATAGTTCATGATTGCATTACTACAAAATTGTAAACTTTAAAATTCAATCATCTGAAAATACCAAAAGTGTGACATCGTAGGTTATTCTCATGGACCCTATACACTATAATGCATGTTTACTGAAAAGACTCCACCTGAAACGTTTCCAGAGTATGATTTAATAAATATTTATTCCATAAAGTGGATTAGTAAACAAGCCATATAACTGTCATGCTACAACAGTTTTATACATCCAAAATTTGTGAATAAAGAAAAAGCCTGCTGACCAACTTTTTAAAACATTTATATACAAAATAATGTTAATAAAAAGAAGCCAATATAAAAGTGCATCAAATACAAGTATGTATGTTTGAAGTGAGTAACATTTTAAATATGTCTTTTGTGTTCTTTCAATAATCAGTTAAATTCAGCAATGACTTTGATTTGCCTCTTTGTATACTTTATATTATTACTGGTATACAGACCAAGGTCAACAATGAAACTTTCCCCACACTATTGTTTTGCACAAAATATACAACACAAGTTACTTCATATCCAAAATTCATAAATGGTAGTTTTATTAATTAAATACAATGCACCCAGTTTATTGTTATTGTAGGAAAATGCAATGATTATGATGTCATTTAAAAACAATTAAAAACCCAGCTAAAATGTGTGAACTATGGGATTTGGTTGTTATATGTTAGCTTCACACATATTAAAATAATTGTCAGTTCCACATTGAGCAAAGGATGTTGTTTATATTTATTATGAACTGTGTAGAAAACAATATTAATTTTAAGTTTAAAAGAAGAATTTATCCTGCAATTACTGTATGTATTGTCAAGATATGATGACCAGATAAATTTCCGTATTTTCGGTCACTGACCAAACAGAGCTTTTTAGGACGGAACTACTTTTACACTAATTATGATCCAAAGAAATGATGTAGTGTTATATTACTTATTATTTTATTTCCAGTTCATGATTTTGAATTTTTTTTTAAATGTTTCGAAGACAAATACTAGTATTTGTTTTAAAAATATGAAATAAGTTGTTATTTAAGAACTATTTGTTTTGGTGTGTCAATATTAAAATGTAGGCAATAAGGCATTCAACAGGTATGCCCTGTTTGTTCTGAACAGGATGAAGCTGATTAACTGTCGTTAACCCGTTTCTATTTTTATCAAGAAGAGTGGAAATCATCTCTATTCCTAATTTTCAGTTAGCTCAACGTAAACGAGCAATCTTTTTCACAGTATGACAAACAAAATTCATGACTTCATTTTTGTAATATTTGTCACTTAGTAGTGTTTGAAATCATAGTTCCTAAATATTTATTTTTTGTTGTTTTTATAACAATACAAAAAGTTTATTCCCATTGAAGTAAATAAAGCAATAGAAACTCTAGTGAAAGCAAATGCATCAAGTCCGACTGGTCAATTAACGAGCGATATTCTGTTAGTAACAGCTTATAACCGCTTTAACTGGTCACTCTAGTTGGTTAATGCGAACGGTGGTTGCAGGATAAATTACTTTTGTTTTGTTTATGAAGCCAAAACAGTGGTGTAGAAATAAAAACTTCTGGTACTGGCATATTTCTTTTCCCCAAATATTTTGCCATGTTTATTATCATTTTACAACTATATGTATTACCGGGTAGTGTTAACATTTTGGGACCAAGGATAATAAAAGGGAAAAGGCTGCATATGATGTTTTTTTTAAATTGGGACCAATTTGGCTTGAAATGAGAATAACCATTTCATCTTTTGGAGATGCATCTACAATGTAGCTGCTGAGATAAGTTAATGTTTCTGTTAACACTATGGTACTAGGCCCATAGTTTTGAAGCAATCTTAGCAGGGGTGTAATGATATACTCGAATATATACAGAGGAACCATATTTTTGTTCGGTCTAGTTTAAACTTAAGTTAGTGTCTGTTAAGTTTATTTTTCAAATTCTACCTTATGCTCAGTAAACACCTACTGATATGCCAAATTGACAATCGATTCAGCAGTAGCCTGAAAATATACATCAACATTATTGTGTTGGCGTTATGCAACTTCTGATGGAAGACGATGGTACAAAATTACCGATTAGATGTGACAGTTGTGATCCTAAGTTTGGAGGTTAAACAAGGAACCAAAGAAAAAAAAAAAAAAAATGCTCATCAAACTGTTTCACCATATACACACTTAAATTTGAAATTGTAGCTATATTTCACAGTGCACGATTCTTTCAGCATATTGCGCCATATAGACAGCTGGTTACAGTGTTTTCTACAGTAGCCACAGTAACATTAATACTCTAGTTGGCTGTGTATATTGGATAGTAATGTATCACAGAGTAGTATGGAAACAGAACCTTCAGTTGTAAAATATACTTCATAGTTCTTTTCATACTTAGAATATTCTAATCTGAAGTCTACGAGTGGAATAATGACCAAGACGACAAAGTCCTCTATGGCCTACAGTGGATTTTCCCTTCAACTGTTGCAATAGAATAAACTGTGCATGACAAATAAAAATACCACTTTGTACTGAAGTGCTGTTTGCAAATGTCTTTATAGTGATGTAAATAATGAAAAATGTATAATACATGTATGTAATTTAATGGGAGAAGTGTGCAATCACGGGGTAATAAACATCTTTGTAAGACAAATGGCCATTGTTTGTTTTCATTTCACACCACTTCACTCCATTTGTTTGTTTTCAAAATACAGGTGGGATATTTCGCTTACCTGCAAAACTACCTCTGCTCATAACTAATTCAAAACAGAAACCGATAGTTTGACATTAATAATTTGACAAAAAGTCCCAATTACTTCAATGAATAAGTATTGCATCATTAACATTAATACAATCACTGGGTATAGCAACTTTCTGAGAATACAATATTAAGATATTTGGGTCTTGACACGGAGTTTCTGGTTGGCATCTAGCACACATACCTACAGTTGTATCCAAATAATGTTAATCCTGAAATTTGTTTTATTGGTTTTTAATGAACAGTTTCATTGATGTGGGACTATTTTTTTTATTCGTTTCACATCACAATGATGAACATCCACAGAAACTAAAACAAGTTTCATCCATCTAGCAGTTTGTGAGAAATGGAGCTAATGACGAAACTTAACTGATTTTCAATTCTTTTTACACTGCACTATGATTTACACCTACAGATGCAACTATACTCTTCAAAAAAAGAAACGCAAAAGGGTACAAATGGGTTATAACTCCGATTTTATGTTTCCTACCGGTTCATGCTTTGTGAATATAAGGTCATTGCATGTCCCAAACACATTCCCACGGTTACATTCGATAAAACGCAGCTACTGTAAAATAAAGTTTCAAAATGTGAATATTCGCAAAAACACAGCCACGTGCAAACCATGTCACCACTGCACGTGCGTTGTCTGCACGTGCAACATGAACACCGACAGTATAAAAGTGCAGGGTGTTCGCTTGCCTGGCCTCTGTATCTGGCCGACAGTTGACAATCCAGGACATGCCACGTCTCAGTGAACCGCAGAGAAACAATGCCATCGGCCGACTAGACGCAGGCGAATCCAGAACGGCCGTTGCCAGGGCATTCCATGTGTCCCCAAGCACCATCTCCAGACTGGGGGACCGTTACCAGCAACATGGATCAACACGTGACCTCCCTAGATCCGGTCGACCACGGGTCACTACCCCCGGGCAGGACCGCTACATCCGGGTACGCCACCTTCGGGAACGATTGACTACTGCCACCTCCACAGCCGCAGCAATACCAGGTTTGCGCAGGATATCCGACCAGACCGTACGGAACCGCCTGCGTGAGGTAGGAATTCGTGCCAGACATCCAGTTCGAGGTGTCATCTTAACACCACAACACCGTCGACTCCGACTGCAGTGGTGCCAGATTCATCGACAATGGCCTCAACTGCGATGGAGACCGGTGTGGTTCAGTGACGAGTCCCGATTTCTGCTCCGACGTCATGATGGAAGATGTCGCGTGTATAGGCGTCGTGGTGAACGTTATGCGGCAAACTGCGTGCAGGAAGTGGACAGATTCGGCAGGGGTAGTGTCATGGTGTGGGCAGCCATCTCACACACTGGCAGAACTGACCTGGTCCACGTGCAGGGCAACCTGAATGCACAGGGCTACCTGAATGCACAGGGCTACATTGACCAGATCCTCCGGCCACACATCGTTCCAGTTATGGCCAACGCCAACGCAGTGTTCCAACATGACAATGCCAGGCCTCACACAGCACGTCTCACAACGGCTTTCCTACAGAACAACAACATTAATGT
The DNA here is from genome assembly GCF_016097555.1 of Gigantopelta aegis. Classification (NCBI taxonomy): domain Eukaryota; kingdom Metazoa; phylum Mollusca; class Gastropoda; order Neomphalida; family Peltospiridae; genus Gigantopelta; species Gigantopelta aegis. The sequence goes on from NC_054707.1 coordinate 31,570,592, forward strand.
CCTTTCTTGGCCATCGACATCACCGGATTTGAACCCAATTGAGAATCTATGGGACGAGTTGGACCGACGCCTCCGACAGCGACAACCACAGCCCCAGACCCTGCCCGAGCTGGCAGCAGCCTTGCAGGCCGAGTGGGCCACCATCCCCCGGGACGTCATCCGTACTCTGGTTGCTTCAATGGGCAGGCGGTGCCAGGCAGTTGTCAACACACGCGGAGGCCACACCCGGTATTGACTCCAGATGACCTTGACCTTGGTGGTGTGTCCTATCACTTACTCACAATGGACTAGAGTGAATTGTGAACAATCCTACAACATTTGGTAATTATCGGACTCGCCATTCAATAATTAAATCAATTCTCCAAATGTTACGACAATGTGGTTTTGCGTTTCTTCTTTTGAAGAGTATATAAACCAAGTTTCATTGACATAGAACTTTTAGTTTGTGAGAAACTTGTGTAAAAGATGATGTCTTTAATACCTTTATCTTACCTTTTTACTATGTAGACAGTTATGCTAAAATTACAAGACCAAACTAGAAAGTATTTATGGCATCCTTGTAGATGGTTCCCACAGCACAACCTGTCCTAAGAAAACAATCTCTGCAGTTCGTGAAATCTTGCTCCAAGGATCAATTTTTTAAGAAAACCCCTCCCCCCATCTACAGAATGACTCATTCCAGAAACTATTATTCAGACATTCTGCACTAGTATGGTCAGTTTGAAACCAAACATTTCACCAACGACACAACTGCAAGTGAACCTTTTGTGGCATGTGTATCATAAATTATTTACGAGTCGTTAAAATAAATGTGGTATGCTCTATGGCTCCATCAACAACACAAGACTAAAGGTAATTCAGAAGAAACATTTATTTGATTGTAGAAGCAAAAAAAGAAAATCAAATCTTTTGAAAATTGTTACACTCCAGTAGTGCAAGTGATTCATAATACTTGCAAAACAAAACTTTAATTTTGCTTGAAAACAAGAAGCACCAGACTACTGACCTTAATGTGGCTGAAAACCACACATCCACTTGTACAGAAAATCAACTTGTTAAAATAAGTTACCTGTATTTATCAATAATAACTTCACTTTAGTGAAATTTTTTAATTATTATTATTTTTAATTACTTATCATATGTTCATTCCCCACAATAAATGAAGCAAAAATATACGAACAATACCGAGCTGTACAATTGACACAATTACGAAAGCATGCAAATAACTGTTCTGTGAACAGTAAATCTTTACTGCAATGTTCTATTATTCATACTTATTCATTAGAATTGTAACTCTGTATAATGGAAACAAACTTGCACGAGTGCTGAAATGTAAATTAAAAGAAAAATTAACAGAAGTAAACCAAGACAAGTGGACGTAATCGTGTTTTGACCGTTTCATTTTAAAAACGTACAACAGTGCATTTCCATTTGAGGAGAGAGATCAGACCAATCTGCTAACCACACAAAGGTCAAATTAACTTGCTAACCACACTAAGGTCAGATTAACTTGCTAACAGCACTAAGGTCAGATTAACTTGCCAACCACACTAAGGTCAGATTAACTACTTGTAAAAATAATAAATAATCTGCTGCTTCTTTCACCTATAAAAAAAATAATATATGTATCTGTTGACAACAATACAATACCTTCCAACAACAAGTGTTAACACTATTACTATCACAAACTTTTTCAAAAATAAAACAAATTCTACCTTTGCTATCACATTTGTTTTACATTGGTACATATAAAATATCTAGACTAAGTAAATAATGAAAATGCATGTATTGATTGAAAACCTATTTTATTGTACAATGAACCAAAGACAACTTATGAGGCCTTCATGCCTCACAAGAATATGGTGACATTTTACTAAATAATCGTCATTATCTAGTATGTCGGAATGAAAGTAATATTTAACACATTAGTTCAAACATGCAGACCAAATATACCATTTATTTTGGGGGTATTCTCTTCTCTGCATTAATTCACTTTCTGTATACATTTTATATTAGTTTAGTGACCAAAAACACCCAACCAAATATCATTTGAAAATTAGTGCAACTAGTTGAACTATAAAGTGCAGCTATCGGTTATACATACATTATACATTAAATTTTGGATGTACCATAGGTTATTGGAAGGCATCATATTTCTATTGTAACATAAAGCTCATTTATTCTTTTGCATTTTTTTTTTTTTTTTTTTCAATATGAAATTTATATTTGTTCAAAAGAAACACATACAATCATGTTCAAAAGCACTATAATGAAACAATACTGAATGACATAAACATAAAAAATATGCAGTTTGAGAGTGAACATGACAGAATGCAACACCTTTGAACAAAAATGTTGTGGAACATAGAACAAGTGCACAGATGTTGGAACATGCCCTTGTGTTTTTTTCTTCTTGTTATCGTCAGTTTTGAAATTTTACCCCATTTGTTTGGGTCAATGTTACACCTGTTGAAATCGTATTGTCCGTTGTTTTGTTGTTGTCCGTTGAAATTTGCCACACCACACCTACACATGTCCATGCAACCGCAAACACAATGAATTATTTTTGGACCAAAACCTCCCTTAAAAAGAAAATGAGTGCATATTTTTCTTACAACTTCACAAGGAAATGTAAGAAAGTCCCACCCCCCAAAACATATAAATATACAAAAGAATGTTGAATCCAGGGAGATTTTCACGATGGAGGTCCAAGAATATTTCTCAAGTCAGTGTACACAGCTGCACGAAGTGTGTTCTGTTACACCGTTGTTAATGATACGGTGCTGGTGCTGGGCGGCTGAATCCACCACCTCGCCCACGCATGTTCCTCATGGCTGCTGCACCTAAAATGTAAAACAAACTACATTTTAACCTTTCATGTGCAATACTCACTTCATAGTATTAAGTAATACATGTAAAATCGTCCACAATGGTTCAAAATTTTACCTTCCCCAAATTTGTCGATGATTAAATCTTATCTGCAAACGGTTTAAAAATGATAACCAAGGCCACAATTCCGAAATATTTGCACAGGCATATCCATTTTATGTTGCCAAATCGGCAAATATGAATAAAAGTTGAATTTATCAATTTTATTAAATTAATAATTCGCAAGAAAACCCCCTTGAAAATCATGGACCATTTCCTGTGAAAAAAATTAAACATTCACTAGGAATTATAAAACCTGAAAGTAATAATGTTTAATAACGACCATGACAGTATGAATGATGGAAGCACTTTACACACACTGATGAAGTTTCATGGATTCACAACTGTGGTTTCCGCAGTTGTAGATAACAAATACGAGTTACCTCCTCTTGAGCTATTAGTACCACCACCACGTTTTTGAAATCCAGATCCTCCGCTGTTTGTGTTATTGTTGTATCCTTGGTAACCGTCTGGACGGTAGTCATTCCGCGGTGGAAAGCCTTGGTAATTTGATCCTCCTGAGAGAATAAACAGCAGTCTTTTGTTTTACTAGGAACCATTTCTTCAAAAACTTAACTGTTGATTACATCTAAAACTTCACAGAAAAGTGTTAAAAGTAAACACATCCAAACAAAGGTGGGAAAAGAACTCTCCCCCCTCCACCCCCAATATTCACTATATACTAATGCTGCATTCATCTGGTGCTCGTGAATATCGTAAATTCACAAGTCACAAATTGTGAACACTACTTCACCGAATAGAGTGGTGGGATGTAGCCCAGTGCTTGCTTAATGCACAGTCGGTTTGGGATCAATCCCTGTCAGTGGAACAACTGGGCTATTTCTCATTCCAGCCAGAGCACCACGACTGGTGTACCAAAGGCCGTGGTATGTGCTATCCTGTCTGTGGGATGGTGCATATAAAAGATCCCTTGTTACGAATGAAAAAATGTAGCAGGTTTTCTCTCTAAGTCTATATGTCAAAATTACCAAATGTTTGACATCCAATAGCCAATGATTAATAAAATCAATGTGCTCTAGTGGTGTCATTAAACAAAACAAACAAACTAACAAAGTGGAGAGCATTCAGGCGATTTATAGACAATCTGCACTGTCACTCCAATCTCACCCCACCCCCACAACTCATAATTGATTTATAGACAATCTACACTGTCAGTCCAATCTCACCCACCCCCAAACTCATAACTGATTTAGTGACAATCTACACTGTCAGTCCAATCTCACCCACCCCCAAACTCATAACTGATTTATAGACAATCTACACTGTCAGTCCAATCTCACCCACCCCCAAACTCATAATTGATTTATAGACAATCTACACTGTCAGTCCAATCTCACCCACCCCCAAACTCATAATTGATTTATAGACAATCTACACTGTCAGTTCAATCTCACCCACCCTCAAACTCATAATTGATTTATAGACAATCTACACTGTCAGTCGAATCTCACCCACCCCCAAACTCATAATTGATTTATAGACAATCTACACTGTCACTCCAATCTCACACACCCCAACCCATAATTGATTTAGAGAAAATATGCACTGTCAGTCCAATCTCAAATACCCAATCTCACAATTGATTTACAGACAATATGCACTGTCACTCCAATCTCACATACCCAATCTCACAATTGATTTATAGACAATATGCACTGTCACACTCCAATCTCACATACCCAATCTCACAATTGATTTATAGAGCAATATGCACTGTCACTCCAATCTCACAATTGATTTATAGACAACATGCACTGTCACTCCAATCTCACAATTGATTTATAGACAATCTGCACTGTCACTCCAATCTCACACACCCCAACTAATAATTGCACAAATGATTTGTGTTTGTTCCGCCATTTTTTTCTACGAGTTGTGAAAACTAAGACAGAAAATCCTACCCCAGTTCACAAGTTGTGTTCACCAAACGAATGGTCTTCACTTGTGTATTAGGAAATACGATATTCACGACTTCTATGAACACAGCATTAGTATCGAACCTAAACGTTTATCAAGGAATAAACAATGTGCTGTTGTGCCGTGTTGGCAATCAAAATACGTCAAGAACCGTACTTCAGGTTACCAGGAGGTTACTATTAAAAACCAGCTAATGTTTTTTTTTAACCGTGTGTTATTCAGATACAAGATAACTGTACACTAAAGAGAAAAATCAAAATGGTACAGATTCCAAGAGAATCAGGACTACATACATCCTGTCTTGTAACCACTGAAAGGAGAGACGGTGTGACAATACACAGACTAGGGTCTAAACCACATTGTTAACAACTACAATAAATTACTCTCCGGCTTTTAATTACCATTAGATTTCCCCCACATTTTGTCCAGACATAAATTGTAAAAAACAAAAACCATTATGGTGAAACAGATTGTACATCTTAGATTGTAATCATGTCACCTATATCGACTTTTTTGAGATCTCGAAGAAAAAACACACATTTTTTTCACTGACTGCCATTTTTTTTTTTTTTATGGAATATTCTTCAAAAGGGGTGGGGAAAATGTGGAGCAAGCAAAGTATATGACGTAATTAATCTGATGACATGACGATTGCTTTATACTTCAGATTATGTCACATCTATGAGAGGAGAGTAATTTATCATAGTTGTTAACAAATAGTTATGACTTGAGTTATAATCAATGAAAAACAAGGGCTTTGAAAATATAGACTAGAGACTTCTAACTAAAAAAAACCCGAACAATAATTATGTGACTGTGTCTGCAAAAAGGTACAGATGATGTAAAATGTCAAATTATTTTCTGGGCATTTTTTGATAGTCAGTGTTTATAAGAATATGATTTTAAAGATATGTTTGACAATAGGAATTTTGATTAAGTAATAATGAAAGTTGTTTCTATTTTTAAAAGAAAGAAAGAATGATTGAATAAATGAATGAATGAATGAATGAATGAATGAATGAATGAATGAATGAATGAATGAATGAAAGAATGAATGGTTTAACGACATCCCAGCATGAAACAATCTTAAGTTAAAAGTTTGTTTTGTTTAACGACACCACTAGAGCACATTTATTAATTAATCATCAGTCATTGGATGTAAAACATTTTGACATTTTGACATATAGTCTTTAAGAGAAAACCCCTTATATTTTTCCATTAGTAGCATAGGATCTTTTATATGCACCATCCCAGTGTTTTCTGTCACTGACATCATGCCTCATCAGTACTCTGTTGTATCTCAAACCAAGTGCTATGTTAGACAGACTAGAGAGAACTATAATTGATCAAGGAAGAGAAAGGTAACAATACAGACCAACTAGTTAATTATTCCCAAGTCTCACCTCTACCACGACTTCCCTGTCCTCGAGTGAAGCCATTCTGCATCCCATTGCTGGAAGACCCTCCTCTAGATCCTCCCCGATTGCCCCGGAATCCATTACCTCCTCGACCACCTCTCTGCGCTCCATCACCGGCATAACGGTTGTCTGTGGTATCAACCAACGTACATAATTAACATAGACCTTTTATAAACAGTCATCTCGGTTAACGTTCTTTTAATTGTAAACAATGCGAGTTGGTGGAGATTTCTGAGAATTTGGAAAAAATAAATAGTATTTCAACATATTAAAGACTAAAGACAATATCAAAACATTATTATGGTTAAATTATCATTGAACTAAACCAAATTATAAGGATTGACCAAGTATTTTGAAACAATGGTCAATTCCAATTATTACTGACAAAACCCCAGAAATGCTGCTTATTTTGAAGAATGAAATAACCTCCTGTTATTCTGTCAGTATTTATGTTAACCAACCGACTGCACAAAATGGTATACAGCACTGACACCATGTTATCGTGGGCGTCGGTTAAGAGAAAGAAGCAATAATTTATTCAACACATTTTAATTATGGTTATTAAAAGTTAAAGTTTGTTTTGTGTAATGACACCACTAGAGCACATTGATTAATTAATCATTGGCTATTGGATGTCAAACATTTGGTAATTCTGGGTCATCAGATAAAACCGCTAAATTTTTCCTAATGCAGCAAGGGATCTTTTATATGCCCTTTTCCACAGACAGGAAAGCACATACCACAGCCTTTGGCCAGTTCTGGTGCACTAGCTGGAATGAGAAAAAAGTCCAATCAGTTGAATGGATCCACCGAGGTGGTTCGATCCTGCGACACAAGCACCTCAAGTGAGCACTCATCCGAATGAGCTAAATCCCGCCCCTATTATGGCTACATGATGACAGACATATGGTTAAGGACCACACAGATAATGAAGAGGAGAAACCTGTTGCTGCTAAGCAATGGGCTACTCATTCCCATTATCAGCAAAACATCTGAAGCATATCACAGTCTTTGTTACACCAGCTGTGGAGCACTGGCTGAATGAGAAGTAGCTCAATGGGTCCAGTGCCGGGGATTGATCCCAGCCGGCCTGCGCCTCAGTTGGTGCCGAGCTGGTTATGTGGCATGACACTCACTCTGATATGTTGGTGAGTCCGCGTCCTGGCTGGCGGGTCCCTGCTGTGATCCTGTCTCAGACAGGGCGCCCTGCGATCCCGACTGGGAGTACATCGACTGGAATACCGGCGCACTGGCGTTCATTGTGAACTTCTTCTCTGCCTGGCTCGCATCCTCAGAGTCGTCCTGGTCAAGCAAAACAAAACAAAAAATAAATTATTAACCACGTTCACAAATAAAACATTAAAAAAGGTATTTTGGTTTTACACCACCACTAGATCAAGGAACATTTTGTTCAGTATAGCATCACAACTCATTATGCACGTTTCACAGATCGCTACACAATTTCAAAACATTACACAGTAGTTGCTAATCAATTTTCAAATGACTAGAAATATTGCCAATAATGATTTTGATAACAAAATGTTACTGGTCATCAGTTATTTAATGTCAAACATTTGGGGTAAGTTGAGCCATCCATTTGTCGTTAATGCTTGCTAGAATGGTTGCTACGCTACACATTAAACCAAATGAATACATCGGGAACCAGTCCCAATAGCTTGCAAACATTTAGAGAAAAAGAGCTGGATGAACTTGGTGAATAAACACAAAACCACAAGTGTTCCATACCCCTCTTTTGTGACCCCCAAATAAGACTCAAAAACAAATGCTGTATGTTTATTTTTATCTTACTTTCATATGTACAGTATTTGTACACACATGACAAGCTCCACAATCTGACAATTGCAAATCTTATTTTAAAAATTAAATTGGGTAAATTGTCATGAAAGTCAAACTGTAACAGTTCATTTCAGCTCTATATCTCAAAGCATTGTGAATAAAACATACAGAAAACTATATGTGAGGCAGACGGACATATAGACAGAGATGAAACTTGGAATTTTAAAAGTTTAATAGATGATTTGCCAAAACTTCCTGCTTACCAAGAGTTAGGCCCGATATCTGTCTAATTGCATACTTTTACAACTGCCATATGTTCACAAAGCCACCAAACAGATCTAATAACCTTCATATTCAAATCTGAATATCCTGGGTAGTATAGTACACACTTAAAACAAACTTGTTTTCATGGTCATCAATAAAATCCCCATGTAAATGTTGCTGTGCTATTAATGGCAGTATTAATTATGAAAGTTGTAGTCATTTATTTCATTTGTCTTAAAATCAGACATTTTTGTTAAATAAAAAATATATGAGATAAAAATCTATTAATATATGTCTAATGTATAATTCTATAGACAAAAACACAACTAGAACATGTATATGACTTTCATAAAATTAGGTACTCACACATTTGTTTGAAAAAATATAACAATTACCTGCGTGGGAGGCATGGGTATTGATGGAGGCAAGTCAAACTGCGAAACGGAATTCTCTGTTACCGATTGGCCTATCATGGTGTGTGAAATCTGCGGCGTGGAATCGCCCACTGAAGGGAACATGGAATCGCCAGGCAAGTTCTGTGACAGGCCACTCTGGCCGAATGATGAACTAGTAAAGTCGAGCCCAATGTTGGGATCTGCTGCTTGAGAGTATGGCTTAGGCTGATCGTTGGACACGGAATCGGCCGTCTTGCTGAGCTGGTCACCAAAGCCAGGTCTGCCGAACGTGGGCTGTGTTAACGGGTCGGTCTGTCTGGGCTGGCGAGACATAGGCTGTGCAGCAACCACAGCCGGGTCTAAGTGTGGAGCTGAAAATTACAACACATAAATGAAGAAATAATCTGTGTTTTTTTTTTTTTTTAAAACAATACCCGAGATGTACAGTATGTTTATCAGCAAATAAATCCACATATTATGGTCACACATGGAATGACAAAAACCAACAGGTTTGCTGCAGCATATTCCTATGATTTAAAACTTAATTTTCTATAATATAAAGCATGAAAGAAAAAAGTGTTTTATTTCACAATGCACTCAACACATTTTAATTAGTTATAGTACATCTTAAAAACATGCTGCTGCCACTGCATGGGCTACTCTTTTTGATTAATTAACAGCCAAAGATCTTGTTATATGCTCTATCCCATAAACAGGATAGTACATACCACAGCCTTTGTTACAGCAGTTGTGGAGCACTGGCTGGAACGAGAAATAGCCCAATGCACACATCGATCCTAGACCGACTGTATATTGGACCATGTCACACCACAAAACTATAAAAGTGAAATTACGATGTAGCATCATCCCTTTCCTGTTTAAAATCCACTACCATGACATCAAATAAAGATAGCAAATTTTTATTGCTGGTGCCAAATATTGCAAATAATGAAAACAAGTGAACAAGCAATAGTCAGTCACACATCATCAAGCAGGGATTTATCCAGGATCCCATGCCTAATGGGATTGGGAAAATTAGCAAGATTTTAGTCATAAATTGGAATTTTTTCGGGCCACTGAATTTGTGCTTCTGTAATATTATTTAAAGTATATAATTAATTTATATTCATTTAGTTTTATGAGACTGTTCTTAATTAAATAAATAAATAATAAAAAACAAAATTCATTTTTTATTGTTCTGATTTTTAGTTACATAATGGAGACAACTGTTCTTAAATTTCTAAACTGCTAATACCATTTCACAATACCATAGTGGTAATTACATGTATTTGTGTAACCGTGTTGACCGACATGCCAAACCTCCACATATATTGAAAAGAAAATTATCGATCCAGACTTTTAAAATTTAATAGTGGTATGTGAAAAGTACCCACCATAAAGAATTATATTTTAAAATAAATTGATATCATATTTATATTCATGATAAAGAAAACCAGAAAAAAACCCCACTTAGTTAGCAAAAATTGCATCACAGTTAAAAACGCTACTCTTGCCCACAAATTAGTAATAAAGCGAGAAATAAAATAGGAACCAATTTTGTTTATGTAGGTGCATTGTTAGTATTATATTTGTGCTGTTTCATCACTTGAAAAATTATTTCTTGCCTATCTTGCTATTTTAATTCTGTAATGTTGGGGGGAGGGGTACCGTTTAATGGTTCGCAAACATAAATCGTGATGTGCCACCTTAAAAGACTGGTCATTGTTTGCATTATTACGCCTACACTATGTTACAGCAACAGCTGTTTGGTTGTCAGTGATTAGAGGAAAATGGCGGCAAAACGACTTGAATGTTTTGTATTTATCTTGGACTTGAATTACATCGGTAGGTATATCTACTACAGGAATGGGACAGATTATTGGTGAGCATATATTCATTAGTGGACTGTTGCTTGTGGAAGAAGGAAATGTTTTAACGACGCACTCAACATTTTATTTTGTTGCTTGTGGAAGAAAATCAATCTTCTTTTTTTTCCATACGATTGGTGTATACCAGTAGTGGGGGTTGATTTAATATTTTATTCCTCACTGGCCATCGGATTCAAACAATATACTTATTTGGTAGATATACTGATGACAACTAGCATTGTTTATGCTTTGAAAATTGCAATCTCTCTGGATAGAATTTTTTTAATCAGATCTTATGTATTGTATGCTAAGGCCTGAAAACAGCAACTGTAAATTATGTCACAGTTTGTTTTGGTAACATTTTATAAGATCATGTTGCGTGATAACAGCTGCTTCCAACTGTTGTTTTCGGGATTCTGCAACTGTGTTAAATTAATTTATCAGAATAGACATAATTACCTAAATATATAGTCACCAAATTGGGAATTTATAGCCACGAAATTGGAAAGTTTGAATGACAATTGCTTTATTGAAGGGGCCGATGTTCGGCACTGAACAACGCCTGGATAAATCCCCGTTAAGGGACATCATGATTTTAGTGTTTGCTCTGCACACCAACATCACCTACATGATTCAATGTCAATAGTTGATTCTTGGAGAAAGTTGAAAGTTCCTTGCATCGGTGTGATGATTTCGTCGACGGGTTTCTGCCGCTGCTCAGTGTAGCTGTCTGTGTAGAATGCTGATTGCTGGATTTCACTGATCTGACTGCTGGGCACCTTGTCCATTGTCCCACTCTCCGGCTGGACAATCACTTGGTCGAACGATAGCTCCTCCGGTTCCGGAGCCACTTCGCTCGCAACAGCCACGTCAACGCTACCCATTTTCTCAACTATGTCTTCTGTCTCCTTGGCTACTGGGGCTAAAGTTAAAAAATATATATATACTTTCGTTACAAAATAATTTCTGCTATACCAAACCAAAGTGTACAGTCCTAAGCGTTATGAGAAATTTCAACAAAAACAGACATATTAATCTGAAGGTTGTCCCACAACTGATAAGACGATTAACTCAAGTTACTATAAATATTTGTGTTGTGGATACAAAAAGCAATTACTGCTTACCCCATGTGATCAATTCTGGTACACTGGTGGCACCTACCGTATATCTTCACCTATAAGTCAATTCTGGTACACTGGTGGCACCTACCGTATATCTTCACCTATAAGTCAATTCTGGTACACTGGTGGCACCTACCGTATATCTTCACCTATAAGTCAATTCTGGTACACTGGTGGCACCTACCGTACATCTTCACCTATAAGTCAATTCTGGTACACTGGTGGCACCTACCGTATATCTTCACCTATAAGTCAATTCTGGTACACTGGTGGCACCTACCGTATATCTTCACCTATAAGTCAATTCTGGTACACTGGTGGCACCTACCGTATATCTTCACCTATAAGTCAATTTTTTTTCACCCAAAAATTATTTTATAACTTGGGGGGTCGACTTATAAGAGGGTAAAAAAAATTCACCTAAAATTTTTACCGTTTTGGGGATTATTTTACAAGTTTTATTGTTGAAGTATGCCCTGTATTTATACTCAAATATGTTAATTTGACACATTTATTTTTTTATAACCTTTTTTTTTGTTTGGCATTAGAACGGTTTTGGTTATGCAAAAAGGCGATCTCATTCACATGCCAAGAGAACAGTCCACTTAGTTAAAATAACAGTCATCACTAATAGCAAAAATGTAAACAATACTAACTACCTGTTGCCTGAGTTTATTTTGAAATCTGGTCACTGGCATTAATGGTTGTTCAAACAATGTTTTGTCGGTGATTAACTTCATGAATATTACTGAGCTTTCCCTTAAAGCAGCTTAGACTGATATCTACAGTTCACTAGAGCAATAGGGGTCATACATAAAAACCAGTGTACTTTCCAGAGTTATCCTCCTTACATGTATTAATATGGCGGAAAAACATGTGATTAACTGATACTTTCAGTTTTATTGTAGTGATCTGTTGTCAATGTTTATAAATAAAGTTGTTGTTTGTGCACAAAACCATGCTGTACAGTGCCATATGGTAACAGCCAAACAGCTTTCACTATCTACTAAGGGAATATTTCGTTTTGATGCTGTTACTTGTTTGCAATGTACAAAACGTTAAAACCGAAGTTTGTAAAATAATTTTCTTTTGTTCAAATATTGTACATTATTGTTCTCATGTGCTGAAAATAAGAAATACTTCAATATTTATAAGTTGTTTTTCATGGCTCGACTTATAAAGTGATCAATAAAAAAATAAGTTTTCAGGGCTTGAAATTAGGGACTCGACTTATAGCCGAGATCGACTTACAGGCGAAGATATACGGTAAGTCTGCGCACCTAAGCATTTGTGTTATATTTTAAAGTTAAAATATTTCTTTAAAAATATTTGTTTCACTGCCACAGTACAATGGAACAATAAACGTGTTCCAACTAAAGTTATTTTAATTTTAATGTTTTTTAAACTCAAGTAATGAGCACATCTTTAGTGGGACCTTCCAGCATTTAATGGCCTGCACAGCAAACAGTAAAACAACCACTTCTGTCGCTAATGTTTACATAAAACAGCAACAAACAATGGATCCGACTTTTGTAAGTTCTAAATAACAAACACTTCCTGTTATAGTCTGTTTCAGAAACATTTAGATTGTGCAAATCAGATAAATATAAATGGTGTTCCATGCTCCTTAGTTTGGACAACACAAAATGACAATATAAAAAAAGCCAATGTAAACATATTTGATCATTATTCAACAAATATTGTCTGTTATTAACTGTGTAAATGAGCACAAATAGTGTTCGTTTGACATATAGAACAATCAATGATAATTTTGAAACAGACTATAGCTAAAATAGGCCATGCTGTAAGTACAATCTTCAAAGTCTGTGTGCAGCCATTTTGAATTGTGTCACTCGGAGGGAAATTCAAAGTGTTCTTGGATGTTTACGTCAACAGATAAAATAAGACATTCATTTCATTTATGAATTCATAAATTACAATAAGGTATGTATTGAAGCTTCTATGTAAATTTTATGTAAGTTGATATGCAAGGTTGATCATTACAACGTTGACAGACACATGTTGACAGACAGGTGATAGAAAACACGTTGATCGAGGCTGGCAAAAGTATACTTTTAGTGCATTAATTCAGTTTTTTTCAATAAAAGTGTTATCAACCAGTTTTATACATATATTCACAATCAAGATGTGTTGTTTTAGCAACGGTTTTGTGAATTAAATTAACGTTGTTTGTTTGTTTACAAACATACCCCGACACTTGTTTCAAGACGTAATGTAACATCATTAACGTGCGCAGATGTTTGTGCTGAGCAGACTAAGGTGACATTAGTGTATACCCTAAATAAAAACTGATTGAAACTAGAAGATAAAAAACCACAGGGAAATAATTGAAACATTTACAAAATGTTCCTGCACTGTCCGACACTGGCAACATGAGAACTAACTTTGCCAGTAAAGTATTGTTGTCTAGATACACTAATTATTTAAATTTTCTTGGATGGACAGATGCCAGACAAACCAGTATCAGATTAGCTCTGTTGAAGAATATCACAGTGGAACTACAGATCAGACTGGATCCAATCTGGGAGAGCAATGTTACCTTCCACCTGTTCTTCGGCTTTGCGTGCATTCTCGAAATATCCGCAGTCACCAATGAGGTTGATGAGGTCCTTCAGCTCCTTGTACGTGGTCCCCACCACCTCCTTCTCCTTCGAGTCGAGCAGGCTGACGATGTGCTCGGCCGCCGATGCCAACTGTTCGGCGTAGTTGTCGTCATCCCGAGACGGACTGATCAGCTGGTACAACTCATCCAGCTGATTCAGATTTTCTTCTGTTAGAACCTGAAACGTAACAAGAAAATCTAACTACAACAACGACAAGTTAACAGATTTCTTATGAAAAAAATGTACATCCTTTTTAAAAAGCCATCAAGTCTCAGTCAACAATATAACATAAAACAGATTTCTTACCCCAAGTATACCTTTTGAGTTGGTTAAAAGTTAAAAGTTTTGTTTTCAGACACCACTAAAGCACATTGATTTATTAATTATCGGCTATTGGATGTCAGATATTTGATAATTCTACCATATACTCTTTGAGAGGAAACCCACCTCAGTTTTCCATTAGCAAGAGACCTTTTATATGCACCATCCCACAAACAGGATAGCACATACCATGGCCTTTGATATGCCAGTCGTGGGGCACCGGATGGAACAAAAAATATCCCAATGACAAACCGTGTATCAGGTGCGCGCTTTACCACTAGGCTACATCCCGTCCCCTCTTGAGAAGGAAAGAAAGAAATGTTATTTAACGACGCACTCAACACATTTTATTTACGGTTATATGGCGTCAGACATATGGTTTAAGAACCACACACATTTTGAGAGGAAACCCGCTGTCGCCACTTCATGGGCTACTCTTTCCGATTAGCAGCAAGGGATCTTTTATTTGCACTTCCAACAGGCAGGATAGCACAAACCATGGCCTTTGTTGAACCAGTTATGGATCACTGGTCGGTGCAAGTGGTTTACACCTACCCATTGAGCCTTGCGGAGCACTCACTCAGGGTTTGGAGTCAGTATCTGGATTAAAAGTCCCATGCCTCGACTGGGATCCGAACCCAGTACCTACCAGCCTGTAGACCGATGGCCTAACCACGACGCCACCGAGGCCGGTCTCTCTTGAGAAAGATGCCACAGACATTAAGTTTATAACATAATGTTTTGGAAAGTTAAAAAAGAAAAAACCACCAAATACAGTGCAGAATGGCAGAAAAGTCCTAAAAATTGTCCTAGAATTCACACAGAAGTGGGAACAAGTCACAAAAATATTAAATTGGTAAATGTGGCAATTTTAATTTTTAAATGAGTTTATTTAAAATGTGACTGAGCACTTGCTATACTGACCGAGCACTTGCTATACTGACCGAACACTTGCTATACTGACCGAGCACTTGCTATACTGACCGAACACTTGCTATACTGACCAAGCACTTGCTATACTGACCGAACACTTGCTATACTGACGGAACACTTGCTATACTGACCGAACACTTGCTATACTGACCGAACACTTGCTATACTGACCGAACACTTGCTATACTGACGGAACACTTGCTATACTGACTGAACACTTGCTATACTGACCGAACACTTGCTATACTGACCGAACACTTGCTATACTGACCGAGCACTTGCTATACTGACCGAGCACTTGCTATACTGACCGAGCACTTGCTATACTGATCGCAATATCTACTTATACTTACCACAGCTCCATGCTTTCCCGTCTTAAAATCATTCCGCACTTTATCAGAGCCCATGTTATCAAGCAAAGTTTGTAGCTTTAACAGCTCACGAATTCTCTTAGTCTCCAAAGCTTGCTTCTCGATTTTCTCTCGCTTCGCTTGCTTCCGAAGTAACTTTTCAGTCTACAAATAACAGTCATGTATAATTAAGTAAAATTACATCTCTAATATCTCTGCTACAGCATACAAAGTTCAACCATGATTTCTGAAGTTCAAACAGGCGTATTATCGGAAATGACCCCACCATTTGTTTAGATGTGAAAAAAACCTCCTACAATATGGAGGATAAAAAATGTTACGAGCAATTTAACTTCAATGTACCATTTAATGTTAGTTCCCACTTGTAGTTTCAGATTTTGTTGTGTTCATGTTTACATCACACATCCATCATTTACAGGTAACTGAACCAACAGTAACACCTATAAATTAATAGTATAAAAATACAGATCATCTTAAAACATTTTACAATTTTGTACAACCACAGAAATACTGATAATTTCAAATAAACATTTTCCTTAAAAAAATATACAGTTAACATGAAGTCCAAAATAAACTTAAAATGTCAATTTACATTAGACTTCAAGTATTATTATAATGGACATTTTCTTACTAATTGTGGAGAAAACAAAATGAACTGCCAAAACAACAATGGTTCAGCTACAAATTTGTATCTAATGGTGGAAATATTTCCTGACTGAAAGGACGTGTATATGTTTAACTATTCCTCATTTAGATTTACACTGGTAAGGCTAACATTCTCACCTCATTATTAATGGTCACAAACTGCATCTTCAGCTCTCTAGCAAATTCCAACGACTGGATAACCAGTTCATATTTTTTTATTGCTACCTGTAAAAATAATATTTGTTATTAAACAATCAAATTACAAAATACTGTAGTAGTACAGATTCACTTAATTTATTACAATTAATGTTGATATTGTTTGAGAACAATTTATAAATATTAATAATTTGTAGCAATTTATGGACAAGCACTAATCTGGGATTGAAAAAGTAAAAGTGACTTCTCCCTAGAAGAAAGGGGATAAGTTTGATAAAAATCCTAATGGACATTTCGAGACAGAAAATTGTAACAAGAAACCAGTGCCATAATTTTGCAACAGAAATATAGTCATTAAAATTTGACTTGCAAAAGACCACAACAAATATTCAAATTCAACAAAGACGACTGCTAGGGAATAACATCCAGGTTAACAATAATTGTTACAACAAAAGCTGTACACAAAAAACAGAAAGAAATGTTTTATTTAACGACACACTCAACACATTTTATTTACGGTTATATGGCGTCAGACATATGGTTAAGGACCATACAGATTTTGAGAGGAAACCTTCTGTCGCCACTACATGGGCTACTCTTCCGATTAGCAGCAAGGGATCTTTTATTTGCGCTTCCCACAGGCAGGATAGCACAAACCATGGCCTTTGTTGAACCAGTTATGGATCACTGGTCGGTGAAAGTGGTTTACACCTACCCATTGAGCCTTGCGGAGCACTCACTCAGGGTTTGGAGTCAGTATCTGGATTAAAAATCATATGCCTCGACTGGGATCCGAACCCAGTACCTACCAGCCTGTAGACCGATGGCCTAACCACGATGCCACTGAGGCCAGTAAACTGTATACAAAGATCCATGCTTAGCAAAAAAACAAGTGGTCATAAGATATAATGTAGATCCTGAAATTAATGCTAAAAATGTGAGTTCGTGTTACTCACATCAATAATATTACGCATATATTTATATGTTTTGCATAGGTGTCCCACATTTTTAAAACAACAACAAAAATTAAAATTCTAATATATTTATAAAACAGAACTGGAAAACAATTCTTTGTAGACGAGACAGACTGTCAAATAGTCCAGCCAGTCATGTGTCACACAGTCACGTGTGATGATTCAGAGTCTTTGGCCACCCTGCCAAAAGCCGACATGATCCATCGCAGAAGAATGGGTTTTAGTACGCTAATATTCGACCGTTACTTTGTCTTTACTGTTCATGTTCCCTGCAACTGTTGGCATACAGTTGTAATGGTACATGTATGCTAATGACATGTATGCTAATGTTTAGCCAGATTTGGATAACTAGACACGTTACGTCGATGTTGGATGCAAAAATGTTATGAATTGATCTCACCAAAAACAAAAGGGACTAAATAGGTTAACTGATGCATACACAGACACGTAATAATTTAAAGGGAGGCCACTTGCATTACTTTCATGTCGCATTTTAGTCTGCCCACCGTCACATTAATTTCAGGATCTACAGTATGTAAATAAAGTTGGATTTAAAAAACCCAGACATAATTCCTAAACATACTAACCAATATGACAATTTAATAATATGCTCTATCTGGTGTGTGTATGCATGCATGTGTGTATATATGTGCATGTGTATGCGTGTTGTGTGTACACCAATGCTGAACTCTACAGGCCAAAGTATGGATGATGCAGT
Organism: Gigantopelta aegis; assembly: GCF_016097555.1. NCBI lineage: Eukaryota > Metazoa > Mollusca > Gastropoda > Neomphalida > Peltospiridae > Gigantopelta > Gigantopelta aegis. The sequence continues at coordinate 31,589,063 of NC_054707.1, forward strand.
AAGCACATGTAACATCCACAAATAATTGTCAACGGTGGATACCTGCTGATCGTGCTCCAGCTCAAATCCATCTTCAGCTTTCTTTCGGATGATATCCAACTTTGACTGGAAGAAGAAAGGTTAAAAAGACTACAACATTTAATGTTAGTTTTCAGTTTTACTTTCAAATATAAAAATTTTGAAAATTCTAAATTTAAAATAATTGTTGTCAGTTCTGTTGGCTTGTTTTAGCCCTGTATGGATGAATGACACTGATAGCAGTTATATATCACTTTTGACATTAAAACAGAAATTATACAGCATATTTAGGAAATGACTACAATTAGATTTTGGTTCATGTGACATATTGGCCTGCATGACTATGAGCAAACTTCATTAAGATGTGGCATATGAATGGAAATGTACATTCACTTAAAAATTGCCCACAATTATTGTTTGGTTCATGCAAGTATGAACCGAAAAAACAATGTGCACACTGTATGACTGTGAAGTAAGACATACAAAAGTAAGCACATTGTTTTTTGGGTCTGTACTTAATGAATCAAAAAATAATTGCGGTCAAATCTTATAATTAAATTTATATCCATACTTTAACAATAAATGTCTGAATTTGTTTTGTTTAGTTTTAAATATGCCTGTAGTATTATCTGTGTAAACTTCATTGATTCTACGTCGCTTAAGAATGCAAATGTTCATTCACTATTATTTGGATCAGGTGATTGCCAAATGACGTCATTTGGTAAATGACATAATTTTGATAAGCAACTTAAAATAAAGTAGGGCTAATGAATTTTTATTCGTGGATAGTAAGTTTTTTAAATCACTATCCCATAGTTAGTGGATTTTATAAATATTCTACAAGCCCTGATTTCACTGATCATAAATGGTTCTAATAGTACAAAATATGTCTTAGTGTTTAAAAACTAGGGTCTGTCCCTTTAAGAGGGTTTGATAATTTAAGCAGCAGACCATTTTGTAACTAAACACTTAAAAACAAAACAGTGAACCAGTTAATAATAAGAAATTACATGTAAAACCAAAAGACCATGCTTGCGGTTGTTTTCTGATAATGCTTGCTTGACAACTGATTATAGTCTGTTTTGATTTTAACAGCTAAATAAAAACAGTAGCTTAGGCATACGTCATTTCCTCCCATAATGAAACCGCAGGTAATATATAGTGGGGCCTATTCGATTGCCACCTTCAGTACTCAAGCACATGTGTGACGTCGAAGGGACAGTAGTCAGAAGGTAAAATAGTTTCTACAAAATTGTATTTGAATTTACATACTATTTCTTGACTCCTATATTTAAGAGATAACACTAAAATAATTAGTGCCAGTGATTTTGGATCAAATGTGTAATGCTTTTATTTGAACGTGTGTTGTAACTCTGATTTGGGTTTATCTAAACCGGAACACTGAGAAGTTCAGTTAACACAACAATCGGAATCGGGTTTCGTGCTACAGTAGTAGTGTGATATCAGAAACATATATTTTTTTAAAAATCATATATAAATATATAAATTATTTTCATTGAATAGGGTCGTATTTGATATAATGATCATGAGAAACGAAATTTCGGTTCCATGATTTTTTGGACACAGTACTGACAATGATTGTTACCGTGAAAACCGAAGGCCTGTAGTTATTAAAAATATGTGGTTTTATTTTTATCCCGGAGTCACTTTAAAAACAAAAACAGAAAAATGGTATCCCCAGGCTTTCAAGCAAGATTTTGTGAAAGTTAAGGGCTTTTTTTAGGGCAAAATTTTTGACAAAAATAAGGACTGAAATTCAATAATCAATATAAAAGAAAAACATTCTGTACTCACCTCCAGGGAGAACATAAATACAAAAGCTAATTACCAACTCAGAAGATCATGCCAATGGTCATCAACAGCGATATTCAGCATATCAATACAACCAGATTAAAGTAATCTGATATGGTGCAAATCCATGCTGAATATGATGCTGATAACCACCAAGATGTCTTCTGAGAAATACATTAATTCAACATATTCATTATCTGAAAGTATACTAAGGCTAGATTTAATTAATTCCAACACTTATTTCATGTTGCATTTATCAAAAAATTACAAAATTTCAAAATGTAGGATTTTCACCAAAAAATTAGGGCTTTTTAGGATTTTGAAGCTTTAATAAGGAATATTAGGGCTGCTGTCAAAAAATAAGGAAAATTAGGAAAAGCCTGTATCCCACATCACATGGTACAATTTATTTCTTCAAAAATATTTTACTGGATACATTTACCAAAATATTGTTATTTTATAATAATAAATTCATTTTATTTAATTTCAGCGGTGTTGAAAATAGCAACATTTAGAACAATGTGTTTTGAAAGGCTCAAAAGACCAAAAAATGGGATCAGAGAATAAATTTAACCTAACTGCATATAATTACTGTTTTACTCTATTTATTTCTGCAGAAATTGATAACAGATAATTTTAGAGATTTACTAGTTTAATTATTTTTATTCTGTAACAAAATAAATGTTTAAAATGCTGTGGATAAAAAGAAAATTTTATCCATTGACCATGTCCGCATTTTACCGGACATATGTCTGCATTTCGCCTCCAGTCTTCTCGCTGCTCCATTTTTAAAGCATTTTGCTGCTCTCCTTTAATTTTCTGCACCCCTCTTTATTTTCCCGCACCCTACTATATTTTACAGCACTTATCTCCGCTATTTCCAAATGCACACGTCTTTCCAAACAAAAATAATCATCATTTTTGCACACTGGATCAAAGGGAACAACCTGCATTATGTATGAGAAAAGGCAACAACGAAAAAAGAAAAAAACTTCAGTAGCTTACGACAGTTACTGTAACGTCAATGTTCTCGTTGCTCCATTTAAGAGGGGCGGCCCGCCTCGTAATTGTATTTTGCCACCCTCCTTTATTTTTCTGCACCCTTTTTATTTTCCCCAACCATACTATATTTTACAGCACCTATCTCCGCTATTTTCATATGCACACTTTTTTTCCCCCACAAAAATAATCACCATTCTACACACTGGACATCAAAGGAAACAAGCCGCAATGTGTGTACGCAAAACCTCAGTAGCTTACGACAGTTACTGTAACATAATTTAACAGTATTTTTAACAACCTCTATTTTGTTCCATACCTGTATCCATTTATACACGCAATAAAAGTTATATTTTATTTGAGCAATGAAAACATTTTATTTGTTATCGACTCAGCAATCTCCGACTGAAAAAACACTTATTTGGTGCCATGTGATCAGACCGGTCATTCTGTCTTTTGTTTCCACTAACTATTGTCTGATCAATATTTTGTCCTCAACTGCAGATTTAACTGATTGTAACTAATGAATTTTACTTTCAGTCATTTCTATCATTCATAAAATATAAAATTTTCAGGTGTGGTTTTTTTTTTTGGGGGGGGGGGGGGGGGGAGAGAGAGAGAGAGAGATATTCCTGTTTATAAAAACAATGGAAGTGATAATGTTTGACAGGGTTCATTACACTTAAAACATTTTCATTTTCCAGGACTTTTAAGCACCATTTTGGTTCCATTTTCCAGGACTTTTTTTTAACATATTCCCAGGAATCTGAATACATTACCTGGAAAGGATTTTTTTAACAACACCCCAATAAACAAGAGTGCACAGAACAGATTAAAAAAACAGTTGTGCCCAAATTAATGAGATCTAAAACCCTGATAGAATAATAATCCATCAAAGTATTTTTTTTTAAAAGAAAGAAAAAGAACAACTTTTAATTCACTTACAACAATCAATATATAAACAATTATTATCCAGATCTATTATTTCAACAAACAAACAAAAAATAAAAAATATAAAAAAGGATTAAAAAATGTTAGTCACAAAACGTCTAAACATTCATTTATACATTTACGCTATTACGTTTATAGGTCAGTGCTTATAGAGTACATATACATGTACTTTAAATCCTTATTTATTTGTAGTTTTTAAAAAGTACCGTAGAATGACAAAATTACATAAATCATATAAACATGTTTTATTTTCATTAATAATTACTTTAAACTCATTAGTAACACTGTGTTTCAAATATGAAATTTACCGGAATTATACCTGTTTCCGTGAGTAACTAAATGTCAATCACATTATTTATTGATAGCACAAAAATAATCTCTCGAAGTGGACTCTTTGGTACCACCAATTTATATTACAAACAATCAACACTAACCCATAAAATTATTATTTAGTTTAATCAATCACTTCATTGACATGCCTTGACTTGTGGATACCGTTTTGCTGTGTAATGAGTCATCTTAAGACTTTAATGGAGATCAAAAGAATACGTGTCAACTTCATCTACAAGTTCTCAACTTTCGCACTGCACAGAAGCGTAACAGACATAAGCCTCAGGAGTATTTGTTTTGTTGGAAGGCGCTGGTTACAGCTATCTACTGAATTATTTATCTTTGACAGTAAATTCGAACTCACAAACGTCAGAAACAAGACTGCTGACAGTTACATAAATTATTCAACCAATCAAAGGTTATGTCCACGCCTTCTTACTGTGTATATATATTCTTAAAAACAAATAGGGGAACTCTAAATGCCAAAATTGTAAGGTATATTAACTGTGGGGAATGGTTATATGATAATAATGAATTAATTGGGCAAACATTACAACCGGTAGTTCAGTATTACAGTAGGTTTTATGACCACCAAAGATCTTGAAGGACGACTGGGGTCAGAAGTGAAATTTAAAAGTTGACGTTTTTTATCAGTAGTGGGTGATACCGCCACAATGTATCAGACATTCATTCAGTCGATGAGGCATACTGCATACGAGTCTCCCAATGGCCATTTGAGGGAGTCTGTTCCACTTCTCTTACAGTGCCTGCTAACGTGGTCAGCGGTCTTTGACATTGATACACACATCTCCCTATAATGTCCTAGATGTGTTCAATGGGGGAAAGGTCTGGGCTCATTGCTGGCCATGGCATTCGATAGATTTTGTGCTGCTGGAGGTGAGCATTGACGATTTGTGCATGGTGAGCATAGGCATTGTTGTCCTGAAAAACAAAACGTCGACCCACATGCCTGACAAAGGGTGTCAGTATGTTGTCCTGCTAGTACTGCCCAGTGACCCTTCCTCACTCAATATGGAGGGGGGGGGGGGGGTTCTGTCAGTCATAGTGATACCACCCCACACCATAACTGATCCACTGCCAAATCTGTCAAGAAATCGCATTGTGATGTTGGCGAGCCGTTCATTTCGTCGTCACCAGACCTGACCACGCCTGTCAAGGACACGTGACCAGTGATGAATACCCCAGTTCTGACCATTCACGTCTGTGGGCAATGTGATGATTTGTCACGGTAGGCACAACTTGGGGCCGTCGAGCATGAAGGTGGGCTGCATGAAGACGATTTCTAATCGTCTGACCGTAACTGGGACACCAGTAGCCTGATGAAGGTTTGCAACAATTTGATTTGCTGTTTGAGCTTGATTTCTTAAGAGCCTGGTTACAGATGAATCTATCCTGTACTCCTGTCATTGCCCTGGGATGACCTGAATGAGGTTGATGTCAACATTTTGGGTTTGTTGGTACCTGTTCCATAGTTTGCTAATCACTGACTTTGAAACATTGAAGGTGTTGACCACTTCACGCTGACTTCTGCCCGTTTACAGCATGTCAATAGCCCATAGACACTCATCGCGTTGCATAAGCTGCATCGCAAATTCAAACAATAAAAATGAATAAAAACAAAACAATAACAACTGTATGATCAACAGAATGAAAAAGATATGACAGAAATAATGTTCCAGTCCTTAATCGACCTTTCTAGAACTTGTGAAAATTGAGAATGACACCCCACGCATGTATACGGGGCAACTGTGTAATGCATATGCAAACTATAGAATGTGTTTCGGTGTGTTGATAAACAGACCTGAACATTCTTTACTAGGATGTCTGTGGTCAAAACATAGGTTCGGTCTAATAGTTGATATTAACATTAATATTTCAGGTTCTCCATCTTTTTTTGAAGAATATATTTAACAGTTGACCAATGGCAGCTGACCTCTTATAATTACTGTTGCTCAAGGATATAGTCTGGAATCAGACGTCAAACGCAATTATTTACAAATATATTTTCCAAATAATTATTATAAAATGAAACACACACACACACATATATATATAGATATATATATATATATATATATAAAAATAATAATAAAGTTCCAGGACTTTCCAGGGGGTTAATTAATTTTTCCAGGACTTCTAAGCACTTTCCAGAATGAAAATAAAATTTAAGCACTTTCCAGGGTTTTCCAGGATGCGTGCGAACCCTGGTTTATAATTAAAATAATTTATCTTGGCTGTCAAATAATATATACACCGCCTTTCCAAAAACAAAACAGTTGGCAATATCAAAGCGATTGATTCATTCGGGGATCACTTTACAAACATCTTTATTGTTTTACCAGGGCTAGCTCTGGGTTAGCAGAAAAATTCGCTAAATTATCTAATAAAGTTCAAAGATGGTAGATATTTTCTAATAAAATATTTATTTCATGAAATTATTTCGCCAAATTAAAATACAATTCGTCAATTGTTTTTGAAATTCGCAACTTGCAAATTTGGCGAGTGCCAGAGCTAGCCATTTTACATATACCTTGAAATTTTTATTAAGATAATATTAAAACTTTGATCGGTTCAGTAACACCAGAATTGCCTTTGAATGTCGCAACGACAACTGTTTCAACATGAGTCGGCTTGTATTGCGTATGAATTGTTTTGTACCAAATAATGAGGCAAAATAAGGAGTATGTCTTTCCACAAAGACGACCAACCAACACACGATATATGGTAACCAAGCTTTCCCTTTTTTTGCACTTTTAGCCGTGTTTTTTTTTTTTTTTTTGGAAGGGTGTGGATGGAATAAATTTGTAAAGTATTAATGTTGTATAGGCCTATCTAAGTCAGTCTTGATGTTTTTCAAGGGCCGTTATGACTTTTTCACTTTGGCCGTTTCGACTTTTCTGAAGGGCTGTTCTGACTTTTCCACTTTGGCTGTACTAACTGCTTTGGGGCTGCTTTGACTAATTGTTGTTAGGGCTGTTTAGTACTGGGGCCGTTATGACTACGATTCATTGTGATATACAGTGACAAGAAAAACAACTAATCAAGTTAATTTAAATTTTATGTAGAAGTTATGTATAGTGTTTTGTTATCAAGTGACAAATTCAATGGAAGCTAAGAGTGTGACAGTGTCTGCAATTACCCAAATTTCCCCTATATTGTTATCAAATAATGTGTTCAGTAAGCATTTCAGGAATTAAAATATTCTTAAACAGAACTAATATTAAAAGGAATGTTATTAGTATTTAGATATTAAATTGTAAGTAAGATTTCAACTTGGTAGGCCTACCAAAAAAGGGGAAATAATAATGCGGAACTAGTCGTTTAAGTTGACACAATATACCAAAATGACGATCAACCGTACAAGAAACATTAACCTACAAAAAATAGAAATCCTGGTTTATTAAAAGACATTACCGTGACAAACCGATCTATAGTCTACATTTTGATCATCGACTTCTCGTAAAAATAATTTGGAATCAAACGTTACGTTTGTGAATCACTGAATGCGATGTTGTTAACAGTTTAAGTTGGCTTTGAACTTCCAATGTAATCTACGTGGTTATAAAGCGTATTTCTTACCTTTCGTTTCTCGAGATTGCGGACTTTTTTGTCCACAACAGCAATAGCTTGTTGGATTGCACTTGTCACCTCCGTAGAGGCTTTAGTGTCGGTTTTTGTAGAGGCAGCAGGCATTCTTCAACAGCAACAACCAGCATAAAGACAGACAACTTCACGTGTTTCGTTCCCAACTACTACCCCAGTTCACTAGCCCGACAAGCATGCAATTTGTTACCTGTTTTAAATAAAAAATGAATACACTATGCTTTATGAGTTACACATATACAATATAAGAATAAAATTTGGCAGCTTAATTATTTTTCGCCTAAGAAACAATTTTTAATTGTAAGTAACATGAAATATTTTGACGAACTCTAGTGAACGAGGTACAAATAATAGATTGTTTCTAGGTTATTTTTGTATTCGTTTTGTTACGCTTCGCTTCATTTTTATTTTTTGTAAAATTCGATTCCGATCATGGGTCGGCAGTTTCCGTCATAACAACAAACAATTTCTCTCTCCCGTCCCGTTCTTTTAAAAGGAAAAATTGTGGTGTAGATCTTTTAATATTATATGATTTTATTTTACGTATATCGATAGACACCGGATATGGAGCACCCTCCTCACCTCTGAACTAGGTACCCGTTAAAACATGATTTTGTTTACTTGGTCCCGCGGATGTCCAGTTTAGAGGGGTTTGCTGTATAATACATTTAGGTTTTTTTTTTTTTTTTATATGTCATTATCCTACAATGTGTCGTATTAAGAATTTTATTTAGATGGTTATTGCTAAGGGGCCGGGATCTAGTTCTGTAGGTAGAGTGCTCACCTTATGTGTTAGGGCCAAAGGATCGAATCCACTCATCGGATCTATGCAATGTTGTTTCTCTCTCTCTCTCTCTCTCTCTCTCTCTCTCTCTCTCTCTCTCTCTCTCTCTCTCTCTCTCTCTCTCTCTCTCTCTCTCTCTCTCTCTCTCTCTCTCTCTCACGTGCCAACCAGTGCAGGCTATATGTGCTGTCCTGTCTGTGGGAAAGTTCGTATAAACGATCTTTTGTTACTAATGGAAAAAAGTAGGCCTAACTGGGTGTCCTTTTTTTCTTTTTCTTTTTTAAAAAAATAATTCGAGTAAAAATTACCAAATGTTTGACAGCCAGATTGACAGACTAATGTGCTCTAGTGGTGTCGTTAAAAAGAAATTGTACTGTAGTGTTGGCATAGTGTTCCTACTGATTATAGCTATTGGGAATTTACCTATTACCTCAGTTGGTAGAGCGCAGGACTCTCGTACTGAGGTTCTGTGGTTCGAATCCCCTCAGTTGAGGTTTATTTTTCTGTTGTATAATAATAAAAATTCCATTCACAACCAGTGCCCCATCACTGGTTTATAAAGGTATGTCCTGTCCTGTCTGTGGGAGAGTCAGAATCGGGGTCCCCCCCCCCCCTCCCCACTCCCCAAATGATGATCATGAGACAGTGGAATTGATTAGGCCTACCTTCAACAGGAGTGATCACAATTGTTAGTTGTAATGATACAGTCAAGCTTGCTTAAAATGACAGACCCTAGTTTTTAAATCACTAAGGCATATTTTTCACTATCAGACATTATTTAGATTTTATTGTTTAGATTATCCATTTCCGTACATCCGAAGTGTTTCTAGTCATCCTGGTGTTTCTTATATCACAAAATGCATTCTTCATATTTTTTTAAAACGCACGTCCGTCTGAGAAGTAATAGATATATGGAGTCTATTTTTAGTCTATTTTAAGGGCATTTCACCGTTTCAGCGTCACATACTCTTGTTGTAACTATATCCAAATGGGTTATCGATTTGTAGATTAACTAAACTTAGTGTCCATTTATACGGGTTGAAACTAGGGTCTGCCACTTTAACAACATACACCTAAAATAACATAACGTTGTTAAAGTTACATTCTCTGGTTACCATATTATAACATCATGTACAAATATGAAATACAAGCTCAAATGCACTTTTAAAAAACTCGTGTGTGTTCGCTATGAACGGAGATCGTCAAACGTATACGCTCGATTCGTCGCCTGTGCCGCCATAGCTCGGCAAAGCACAAACGACAGCCTGTTGTCAGTTTCAGTTAACACGTGCGTTTGCCGATTTCAAATTGTAGGGTTCGTCTCAAAAAATTAAAAGAGAAATCTTGCGCTGTACGAAGAACGTTCGGTTGAGGATACGGTACTAGAGTTTTTCGTTAAAACCGGTTTGATCTTGACCACGTATTATCGACAATCGTACCTTCCTATTTCAGAATTAATATTTTATAAAGTGTTAGTAGAACTTTCAAAATTTAGTTTGTATAACACATTGATCATGTATATATTTTTAAAATAAAATATACTAAAGTAGACGTTTTCACTTCTTAATTTTATCTGTTAAAATCGACAAATTCAAATAAATATTCTTTCATTTGGAAAGGATAAAGTTAGTGAGGGTTGTTTAACGACATCAAAGTTAGAGCATATTGATTTAATAATCATCCGACGCCATACAACCGTAAAGCAAATGTTTTGAGTGCGTCGTTAAATAAAACATATCCTATCCTTCCTTCCATCTGCTATTGGATGTCTAACATTTGGTAATTTTGACATATAATCTTAGAGAGGAATCGGGTGCATGTGCAGGGGGAGGGTGTTGGAGGTCGAAACCGTTACTTGCCCAAACTTAAAAAAAAATTGAAATGTATTTTCTGGGGGACCATGGCTCCATATAAACTTCGCTTAACACAGTCTATAATCTCAACCCCACTGAAATCCTTGCACACGTGCCTTGGAAACCCGCTACATTTTGTTTTAGCAAGGGATCGTTTATATGTACCATCCCACAGACAGGATATCACATACCATGGTCTTTTATATACCCGCCAATGTGGATCGATCCTAGACTGACCGCGCATTTAAAAAAAACACCTTTTTAGGTCTAAGTAATTAATAAAAATAACATATAGTCTTGAAAAATGTTACGTAAATCGAACACAGTAGGGCCTACCCTCTTCCTCTACCCCTAGAGCGTTACATAATTAGTAACACCCCCTTACACGTAACGCGTATGCCAACAGCTGGCCACTGTGGAAATTTCAAGGCAAATCCCCCACCCACCGACCCCTGGAAAGGCGTTATAACATACCTCTATGGATATAAATATGTTTTGGAGATATGAGACAACCTCTCAATCAAGACAGTTAAATTTGTTCAAAAATTGCGAAATCTCACGTTATCTCTTGTTGGGAAATTCCACACTTGTGATAAGCCAATGAAAACCGAGATCGGTAGGAGCCCGTCAAAAGTGTCCCACTTTCAAAATACTGGCTTTGTTTTTGACCTGGATAAGCCAGCGTAGTGAAACCAGTGCGGAGTGCGGCGTCATATATGCACCAAACGTAATTGGATTTTCTGTTCTATATGCTTAAATAATAAAAATATTCCGGATATAGCCGCTTTAATATCATTCAATTATTTTTAACCTGCGTCAGGCTGGTAGATACTGTATGGGTTCGCACTCCACCTACCCAGAGCGAATTTTAACGACTTAAGAGGGAGCTGTTAGACCACTACACAGGGCTCGAACTTAACAACGGCACCGACGGTAATTGCCGTTGTTGAGATATAAATTGCCGTAGGTAGAGCATCACCGACGGCACGTTTGTGCCATCTGTAATTCCAGTCAACAATGGCAATATAATTATATGCACATCTGGTGTACATTATCTGCCAATAGTTAGCATTTGCACGTTTCAAATATGCCTACATACAACAAAATAACCTTTCAGTCATAGGCCTATGTATTTGGGGAAATACTTAATCGTAGCCACCAGGATGTAACATCTCGCGAAATGCGATTTTAAGCCACGCCCTTTTTCGTAAGCCACGCCCCATGTCATAAACTAGTCTGATATGTTTCCGCGGGAAATAAACATAAATATGAACGAATAGGCCTAATTCCCTAGTAAATTATGTCAAATATAGAGCTGTGTTATTGTAACGAGCATTTAATAAAATATTAAGTAATACAAATGCGTTTTTCAATGTGTTTTTTTCTTCTAATCTGTACTTCCGATGTTTTGACGTACCTACGTAGTCCGATACACCTGCCGTCAACTCGGCAACTGAGTAACCGTGAGTTTATGACAGATGTATCGGACTACAAACAACGCTGTAAAGTTAATCGTTTGTAAACGTGACACAATATTAATAATACGTGAATAATATAATATATCGCATAGTTTGGGTGGGTTTTTTTTTTTTTATTTTTTTTTTTTTTTGGGGGGGGGGGGGTTAACGTCTGTATCAGATATGTAAACATGAATATATATACAGTATATGTGAAAATTAATATATAATCGTGCGTTAATTTGTCTACCACCTACAGGTACGGTGAGGTTAAATTGACCGAACAACTAACCTAACAATGTGGTACATGATATTTGGCTAATGTCAGGGCTTTAGATTGCATCAGAACCGGCCTCGGTGGCGTCGTGGCAGGCCATCGGTCTACAGGCTGGTAGGTACTAGGTTCGGATCCCAGTCGAGGCATGGGATTTTTAATCCAGATACCGATCCAAAAATTGAGTGAGTGCTCCGCAAGGCTCAATGGGTAGGTGTAAACCACTTGCACCGACCAGTGATCCATAACTGGTTCAACAAAGGCCATGGTTTGTCCTATCCTGCCTGTGGGAAGCGCAAATAAAAGATCCCTTGCTGCCAATCGGAAGAGTAGCCCATGTTGTGGCGACAGCGGGTTTCCTCTCAAAATCTGTGTGGTCCTTAACCATATGTCTGACGCCATGTAACTAAATAAAATGTGTTGAGTGCGTCGTTAAATAAAACATTTCTTTCTTTCTTTAGATTGCCCCAAAGCTGCACATGTACTATATATACTGGGGTAGATTTTGCAATTTTATCAGGGTATATTTTCCATTTTATATGTAATGTTAATTTCAGCTAAATAAATGCCTTCTTATGAAGACACTGAAAATTAAATATGAATATGATGGATTAATCCATTATCTAAATGATCAGGGTATATTTACAATTTGTTATTTGTAATTTTCATTTTCTATTTTTATAAAAGTGGGGCGGCATATAGCCCAGTGGATTAAGCATTCGCTTGATGTGAAGTAAGTCTGGGATCAATCCCTGTCGGTGGACTCATTGGGCTATTTCTCGTTCCAGCCAATGCTCCACAACTGGTGTAACAAAGGCCGTGGTATGTACTATCATGTCTGTGGGATGGTGCATATAAAAGATCCCTTCCTGTCTGACGCCATATAGCCAGAAATAAAAATGTGTTGAGTGCATCGTTAAATAAAACATTTCCTTCCTTCCTTTATTTTTGTAAAAATATACCGGGTATGTGAATAACCTTACTGAAATCTGCTAGGAATAGTTGTAGGAAAATGAGACACTTAAGAATTTAATAGGCTGTGTTTTAGAGTACCTTAACCACCAACAGTACAAGATCGTCCACTGAGGGTACTTTTTCCTTAGACCGGCCTCGGTGGCGTCGTGGTAGGCCATCGGTCTACAGGCTGGTAGGTACTGGGTTCGGATCCCAGTCGAGGCGTGGGATTTTTAATCCAGATACCGACTCCAAACCCTGAGTGAGTGTTCCGCAAGGCTCAATGGGTAGGTGTAAACCACTTGCACCGACCAGTGATCCATAACTGGTTCAACAAAGGCCATGGTTTTTGCTATCCTGCCTGTGGGAAGCGCAAATAAAAGATCCCTTGTTGCTAATCGGAAAGAGTAGCCCATGCAGTGGCGACAGCGGGTTTCCTCTCACAGTCTGTGTGGTCCTTAACCATATGTCTGACGCCATATAACCGTAAATAAAATGTGTTGAGTAGTGCATCGTTAAATAAAACATTTCTTTCTTTCTTTCCTTCTTTTTCCTTAATATGGTATATTAATTTATGTATTTGATTTTGCTATTTTATAGGGTAGATTTTCGGCCTTATATGGCGTCGTGGCAGGCCATCGGTCTACAGGCTGCCTTACTATGGTTCGGAAAATTAAATATGAGCCATGGATGGATTAATCCATTACCGACTCTAAATGATGAGGAGTGCTATTTACAATTCAATGGGTAGGTGTAATTTTGCATTTTCTGTTTTTCCAAAAGTGGGGCAATATAGCCCAGTAGTTAAGCATTCGCTTGATCCTGAGGTAAGTGGGGATCAATCCCTGTCAGACCCATTGGGCTATTTCTCGTTCTAGCCAGTGCTCCACAACTGGTGTAACAAAGGCCGTGGTATGTACTATCCTGTCTCTGGGATGGTGCATATAAAAGATCCCTTCCTGTCTGACGCCATATAGCCAGAAATAAAAATGTGTTGAGTGCATCGTTAAATAAAACATTTCCTATCCATGCTAGGAATAGTTGTAGGAAAACTTTAGACACTTAAGAATTTAATAGGCTGTATTTTAGAGTACCTTCACCAATAAGGGTAAGATCATCAAATGAGGGTACTTTTTCCTTAGACCGGCCTCGGTGGCGTCGTGGTAGGCCATCGGTCTACAGGCTGGTAGGTACTGGGTTCGGATCCCAGTCGAGGCATGGGATTTGTAATCCAGATACCAACTCCAAACCCTGAGTGAGTGCTCCGCAAGGCTCAATGGGTAGGTGTAAACCACTTGCACTGACCAGTGATCCATAACTGGTTCAAAGAAAGGCCATGGTTTGTGCTATCCTGCCTGTGGGAAGTGCAAATAAAAGATCCCTTGCTGCTAATCGGAAGAGTAGCCCATGTAGTGGCGACAGCGGGTTTCCTCTCAAAATCTGTGTGGTCCTTAACCATATGTCTGACGCCATATAACTGTAAATAAAATGTGTTGAGTGCGTCGTTAAATAAAACATTTCTTTCTTTCTTTCCATTAAAATATTAAAATAAAATATTTCCTTTCTTCGTTAGTTATTGTATATTTTATCTAAGTAAACACCTTCTTATGTAGACACTAATAATTAAATATGTATATGGTGGATTAATCCAATATCCAAATGATACGGCTAGATTTCCAAATTATAAGAATTAAATTACTTTTTTTTTCATTTAATTTAAAATATATATATATGTGTGTTGTTGTTGTTAAGGGTTTTAACGTGCATATATGCCACGAAGGCTTCACGACGCCTGTCATGGGCTTAGTATCTGGCCTTTGCCAGTGACTGAGTCTAGGACAAGGGGGGGGGGGGGGGGCCATGAGTTTGACAGTGGACAGAATGATATGGTGTGGTGGTACATATAAAATATCCCTTTGAATAAGTATTTAGTTAGTCCAGCGACCATGCGCGGGATGCCGACTAGTAGACACCGAAAATGGGCTACTGTTTTCGACTAGCAGAATTTCGATCTCCTATATGGTCTAAATAGGAAAACCTATAAGTACAGAGTTAAATAAAATGCACCTAACATTGTCCGGACTAGAAATTTTAACCCAAAAATAAGTTCTTATGCTAGGCACTAAAAATTAAATATGTGATTTGAGCAATTGATCCAATATCCAAAGTAAACGGCGTAGGATTTTATAAAAATAAGAAACATAAGAATTTTATAGCTTTTCGTTTTTGTTTTTAGTCCAACTAAGCCCAAAAATGTGGATAACCTGTCCTAGGTAAGGTTACTATACTGCGGGGGATAGTTCTCGGAGTGACGGCACTTAAGTTTCAATAGGTTGTTGGAGCTGTTTGACCACCAGGGAATAGTCGGGGCCGCAGACTGCTTTGAGCATCCTGTGGATCGATCTGTTGTCGAGTTCCCAAAACAGGATGCATGCACTGCCTGTAGGTCTGGTCCCTTCTGTGCGTGACGACTATTCCCTTGGTTCCACCGAAGATCTTTAGGAGTGGAAAACTGTATTAACTGCGAGCCTCTGCCGTGCTCCATTGGTTTCCATTTTTGTTGAGAAATATGATATTGACGATAGGCGTGGTTCGAGGGTGCCCCCCTGCATGTACTGATGGAGGTGACGGCGAAGCTTTGATGGCAACGTCCATTTTGTCGTCAGCACACGCAGCGGAATTCCAGGCGGCCATTATTAGTCTTGGCTGACGGGTGGTCGGTGATGGCGCCTTGTATTTTCGAATGGAACAACAAGTCCATGGGGCGACGTCGACGGGAGCGGTCCTTACTGACCAAAATACCGGAGTCGTCGTCTAACGGGTGGAGGTCTGAAGTCGGTGGTGGCACACTTGTCCTTTGGAACATCTGGATGTCCTGGGTGGTGTACGGCCGTTCCGGGGATGCAGGGGCCACGAGTGGTTGCTTCCTCTCCGGAGGACTCGGTGGGGGCGGTGTCACAGAAGTGTGTGTGAATAATCTCACTGTATGTTTACTATCAGTGCTAGGGATAGTTCTAGGAAAATGAGACACTTAAGATTTCAATAGGGTGGATTTTATAGTACCTAACTACCGGGGTTACAAGATCATCCACCGAGGATACTTTTCCCAAAATATTGTATATATTAATTTACTTGTTTGTTAGCTAATATATATTTCAGCTAAGTAAACACCTTCATATATAGACACTAACAACTAAATAAGTATATGATGGATTAATCCATTATCTAAATGATCAGGGTAGATTTCCATATTATAACAATTTTTTTTTTTTTTTAAAAATTATTATTATAATAAAAATAAAATAAAAATGTGAATAGCCAAATGCCAATTTGGGTTCAAAGTCTGCACAATTTGGTGCACATCAATAATCTACTGGGTGCCACCTGGGCACCCTTGAAGAAAAATCCAAGATGGTGGACAAAATGGTGGCCAAATCAGGGAAATGGCTATAGCTTGCTTATAAATTGACAGATAAACAAAAATTATTGCATTTACCCTATGTTTGTAGGAGCCAAGGAGGGCAATGGTGCTATCAAAATTCAGATTTAACTAAATGGGCCATATAATATGGTGGTCCAAATTGAGAAAATTACAATAACTTCCTTATTATTCGGTACTAAAATGTAATTCTTGCATCTAACCCATAGTTTTAGGGGTCATGGAATACGATGAAAGTAGTTCAGTTCTTCTATACAAGTTAATTTTAATTATTTCAAGATGCCAACCAATACAGGCAATGTACCTAAGGAGATGGAACTGTTAAAAATAAGTGCCACTGTATATTTGTAAAATGATTAACACAGTCATTGAAAAAACTTGTGGGTTTAAGATAATCAATTAATAATAATAAAATAATATGACAGATATAAAGAAGAAGTTTGTTTTGTTTAACGACACCACTAGAGCACACTGATTAATGAATCATAGGCTACTGGATGTCAAACATTAGGTAATTCTGACTCATATAGTCATCAAAGGAAACCCGCTACATTTTTCTTAATGCAGCAAGGGATATTTTATATGCACTTTCCCACAGACAGGAAAGCACATACCATGGACTTTGACCAGTTGTGGTGCACTGGTTGAAACGAGAAAGAACCCAATCAGTTGAATGGATTGACAGATGTAAAATGCATTGTAACATTATTTTACAGTGACCTTTTCTTGGCCAATAGAATGTAAGATATTTGGTAGTGTTGTGCATGGTGTAGTATGCATGATGTAATTTTGTTAATTTGCAGTGTAACATTATTTTAGGTGGCCTAGTACTTGCTATTTATTCCCAGTGTTAAATACCATTATTGTAAAAATAAAAATAAAAAACCAGACCAGGTAAAACTGAATTCCATTGCAAACTGGCAAAACTCTATCATGCTCACTAAACAACACACACAGTACCCGAGAGAAAACAAAAAACCCAATAAAGGGTCACTTTAATATAGTGTTTCATTATTCATTTCATTTCAACTTATTTTCGTGCTTATATCCAATTAAGGTTCAAGCACGCTGTCCTGGGCACACACCTCAGCTATCTGGGCCGTCTGTCTAGTTAGTTAACGAGCTATTGAGTAAAATAGCTTGTGGATGAGGCCATCTTGGATTTCAAGATGACAGCCATATATTCAATGTCACCATTGGATTCTTAGACCCCTGATATGTCAGTCTAGGTGTTAAATCTGTACCTGGCAGCTTTTCTACTAAATGAGATATTGACCACTACGCAATCTAATTAAAATTAGCTCCACTATTACATGTGGATCATAACAGCAAACCAACAAGGATTTGGTGACTGTTGACCTTTCAGTTCGACCAATCGGTTCATTACTTGCATTGGTGGCCAGTGATTGAAAAAATTTGAAAACAACGGGATTATGCCGAACTACTATGATTGTGTTTCGGGTGAATCCCGAAGTATGCTGAAAACTTACTTTTCAATATAAACAATAAGCAATGTATATAAAATTCGTTTCAAGACAAAAACCCCCTGTGATGGTATAGCCATAAAATATGTTTATGACTAGTTTATGAAGTTTATGACTGCACTTTCAACACATGTTTTTTTAGTGTTGAAATATGGCATCAGACATATGGCATAAATAGTCTCGCCCATATACTGAGAGAAGAAACCCGTATGTCGCCACTTAAAAGGCGACTCTGTTCAGTTGGCAGATAGGGATTGTTTTATAGATGAAATGTCCCCTGGACATAATAGTTCACGCAACGGCCTTAGTCTACTGTCAGTTGTGGAGCTGTTAATGGATTGGCAAAATAGTGGATGGCGACCATCTTTATGGATCAAGATGGCAGCCCGCGCATTTGCAAACATTACCCGCACCACATGAATCCTAGTCTCCTAAATTGTGGGATTATAGGCATTAAATACTCTCTCTATGTGTACGAGTACAGAGGAGATTATTAAACAAAACAGGTCCACAATGGTGGCCATCTTAGATTTCAAGATGGCAGAAATACAGGGATTTATTTATATAATGGGCCTCTTTGACTAAACGTATTTCCTAACAATGGGTTAATCTAACCATTTCCAATGTCTTTTGCGTTTCGCACAGAGTATAGAAGTATCATAAAATCCACCCCCCCCAAATGTTACATGTATGTTTTTTATTTACTCCTGACATGGATAGTAAATATTTAGTTTATTTATTTTATTTATTTTATTTATTTTAAAACACAAAAATTTAAAAAGAAAATTTGTTTTGTTTTGTTTGAAAAGAAAATTATTTGATCTATTAAATAATATTATTATGCCATCACATTATATTGAATTTCTTCATGTTCTACATATTTCCCAGTCCTTTACATTAGCTGCGTCATAGCAATTAGCCAACATATGTTTAATCTTTAATTTATACAGAAATTAAAGGAAAATGTACCCTCGGTTATGATGTCCATATACCTTCGGTAGTTAAGTATGGTGAAATCCACGCTTTGAAATTTTAAGAGTCATCTTTTCTGAAAACCACTCCTGACATGGATAGTAAATATGCAGTATTACTGACATCTTGTTACAAGGCTCCCCAGCCTTGATATGGTCAGAATGGACTGGGGAAAATAAATATTAAAAAAAAGAAAACAAAGAAACAACAACAACATATGTGTAATGTAATATAACATATTAAAGGAAAACTACCCTCGATGTATGATGTCCATGTACCCTCGGTAGTTAAGTATGGTAAAATCCACGCTTTTGAAATTTATAAGTCATCTTTTCTGAAAACCACTCCTGACATGGATAGTAAATATGCAGTAAGATTCTTGACATCTTGTTACAAAAAAAAATAATTAAAAAAAATAATAAAAAAAAATTCAAACTTTCACACATGAAAAGAAAATCTACCCTGATCAGTTAAGTAATAGATTAAGCCATCACATTCATATTGAATTGTCATGTCTACATTAGACGGTGTTTACGTAGCTGAAATATACATTAGCCAACATATGTGTAATGTAATATAACATATTAAAGGAAAACTACCCTCGGTGGATGATGTCCATGTACACTCGGTAGTTAAGTATTGTAAAATCCACGCTTTTGAAATTTTAAGAGTCATCTTTTCTGAAAAGCACTCCTGACATGGATAGTAAATATGCAGTAAGATTATTGACATCTTGTTACAAAAAAAATAAAAAAAAAAAAATCAAACTTTCACACATGAAAAGAAAATCTACCCTGATCAGTTAAATAATAGATTAAGCCATCACATTCATATTGAATTGTCATGTCTACATTAAACGGTGTTTACGTAGCTGAAATATACATTAGCCAACATATGTGTAATGTAATATAACATATTAAAGGAAAACTACCCTCGGTGGATGATATCCATGTACCCTCAGTAGTTAAGTACCATAAAATCCACCCTTTAGAAATGTTACGTGTCTGTTTTTCTGAAAACTACCACTGACATCGGTAGTAAACATACAGTAAGATTATTCACATCCACTTAAAAAATAATAATATAATTTTAATGGAAATGTAAATGCACATATGTAATAAAATGGAAATCTACCCTGATCAGTTAGATAGTTGATGAATAATTCATATTCATATTTAATTTTCAGTGTCTACATAAATTGGAGGGGCCGGACGTAGCCCACTGGTAAAGCATGGTCGGTCTAGGATCGGTCCATTTTTATTGGACCATTGTGCTATTTCTTATTACAGCCAGTGCACCACCACTGGTACATGTATATCAAAAGCTGTGGTATGGTGCATATAAAAGATTACCTGCTACTAATGAAAAAATATAGTGGGTTTCCTCTCTAAGACTATGTCAGAATTACCAAATGTTTGACATCCAATGAATCAATGTGCTCTAGTGGTGTCATTAAAAAAAAAAAAAAAAAGTTTTTACTTATACATATGTATTTCACACACGCACACATTTATTTCAGCTTATTTCCGTGCTTATATCCAATTAAGGTTCAAGCACACTGTCTTGGGCACACACCTCAGTTATCTGGGCTGTCTGTCCAGGACAGTGGGTTAGTTGTTAGTTGGTTAGTGGTTAGGGAGAGAGAAGACGTTGTAGTAGCCTTACACCTATGCATTGAGTCCTTAAGAACTTGCTATGGGCTAGAGCCGGTACGGGGTTGCGAACACTGTATCTACCAGCCTGTAGTCCGATGGCTTAACCACTGCGCCACCGAGGCCGGTTACACACACACACACACTCACACTGTCACGTATGTATGTGTGTGTGTATGTATGTATGTATGTATGTATGTATGTATGTATGTATGTATGTATGTATGTATGTATGTATACATGTATACATGTATGTATGTATACATGTATGTATATCTATATTAAAGGTAAATGAACCTTCAGTGGTACTTTATTCAAATCTATTTAATAAAAATCATATTTAAAAAATAAAGAAACAGAAATCTACTCTGATCACTTAGATAATTGATTAATTTTGTGTCTACAAAAGTAGACTTTTACTTTGAGGAAATAGACATTAGCCAAGAAGTGTGTAATTTGTTAACTACATCAGTGGATGACTTCATGTGTACTTGGTAGTGAGATAATGTATTTATAATCCAACCTACTGAAATCTTAAATTTATAATTTTCCAAAAACCTACCGTAACTACTGTTGTGTTGTTATTATTTTTATTTAGGACAATTGTTATTACAAATAATTAAATAATTATAATTAACAGTAGTGGACATTTTTTTAATCGGTTTGACCTGTACTCATTTATACAGTAATTATTTTAAATTATACATTCTGTAGTTGTTGAATGATTTTTGTTGTTGTTGTTTGTTTATTTGTTTATGAAATTAAGTTGTACAGACGTGCATTACAATTTTGACGTTTAGATAACCGTAACCACTGGTGTAAAATTCATCAAAATATCGGCGGGATTATCCCACAGAAGAAGAGCAGGAAAACAACAAACAACGACATTGATATACGCTACGTAACATTCACATACACAATTTATTAAGCACACTGTATATTATTAAATACTTGTTACATTAATATCTACAGTTGGAATAATTTATATATGTATACACCAGAACATTACTCGATGTCGTAAAATCTCGATGTCGATCAACCGTTTGATCATGAATATTCAGTAGACGCTCACTGGCTGATTGCTGCAAATGTCACTTTAAAAAAAAATCCCGTCAGTAGGTAGTTTCACTCATGGCAATTCTTTAAAAATTGCCGTGGGAGACACTGTCTACACCGATTTTTCTCCCACTAAACATTAATCTGTGTTCTGGACAGACAGCCCATATAGTTGTGTGTGTGTGTGTGTGTGTGTGTGTGTGTGTGTATGTGTGTGTGTCCAGGACAGCATTCCTGAACCGTTATTGAAATATCTTCTTTCTGTTTTGTTTTTCTTTGTTAACTCATAACTCTTGTTATATAATATGCATGGAATATTTTGTAATTTTTGGTGCAGAATTAAATGACCTTCACTGTACATAGCTGCTGTCTTCTGTCTTCTGTCAGTATGGGACGAGGATCTGCAGTCACAATTACTTTGAGCAAACTTGTCAAAAACAGCTCTTTCCTATTTCTCTCTCTCCCCCTCTCTCTCTCTCTCTCTCTCTCTCTCTCTCTCTCTCTCTCTCTCTCTCTCTCTCTCTCTCTCTCTCTCTCTCTCTCTCTCTCTCTCTCGAGGAGAAAGGATCGACGATTGCTAATAAATATACATAGAATTGTAGGGCATTTGGACCATCAGATGCACAAATATGTCACATTATAAAGAAAGGTAAACGCATGGGGACCATCTCAAAGTTTAAAACTTCCCAAGGTCGGAAACCAATTGTATAGGAATAGTATAGATATTCTACAACCTACTGTCAAACGTATTCAGAAAGAAATTTGTGACACAATACAAATTTTAAATGCCACTTTGACAACATTATTAAATTTGGTGTTTATTTATACAAAAAGGGACATCGCCAGTGATCAAGTCCGGAGCAGGGGAGGGGGAGGGTAAGTTTGAAGTGGGCAGAAGTTGAAAAAACCCAAAACATTTAGTAGAGTTTAGAAAACAAGTCTGGTCAATAATTTATAGGCGAAACAAAAAATCAGAGTGCTCGTCCAAAATTTGAAAGTGATTTGAGCAATTTAGATGGACTGCCAAAAACAAAAGGTGTCAGACTATTTATAAAATAAAATAAAAAAAGTTTTGAAATGGCGGCCACATTTTTTAAAGTCTAAGTAACACTCATGGAGGCAAAGGATGTTGATAGGAATGTTGGCAGGAAGTTGGTGTCTATGGAGTCTTGATCAAGTCCTGGAATTCGTAGTTGGGAAGATGTTGTCTCCATCTCGCTAAGTGCTTCACTGCATACGTGTACGACTTGCCAAAGAGGATCTTCGTGACTGTGGATGGTTGAGGTGTCCATCAACGTAGTTAACAGACCCTGTCGGAAGACTCCCCCGTGGCGATAAGTCAGTACCATTCCAGGCATCTTGGTTCCGAAGACTGTGTGGTAAATCGCGTTGTCTCCTCCATATAAGAAAAAAATCTTTCGACATGAAAATCAAGCATGCCCACCATCCCTCTCTGATAATGGAGGAATTCGAATCTGCACAAAGAGTGATCTTGTCATCTGCTTGGAAGATATTTCTGATGCTGCACCAACGGCTCCCTCGTCAACCTGCATTGTTCTTGGTGGAGCCGTCATCGTACAACTGCTTAGTCCAGCTACAGCCAAAACATTTGACGACTATGCCAAACACATTTTCATCCCGTATATCCGCACAGTGTTTGAAACTGTATCACGCCTGGCAGTGCGAGGACAAAACGTGGGAAAGGGATATGAAGACGTGTGGCCGCCGCAGCAGCAATACCGGGAAACTGGAACAACTTCCTGAGAGTGGACAGCAACAAGACAGAGTTGTTCACATTTCTATCAGACACTCTACTCCAGTGGTTCGATTTGTTGGACAAACAGCTTGTTATCACCGATGGAGATCACGCTTGAATGTACAGCTCTATGTGTTTGCGAAGGGGAGTGCAGACAAGATTATATTAAAAGAGCCAATAACTCTATATATTTGCGAGTAGAAGATGAGGTTATGTAACAGTAGACAACGAATGTTCATATGGTGTTAAGAGATGTGTGACAGCCGCGCCAATCAGCATATGGGACTATGACTGGAGACATAATGTGTATGACATTTGTGGCCTGCACAACTCCTGAGTTTCTAAAATCTTGCAGCTACATACTATTAGGTGCTCTATGTTAAAAGGTTGAATGTATCACTGAATAGCAAACAAGTTTGCATCTACATTGGTCACAGAAGTCATTCACATACTTTTCCAATCATATCACATATATTATTCAATTGTTTTATCGTTTGTGATAATTGCCAACATAATGCTAATACAGTTTTCGGTTTTTCACCAATTATTTACAAGTTTCTGATGACCCTCCTCATCTGTTACAGAATTGAATCTGTAGAATGAAACACTGAAAACAGTATTAGTATTATCATGACTGAAAAAGTATCATATCGACAATGTAGTATTGAAGCAAACTTGACTAAACATGACTTTGATACACCTGATAGGCGTAACCACAACTGTCTGGGAGTGTAATAATAGTCATGCAGTAGCATTCAATTTAATATTCTGGCATTCAAACCTTCAAGTGTTTTCATCTATAAAAGGTAAATCAATGATGTTTATTATGCCTGCCATTTGTATATTACTAGTATGGTAATACTATACGGGGCGGGGCGGGATGTAGTCCAGTGGTAAAGCGCTCGCTTGATGCGCGGTCGGTCTAAGATCGATGCTCGTCGATGGGCCCATTGGGCTATTTCTCATTCCAGCCAATACACCACGACTAGTATATCAAAGGCCATGGTATGTGCTATCCTGTCTATGGGATGGTGCATATAAAAGATCCCTTGCTACTAATGGAAAAATGTAGCGGGTTTCCTCTCTATCAAATGTTTGACATCCAAAAGCCGATGATTAATAAATCAAAGTGCTCAGGTAGTGTCGTTAAACAAATTATTTTTTAAACTTCCGGAAAATTGACAAAAACTCTCTCTCCCTCTCTCTCCATTTAGGGTACTGCCAAAGATTATCAAGGAAACCACCGTTTATACCCAGTGGAAACATGTTATAATTTTAGCGCCAAGTGGCAACACATTATAATTTTAATATTCTTGAGTTAATTATGCAGTGTCTACTCCAAATGTGAATCCAGTATTGCGCTGTGTTAGCCGATGCTTCCTGAATCATTTCTGCCAGAAAGCATAGCATGACTAATTAACCCTCTTTCACAGAAGCTATCGAGTAGGATAGTTCAGTTGTACAGCACCCATCTGGTCGTAGAATTGATCACCCATCATGGATTCGGGTTTTTTCCTTGTCCAATCTGGTTTTTCCACAGCTGATACATCAAAGAAAGAAAGAAATGTTTTATTTAACGACGCACTCAACACATTTTATTTACGGTTATATGGCGTCAGACATATGGTTAAGGACCACAAAGATTTTTGAGAGGAAACCCGTTGTCGCCACTACATGGGCTACTTTTTCCGATTAGCAGCAAGGGATCTTTTATTTGCGCTTCCCACAGGCAGGATAGCACAAACCATGGCCTTTGTTGAACCAGTTATGGATCACTGGTCGGTGCAAATGGTTTTACACCTACCCACTGACCTTGCGGAGCACTCACTCAGTGTTTGGAGTCGGTATCTGGATTAAAAATTCCATGCCTCGACTGGGATCCGAACCCAGTACCTACCAGCCCGTAGACCGATGGCCTAACCACGATGCCACTGAGGCCGGTCTGATACATCAAAGGCACTGCCATGATACGTACTCTTCTGTTTATGTGAAAGTAGCCTACATCCATATAAATGACCCCTTTCTAATTTTCTGTATAAATAACCAAAGTGGCTGCTACAGGTTCACCTTTTGACCATGTTAGGCACCAAATAATTTTAGTTTAAAGTTATATTCTCTGGTTACCATATTATAACATCATGTACAAATGTGAAATACAAGTTCAAATGCACTTTTAAAAACAGTCTTGTGTGTTCGCTATGAACGGATATCGTCAAACGTATACGCTCGATATGTGCCGCCATAGCTTGGCAAAGCACAAACGACAGCCTGTTGTCAGTTTCAGTTAACACGTGCGTTTGCCGATTTCAAATTACAGTGTTCGTCTCAAAAAATTAAAAGAGAAATCTTGCGCTGTACGAAGAACGTTCGGTTGAGGATACAGTACTAGTTAGAATCTTTAGTTAAAACCGGTTTGATCTTGACAACGCATTATCGACAGTCGTACCTTCCTATTTCAGAATTGATATTTTATAAAGTGTTAGTAGAACTTTCAAAGTTTACTGTATACTAGTAACACATTAATCATGTATATATATTTTAAAAATAAAAAATACTAAAGTAGACAATGAACGTTTTCACTTCTTAATTTTACCTGTTAAAATCGACAAATTCAAATAAATATTATTTCGTTTGAAAAGGGTAAAGTTGGGGGGGGGGGGGGGGGTTTTAACGACATTGAATATAAAGCATATTGATTTAATAATCATCTGACCCCATACAACCGTAAATAAAATGTGTTGAGTGCGTCGTTAAATAAAACATATCCTATCCTTCCTTCCATCTGCTGTTGGATGTCTAACATTTGGTAATTTTGACATATAATCTTAGAGAGGAATCGGGTGCATGTGCGGGGGACGTATTGGAGGTCGAAACCCTTACTTGCCCAAGCTTAAACAAAATTTAAATGTATTTTTTGGAGGAGCATGGCCCCATATAAACTTTGCTTAACACAGTCTATAATCCCAACCCCGCTGAAATCCCTGCACACGCGCCTTGGAAACCCGCTGCATTTTTTTTTAGCAAGGGATTGTTTATATGTACCATCCCACAGACAGGATATCACACACCATGGTCTTTTTGTATACCCACCGATGGGGATCGATCCTAGACTGACCGCGCATTTCCAAAAAACACCTTTTTAGGTCTAAGTAATTAATAAAAATAACATATAGTCTTGAAAAATGTTACGTAAATCGAACACAGTACCCTCTTCCTCTACCCCTAGAGCGTTACGTAATTAGTAACACCCCCTTACATGTAACGCGTATGCCAACAGCTGGCCACTGTCAAAATTTCAATGCAAATCCCCCACTCACCGACCCCTGGAAAGGCGTTGTACCATACCTCAATGGATATAAATATGTTTTGGAGATATGAGACGACCCCTCAATCAAGACAGTTAAATTTGTTCAAAAATTGCGAAATCTCACGTGATCTCTTGTTGGGGAATTCTATACTTGTGATAAGCTAATGAAAACCGAGATCGGTACGAGCCCGTCAAAAGTGTTCCACTTTCAAAATCATGGCTTTGTTTTTGACCTGGATAAGCCAGCGTAGTGAAACCAATGCGGAGTGCGGCGTCATATATGCACCAAATTAGCCCGAGTACTCTGACTGTAAGAGAGCTAGACGGACATTTGGACATAAATACGCTCTCATTACAGTCAGAGACCAAGCTATGTATTTTTTTTGGCAATTCCCGACAACCAAAAAGTTGGCAAAGTTTTCCGCTCTAATACCACAACAATCCTATGTTTGACGTCAAATACCTTTACATCGATCATTTTCGAGTTAACTGATTTAAAAAAACCCACCATATTAATCACTAATACACATACTACAGAAAGAAATCCGACAGCACCCATACTCAGCTACGCTTCGTGACACTCCGTCACAAGAATTACAAAGCTCGATTGACCTATTACGTAACGTAGATCACGTGATCGCCCACTGGGTGATTCCGCCTTGTGCAACAGTTACAGGGGCCGTCTCATACCAAGCGACGTTATAACATGGAATAGTTGGCTAATGGTTTCCTCTCTAACACAGTGATAAAATTACCAAATATTTGACATCCAATAGCCGATGATTAATGAATCAATGTGCTGTAGTGGTGTCGTTACACAAAACAAACTTTTTTGGGTGATTGTCGGGCACTTGTCGTTTTGAGACGGCCCCTGAAAGACGGAATGGCTGAGTGGGCGATCATGTGACGCATCGTCACGATATAGGTCGGCGAACTTAGAATTCTGCTGTCCGGAGTTTGCCGAAGCTTAGCTGAATGTGGGTGCTGTCGGGTTTCTTTCTGTAGTGTGTGTATTAGTGATTAATATCTGAATTTCTTTTAATCAATCAACTCCAAAAATGATCGATGTAACGGTATTTGACGTCAAACATTAGGGTTAGGGTTGTGTACCGCGAGTTTTTGTAATGTACCACGATATACCACATCAGTAATGACATACTAATCACTGCGATTCAGTGGTGCAATAATTACTCAACATACAATGTCATTTATGTACCTTTGAACTTAGGGGCCAAACATATATGACATACAATGAAATACCAGTAGAGATTTTGATTGATTCAGTTTACACTCTATTTCCCTCTAAAGTTGAGTAAGCATTAAGCAGGACTAAAAATCTCATTTAGAGAATAGCCAACATAGTTGTAGAGCCGTGTTGTATTTTAAGACCTCATAATGTGAATGAAATAAACATAACAGATGAATGAATTCTGTAGTTATTATTTGAGTTGAACTGGAAAAATAATGAAAATGACAAAGTAATGAATTATTACCATTTTAATTATACCAATAGCTATTAACTACCAGTAACTTTTATATAGCTACTTTATTTCAGTTGATGACACAGGCAAACAGGTCCCTTTATGTTTTCAGTTTGCTACAATGTATTATTGTTCAAGTTAAATCGTCTTAACATCAATTTCGTTTCAAGAATAAACAAACTCCATAAACCTGTGAATAAAATCATGTAGTGTGTTAATTACAGTCATTATTATCTGGATTACTGAATTTATTTTATGTTCTTGTTTAGAAACATTAGTGCATTAGTAATTTATATGTGAAATATTTGTTATTGCGAACTCAAATATGATCACGGTAATGGTATTTAACGTCAAACATAGGATCATTGTGGTATTAGAGCGGGAATCTTTGCCTACCTGGTTGTAGGCAGAAATTCTGTGTATTCGTTATCTCTAACAGAGAGAGTGGCTGTAACTGTCCAAATGTCCGTCTAGCTCTAGAACAGCAGCGTAGGCCTTCTTGGGCTAACCACTTATGATGAAATGAGTTACGTGAGAACAGGTCCAACCAAACCATCACTGCCTACAGAGTGACAATCGGACATTTGGGACATACGTTTTAAGCTAGGTTTACTAGCACATGTATTTCAAATCGATTATAATCATTGTTTTGTTTTCAACTAGCTATTACTACCTACATTAATATGCTAAAGTTTAAACAGTGTTTATGACAAAAAAATAAAAAAATAAAATAAATAAATATATTAGTAATAATAAATAGTTTACGGAACAATGCTCAGTACACTCACCCACCACCTGTAACGCTACAAAATGTTAGGACATACACCCACCCCCAAGCGTTACGTAATATTTGAATAGCCCTTGATGTCTAGGATGGGCAGTAGCCCAGTGGTAAAACACTCGGTCGGAACACATCGTAGGTCTAGGATCGATCCCAGTCGATGCCCCATTGGGCTATTTCTCATTTACGTATGTGCACCACGACTGGTATAGCAACAGTCGTGGTATGAGCTACTAATGAGAAGATGCAGTGGGTTTCCTCTCCAAGACAATACTGTATACGCAAATATTTTCGCGGCTAAAATAATTTGCGATCAGGCTTTCATTTTACATTTTCGTGAGGAATTATTTTCACGACTGTCCCCCCCCCCCCCCCCCCCCCCCGATAATAAAATAAAAATTACCCATATTTCATTTGCCAAACTGTTTTCAATGACGATTTCACACACATACTTGGACATGTTCACCATGCTGTCAGCGAGACCATTACCATTACCAATATTTATTTACATGCTCATATACCACTAGAGTTTAGAGCATGTCTGTCCTGGGCCCGATCTCTGGATAGCCAGTGAGACTTCAATGTTGTATGTATGTCTGATAAGACTATTGTCATGTTATCGATGGAACACGCACATGCGATACAGAACATTGAAAAACACAAATATCATAAGAAATAACTTTTCATTATTGATGATACTCACAAACTTCCATTTAAGGTTACAAAGAAAACAAACAAAACTGAAGGCAGGTTTACAGAATCACGTGACCTTGTGGACATCTGACTGCTTGATTCTGATATGGGTTGGGCGTGTAGAGACAAGACTATATATTATAAGGTAAATAATAATATACCAAATCGAAAATAAGTTCGCGCCTAATTAAATTCGCGATTTTCGCGGTATATTTTATTCGCGAACATATTTGCGTATACAGTATATCAAAATTACCAAAAGTTTGACATTCAGTAGCTGATGTTTTTGTTCTGCTCTATATAAAGATAAAAAAATGTAGCCTATGCCACCACACTAGAGGCTCTGCATACGTCCCCAACCCTTCAGATATCGTGCCAATTCCACAGGCCCAATGTGCTATGGGCCTGTATCTTTAATCTCTTTGGAAATAAATTCATGTTTATAGCTATGTACTATGGGCTGTATCTTTGATCTCTTTGATAATAAATTCATGTGTATAGAAGAAAAACTAATTTAGAAACAAAATAGCCACACTGGCAGTATTTTATTTTATGAATAAGAATGAGATAGCCAGTCACCCAAAACAAAGACAAAGAAAACGTCATTATATGTTATTGTTCCCAAAACACTGGTGTGTGACTGTCTTTCAGACTTTCACAACTAGAAAAAAAGCTCTTTCAGTTTAATAAATTCATTGCAACGTGATCCAAGACTTTTGTATGTTTCTCTGCCGGGGCGGAGGGATGTAACATGTAGGTGCTAATATTATATCAGTAGACATAGCATCAATAAATTATAATTCCCCCACTGAATATGTTTAAAATTAAATCTGTAAACTTTGAAAGTTTTAAATAATAATGGTTGTATATATGTGAGAAAAAATATGTAATCGTCAACACACCCACTTCAGTAAAATGAACTCAACGACGTGACCTAGATTTTACAACATTATCTGATACGACAAAACGCTAGAAACATGACAAATAAAAAGTAAACCTTGTTGTAGCTAGTAATAAAAGATTTAGTATCAACAATGCAACATGTTTTGAACAGTATTTCATATTATTTGATTGCGTTTTGTAGCGTTATGGGAAGCAGTTCACTATTGAATAGTAGACTGGTCACCCGGACATGCAAATGACACTTTATCATACCGCGAGGCATATCTGTCGATCAAAATTGGTTGAAAGCATGTTTGGTGACTAAAAATCAACATTGAAAAACTTTCTCAAATTTGTTTTGCCAAATAGAAATTTCTTTTACCCATTTTTATTATTTTTCGCAATTTGCGACTTTGACGAACAACCCCTGCAAATATCCAATATTGCACGTGTGTTGCGAACAACAAACTAGTCATCTACCATGTTTTTGTTAGTGGCGACGTTTTAAGAATTTAGATACTTTGGGAAATTCCGTTATTTTTTCAGAGATTTATTAATGGAACACAAAAAATCATTAACATTGGATGCTTTTTAAATAATTTCTAAAAATTATGTATTTTGTTTCATAACACTGATAATTTATTTCTCGGAAATTTTTGTAAAATTATTATCCACGGATGTCTTGAAGTACACCGGTACAGTACAAAACATACTGGTACGTACCACAAAAGAAACAAATACCGGTATACCGCATACCTCTACTCTGGGTGTAAAAAATATTTTGCCAAATTATCTAAAAAAAAATAATTGCTGAAACCTATTATTTTAAAGAAACCGTCAATCATTATATAAAATTATTTTGCCAAATTAAAATTAAATTCGCCAGTTGTGCTTAAAATTCACAATTTGCCGACTGGCAAAGCTAGCCCTATCACAACTTGCTAAACTATAAAATATGACATTAGAAAGGAATTACAAAAGTCTACTGGCTCTTAATTAATTTAGTTTCAAGAGCATAATTTTCAGTTTTTAAATATTTACTAGTATTGTCACCTTTTTTTTCAACTTTGAAAAATATATACAGCTATTGTGGTTTTGAAGAACACCATCCTTTTCTGATCATCAGAATATAGAATTTATTCTGCTGAAGATGCAATCCTTAAAATAAAGACAAAAAGCAATTGAGGTAGTTTTAACTTAAAATTTCATGTCAACAACAACAAAAAAACAAATAGCACTAACATCACACCTTCATCATAACTCTTGATATGGAGGGATATTTATGTCTATCATATCAACAGCATTCTTGCCAAATTTCAGTCTCAGTTTTCTTGGACGGTAACTGTTTAAATTTGCTGATGAGTAACGTGTCTTTTTTTCTGGTATATCTGCATTGCGTACATCTGAACGCAACAGTTTCTTCTTGCCACACGAATAAGTGTTTACCGAATGATTTGTCCTTGTGTCAGTGTCACTACCGTCATCCCATTTGAAAAACACACTTGATGAGGACTGGTTTGCCAGCTCTTCCTCCAGAATAGGGTCCCGTTTCATTTTGATAGTCACACGTGGAATGGTCTTTCTTGGACAGTAGTTATAGAAATTATCACAGTGAATAGGGCTGTATGACCTGGAGCCCGCCAGGTCTATAGAAGGCATCTGTAACGAGTGGTTTGACTCGGAATCGGAACTGTTAACACTGTTTCTCCTGGCAGGCTCGTCAAACGCTGAGTGGATGCGATGCTGAGGTGTAACGCTAGGGTGAGGTGAGAGAGAGATTGTGAAGAAGTCTGAGTGATCAAAGTCGTTGCTGGGAGACGCTTCTCGAATGTTGTGATTTGTATCAATCTTTTGTTTGACGAGAACGGGCATCTCATCATCATCCTCATCATCTCGCATCTCCACTTCATTGTTATTTTCATTGTTATTATCTACCATTTCCGGACTGTCCATACAGGTTTTGGACAGAAGGTCCAGATGAACACTTTTGCCGTCCGGTCGAAGCCCCCTAAGACGTGGACTCTGGCGCAGTGGACTCATTGGAAGAGGACACTTCCGTGACCTCGGACTGAGGGGTGTAGAGAGCGTATTTCTGCACGGTTCAGGTGAAATGGGTTCGAGAGGTGGAGGCATCTTTGAGGACTGATCTTCCTTAGACTCCGACATCAGGTTGTTATAGTTATTTCTGTCTTGACAAGGACTAAACTGGGCTCTACATAGATTCCGACTTGGACTGAATCGTCCAACAAACTGGAAGTCATTGTTATCATCCAAAGACTGAATATCAAAAGGATCGTACATCGTCTTAGACCTGTGCTCATCACTACACGTTAAGCCTGGTTCGAGTTTCACTGTGACCCCTGCATATTTGGGGCTCACTCCCAGATGCGGATCACACAGCTTTCTTTTTCGATGATTCGTGTTGTTAATAGGCTCATGTGATTGCATAGAAAATAGGTCAACTTTAACATTTTCCTCACTCTCCAGATCACTGGCGTCCTCAACACTCGGAGAATCACACTGTGCGTGTGTAGTTCTGCATTGATTTTTTGTCCTAACTTTGGAAAAAAACCGCTTTCTTTTCCGTCTAGAATTTCGAACCACACATCGATTCAAAGCACCACATACTTCCTTTTTAACTGGACTTGAGCCAATTTTACCTGCACACAACTGAGAAAGGTGTTTGGCTTTGGCATTGTCTTCAGAACTAGATCCATTTCTGCCATAGGGACTGTTAGATATATGACTGGCTCGGCGGATAGGGTTAGATCTACCAAGATTGACACTTGATAGATGCTTGTCCATATTTAAGGTTATTTCTCTCTCTACTAGAACTTTGGGATCTGGTAGAGAAAGGCCCTGAGAGAGAATAATTTCTGCATCGTATCGTGTTATTCCCCGCTTCTTCAATTCAGCTGCTGTTAACAGGTGAGCTTGATTTTCCAGGTTCTTGGCTCTGTAATCCCAGTTTTCTGTAAAGAATAAATCAGTAATATTTAACATTCCTATAAATAGTTAACAATGGACACATTAAAGAGACTGTTGCCATTGCAAGGTGTTTCCGACTAAGAAAGCATTTTAAAAACTGAAATTACTAACTGAATATAATTTCTTGTTTGAATATCGGTGTTTGTAAATTTTACAAATGACCTTATGACAGCAAAACATTATTAACTGGGTTAATAATGGAAAATATAAAATGGGTTTATGAAACTGATGTCATATTCCACCTGTCATTAATATTTTGGTATATAACTCAATTAGAATTGGAGCAATTAACTTCATTTTAAGCTTAGGCAAGCTGTTTAAAATGCACACTTAAAGAGGAACATACACCCTGGGTATATTTCAAGGAAAATACCGAGGCCTGACAATCACAGCTGGTTGATTCCATTCATTAGAAAAATAACAGTAGTCCACTATTTCATATTTTCTCTCTTTTTTTCTTTATTCTTCAAATTTAGTTACCTTTGGGGAACATAGACCGACATGTAATAGGAGGGATAGAAAGCAGCATAAATTAAATAAATAAATAAAATGGCTTTCTTTTAAGATTAAAATAAATAAATTGAAACTTGTTAATTGTAAAATAACCAATTCTGGTTAACCGTCCTTGATATGTTGGATCTTAAAATAGTAATGTTTAGTATCTCAAACAAATATAAATTAGTTTTCTCTATTAGACAAAAAAACCATGTAAACTGTGATAATATGCCTTTAACAGCAGAACAAAATGTCATTAATCTAAACTCTGGGGAAGTGTTATCATGGACTCTGGGAAAGTGTTCATAGACAAAAATACAAAAACAACAAATTGACACATGCATAGTGTTAACAGTCCATAACTTGTTAATAACGTACAGTTCTGCATAAACAGCACGCCATTTTTTTTAAACTAAAATTTCAACTATTATTTACAAGTTTTAAATTCCTATCAAGCAATATTAAAAGCTGGCCACCATGTTTGAATTGGCACTGCTGCTACATTGCTTCTTACAGATCAACAGCAACTGATGTTTGCTCTTAGAGACACTACATGAGTGGCAGTTAGATACCATTTGTCTTACAAAGAGTTAATTCAAACAAAATATCTAACTAGCAATAGCGAGTTTGATACATTTTGATACATAAATACTATCTAATGCACATGAATGTAGTTTTCTACTAATTATATATCCTCAAAATATCAAGTTTAAAATAAATGTATACATCTTTTCCAAATAAAACCTATTTATGGAGCTTGCACTTGCAGTTAACTTGTGCATCACAGAGCAATCAGTATCAGGCTAACCTGTGTCACAGAGCAATCAATTTTGATTCTGCTTATTTCATTGGATGATATGGCTGTGGCAATCAGGTCATTACCATGTAGCAGTCAATCATATGTCTTTAAATCGATAACATACATATGTGCAATATTGTTGCATGAGATCAGTTTGGTAGACCGAAGTACAATAGTTAAACATTGAGGGGAGATTAGAGAAGCATAATTCATTTAGAACATTACCCATTCAGTTTAACACATTTGTTTCAACAAAACATGCATATAATAGCCATCTGGCCAACACTTTCAACAATATAAACTGTAAACTCTGTTTTTGAATGGTCTGTAATGTTGAAAACAATTATACCTTTAAACCTTTCACATTAGGCTGCAAGGCAAACAGTTAACATCATGTACATATATTTGTAGTACAGCACTGTTAGATGACAAAGCAACTCCAAATATGCAAATCCTAACACCCATACAAATGTTGTATAATACATTGTAGTTTGTCTGCTTGTTTGTTTTGTTTAACGACACCACTAGAGCACACTGATTAATTAATCATCAGCTATTGGATGTCAAACATTCGGTCATTTTGACATGTAGTCATCAGAGGAAATCAGCTACATTTTATTTAATGCAGCAAGGTATTTTTTTTTTATATGCACTTTCTTTAAAGCAAATACCACAGCCTTTGACCAGTTGTGGTGCACGGGTTGGAATGAGAGAAAAACCAATAACTTGAATGGATCCACAGACGTGATTTGAGTCTGCGCCGCAAGCACCTCAAGCGACTGAGCTAAATCCCCATTTATCATTGGGATTGTACAAAATAATTTTTGGTGGTCCAAATCTAAAAACCACCGGTCTCGGGTATTGAGCCATCATATTCTAGAACCTCTAGTTTTTAAAACCTGAATGTTGTTTTTGTGTATTTATCTACAACCATCAGACATATATGTCAAGACACCAATATGTTTTAGTGTTGTAGCCCACACCTTGTCACTCTATTGTTTTACTTTGGCACGAGACTGTACATCAATGCATGCATGCACTGTTAAGTAACGTTGACAAATTAATTATTAGTTATATAATAATATCACATTTTTAATGAAAATATTCAATTATATTACTTAAATTTTATTAACGGAAGTAACAGTATTCAAATTTTTTTTTATATACAATGTAATATATTCAAACGAAGTGTATAATTCAGAACCTTTCTGAATGAACATGAAACATGTCAAAACATTACAAAATGTACCAATAAATGTTCAATTTGCCTCTCTTTTTTTTCTCTTTTTTTTTTATCAAACTTCTACCCATTCTCTTGGGATAGAAGAAGTCATTCTTCCTACTTTTTCAAGTCTTGATTAGGAACTTAGGATTTTATTTAATAACTCATTTCTAATTAATGATGGTTAGTGTCAATATTGATCATCCTAAACTTCTGTACAAAATGATTTGACATAAACATTATCAAACAGATACCGACACTTAAGTTGATTTTGTCTTAGATCAGCATAATACAAATTAACAGTAATACAAAAGATTTGTGTGCAATAAAAAATTAACTACATAAAATGTGGAAGGGCAAGGGCATCTTGATATACCTACATAACTTCTCTTGTTTGTGTGTGTGTGTGTGTGCAAAATGCCATTTGCAGTAGTAAAAGCTCCACACAGTTATGGACTACAAGTTACAGAGAAACACAGAGAAATGAGTAAGTAACACACCACTGGATGCAGGGATAACACCATTGATGTTCGGCTGTTTGATATCTGGCTGTGTTTTCAAACGGCTCAGTCGATCGTCTGTGTCCCGCAGTTTGTAACCCTTGTCATCATCAGATAATGGATTATGTGGGGCATCCTTCGGCTTG
Organism: Gigantopelta aegis; assembly: GCF_016097555.1. Classification (NCBI taxonomy): domain Eukaryota; kingdom Metazoa; phylum Mollusca; class Gastropoda; order Neomphalida; family Peltospiridae; genus Gigantopelta; species Gigantopelta aegis. Next base: position 31,625,772 of record NC_054707.1, read on the forward strand.
AAAGCTCCAACTTGTCGCCTGATGTACGAAGACAGAATAAAAAATAAAAAAAATTTCAATTATGCCTATAAACAATATGATCTTCCATGTTGGAACAAAATATAAAATGATTGTATAAAAAAAAATTCCCCAACACTATCAATTGCGTTGGAAACCAAAATGAAGCTAATTAAAGGTTTCTACTGTCATGGTAAGATTTAATATACAGAATATCAAAAAGTAAATTTATCAGCAATTTATCAACAATTTATACAACATGACAAAAGAGTTAGGGAGGACCTAAAATATTTTTGAAACCACTATTTCACAATTTAAAACTAGACTTACAGTTCATACAATTTAAAATCACTGTCACCCCAATCACATAGACAACTTAAGCCCATAGTTTCACCTTTGAAATAGACCATTTAAAACCACTCTTACCATTCATACAGACAGTTTAAAAAATTATCTCTAAACATACAGACAATTTAATCCATGGTCTTACTGTTCATGTAGACAATTTCAAAACAGTTAAAATCCTAACTAATTTCAAACCACTGTTACAATTCATATCTAATTTCAAACCACTGTTACAATTCATATCAATATAATTTCAAACCACTGTTACAATTCATATCAATATAATTTCAAACCACTGTTACAATTCATATCTAGATAATTTCAAACCACTGTCTCACTGCTTATATACCAGTGTCTTACCGTTCACATGTTTGACATTCACAAAGACAGTTGTCATCACCAAAGAAATCCTCGCCGTAGAAGCAGGTAATTTCTTCTCCTGGTTCAATATCACGGAGAACCTTCACACATGCAGTATCTCGACCAGTGGGAACAAACTATAATACAAAAGTATCAATGAATAAATAATGATTAATGACAAAATTCTTATCAGGAGTAGAGAAGATGAAATAGAAATACATACATTAAATACACAAGAGGTGGGGAAGGGGGTCCATAAAAAGAAGGGAGGAATTTTTTTTAATATATATAAATTTTAGACTTCACTGCAATAACTAAATGAGCAAATATTCACTAATCTTAAAAACAATTTAAGTTTTCAAAACATTAGAATTAAACACAATTTGAAATAAACACACTAACATTTTCCTTTTCATCAGGCATATCGACCTAAGCTGACAACGAGCATATTTCACTGGCTGTTGTAATGTCCACACTGACTATTTTCTATAAAATGCTCTGATTTCACTGCACATTAGTTAAATTAGTGTGGGAAACAAAACCTCTTTCTGAACCACCAGCGAGAAGTCCATACCTTACAGTTTGCGCGACAGTCGTGATTGATGAACGAAGCTGGACCAAGCCACAACTGAGCACAGTTTTTACGACAGGAGAACATAACACTGAAGTCATTAGCTCCAGGTTTCAACAGAGTTCTCTCCTCCTCCTCCGTCAGCTCGGCAATACATCCAACCAACTTCTGAATCTTCTCGTTCTTTTGCCTGAAACAAACAGCATTATTTCAACTTTCATGATTGTATTAGTTAAACTGGCACAGTACCATATATGTGTCCTTTAAAACTAAGTATAAATGAAATGCCATACAAGTTTGCAAAAACATTTAATCACTCAACATGGTAAATGTATTCTGTCAAAAAACATCTTTCACATCTAGCAGTGGCAAAGGAATTGTTCAACAAATATTTTCTTCCATTCCTTCGATTATTTTAAAAAGAATTTTCCAGTTAATGTGTTTTATTAAGATACTTTCGAGGCATGGAAATAATTTGTCTGGTGGTGCCTGTCAAAATGACCTATGTCAATCAATTTGAGCCTGTCAAAAATGAAACTGCTCATCAACCAAATGTTGAAAGAATGTTACCACTGTCCTTTAATGGGTTTGTATTGAGGTAAAAATCTGCACTGTATTCTGTTCACTATTAAATTATTATAGAAAAAGTAATAAAACCAGCAAATAACAACTACAATTAATTGTTGATCAAATAATGTAAATTTATGAGCACATGGATTGGGGGTGGATGTTTTACCGGACTTTCTGACACACTGCAGTTTCATTTGGAAATGAAATACGGTTAATATTTTTCCACAAAGCAAAGTTGAAAAATACATTTAGTTAAATATATGTTAAAACAATTACAACAGAAAAATAAAATTCAAGACTGCCCGGCCCCTGCAATGTCTCTTGAATGAGGACAATGACATGTCAACAAATTCCAATCACGTTTGAAACTGAAATAACTTTATAATAACAAAGCACCCAATAAACGTATTGAATAATGAAAGAAGAAAGAAGTGTTTTATTTAACGACGCTTCTCAACACATTTTATTTACGGTTATATGGCGTCAGACATATGGTTAAGGACCACACAGATTTTCTTAGAGGAAACCCGCTGTCGCCACATAGGCTACTCTTTTACGACAGGCAGCAAGGGATCTTTTATTTGTGCTTCCCACAGGCAGGATAGCACAAACCATGGCCTTTGTTGAACCAGTTATGGATCACTGGTCAGTGCAAGTGGTTTACACCTACCCATTGAGCCTTGCGGAGCACTCACTCAGGGTTTGGAGTCGGTATCTGGATTAAAAATCCCATGCCTCGACTGGGATCCGAACCCAGTACCTACCAGCCTGTAGACCGGTGGCCTGCTACGACGCCACCGAGGCCGGTATATATTGAATAATGTGTACTTTAGTTATTTTATAACAAATATGATACTTTTCCATTTATATTTGATTCGTCAATATTTGTCAGATCCGTTGATAAATACAGACTGCTAACCCAGAGCATGCGTACAACGCATTACCTGTCTAATCGACCGATGTAAATAATGACTGCTTCCTGTGGGACCGTGTGGTTTCAGAGGTACAACTTACATTAAATAAACACAGTGGCACTAGATTATTCATCCACTGTTCAGGTTAGATGGGCAATTGTTTCTGTTAACAGATGTGTTGATTGTCAATCTAATTAAAATTAGCTCCACTATTACATGTGGATCTAACAGCAGCCAGTTGGAGCTCATGTCCACCAATCAAAACCTTACTCGCAGAATCAAAATAATTAAAAATAATTTGAAAACATTCCTAATTAATCAATTAAAACATGTTTTATTTTATAAAATAAATAATTTGTAATGTAAAATTGAAGACTGATAACCCATCCCGTACGTATTGGTATGGTTCGCTGTACTGCGGCCACTAAAAATAGACTCGCCCGATATTTTTAGAATTTGTATGCTACCAAATAACGTTATAAAAGGCGAAGTTTGATTGGTCAATATTTAAATTATTAATTACAGATGAAATGTTACCTGGACATTGGTTTCTACGTGGTGTTGTTAGCAATCTGATTAAAATTAGTCCTACTGGTCTAAATAAGGCATTCGTAATTCACATGAAACATGTCGTATACCCTCAGGATAATTTGGAATATTTTCAAATTATTTTTAAATCACTGGCATGATTCTGCAAGTAAGGTTTTGATTGATGGACATGAGCTCCAACTGGCTGTCTTTAGATCCACATGTAATAGTGGAGCTAATTTTAATTAGATTGTGTTGATTGTTTGACCAATTTGGAACACATTGGATCATCGGGCTTACACAGGTCTATTAATAGACACGGGAAACACCATTTCAGGGCAAACAGGAAGGTGTTCTAAATAGCAACAGTTCCATAAACATGTGCATGCTGCATTATATGGTTGAAAACCTATTTTAAAATTTAAATATGCATTTTAAAACGTACTGCATCGAACTTCTTCAACACAGAAATATTTTATTTTGTGTCGGACAAAATGGCCGCCAATATTAAGTTTGCAACTGTCAAAGCTTGACAAGTGACAAATTTGTACCGGACAACAATCGTGACCAGCCACTTGTTTCCAGGCTTGCTTTCCGTTTCATTATTGAGAAAATCTATATAATAACTAACCACTTTCTTGTTGAACAAATCATTCCTCCCATCTTTCCTTCCATTGAGTATCTGTGACATGGAACAAGTTCAAAACCAGCTTGCTTATCAAACATTGCCAAATACCTGAAGATCTGAAACAGAAAGTCTTTTAAATAGTATATTACTATGTTAAAAAACAAATTTGTGAATACAACTCTCAATTTTCTACCACTAAGACCTAACTATGTCCTCTTTCTCAAACAAATACCCTAATTTGTCAGCCAACACACCTCATTAAAATATTTAATAAATAGAAATGGACCTTTTTCCCCCTAGTAGTCATAGTTCTAGTAGAAAACATAATGTAATAGACTATGAAATGTTCAATAAATAATATTAACTTTCTAAAAAACATATTTTGTACTAGGTAAAGTGGGGCATTTTGTACAATTACAAGAACATTTTAAGAATTTTTATATAAATTTAATTTTAAAGTGGTTTTTAGTGAAAACTATTTTTTAAGTTTTATAATTACGAGAATGATATTTAATGATCAACACAAATTTTTGTGATTAACACACACACTAACACCTGAATTAGTTTTTTTAATTTAGTTTATTTGGGACTACCATAATTTTACTGGGCTATCACATCTTAGGTAACTGGTAACCTACAGACTACCACTAAACTGTAAACATTTTCCAACCTTGGCCCACAGTTTGCTTCTTTTGACACATATTTAACTATAAATGTAACATGCAACTAAACAATAAACTTGACCCACATGCTGTCTGAAAACATCACACTGCAGTTTGGTTCGGGAAGACAAAAAGTTACGAGTTGCATCTACAGCACAAAAAGCCTTGTAAGCTTTGTCATAGCAACCATGTTCCTTGAACTTCTCAACAATGCCCTTCAGAGTTATCTTCCCCTTGAGTGGACGGTGTCTGAAATACAAACAAAACGTAATATGATTTTAACAAGCAATTAAATATTGATGCACCTTAATTGCAAGTAAAAATATTTGAAAAGAATCGGGGGCGAGACGTAACACAGTGGTAAATCATTTGCCTAATGCGTGGTCAGTCTAGGATTGATCCAAGTCAGTGGGCCCATTGGGCTATTACTTGTTCCAGCCAGTGCACCATGACTGGCATATCAAAGGCAGTGGTATGTGCTATTCTATCCATGGGATGGTGCAGATAAAAGATCCCTTGCTACTAATTTAAAAATGTAGTGGGTTTCTTCTTTAACACTATGTATTAAAATTACCAAATGTTTGACATTCAGTAGGCGAAGATTAATAAATCAATGTGTTCTAGTAGTGTTGTTAAACAAAACAAAACAAACAAACTTGTAAAGAATCTGAACTTTGGGCTTACATTGGTGAATTCTTTAGTATTTGGTGTAAACTTGCACATTGTGGATAAAGTTGAGAGCCGACTGTTGTTTTGTATAGTGACATTTCAGTTCTTGTGTCTAAAAATGTTCTGTAAATATATTTTACAAATATATCAGACTGTACAGCTGTGTGTTGACTACAAGGTCAGGGGTCGAAATATTGCCATCCCGACCCATTTTTTTGCCAGTCAACATCACCATAGGCTGGGAGATTTCTTGGCATGTCTTGGCAATTATTTTATGTTTATTAGTTTGATTCTTGAAATCAAGTTTGGACCGACAGATTTTGTTTCGGGCTGACAGAATGTGTAGCTTGCCAGACCGAATATCTGGCAGGAATGCCAGCCAATTTCGACCCCTGAAGGTACTGAGTTAGATGAAGGGCACAAGTTCAACTACTAGGAGTTCTGATGAGAAGAGTGCCTAGATGTGTTAATTATATTCATGAGAGTTATTATATAGCATCTTAGTGAAATCGGTCAACGAGATAAAAGATGACACAGTGAAAAGTATTTTGCCTAGACTCCTAAAGTTAATGTGTCATTGGAATTAAAGAAGCATTATCATTAATACGAGAGATGGATGGACTAGACAGTATGTGGTGCTGGAGGTTTGGGACATGCAGGCAGATTACGTCAATATTTCCCAACCCCTAATTATAGTCTGTGAAATGGTTATGTGTTAATATGTTAACAGTTAAACTTTTATTTATTGTATATGTAAGTTGAGTGGGTTACAAACAAATCAACTTTGCAGGTATGTCTGGGGAAGGATTTGGGGATAGCTCTGCCACTTTGTGTGTTCTGGGTACCGACACATGATAAACCCAACTAACCAAACATTCATTTTGTTTACAAGTTCTGGGTACTGATATGATAAAGCCAACTAACCAAACATTCATTTTGTGTATTCTGGGTACCGACACATGAAAAACACAACTAACCAAACATTCATTTTGTGTATTCTGGGTACCGACACATGAAAAACACAACTAACCAAACATTCATTTTGTGTATTCTGGGTACCGACACATAATAAACACAACTAACCAAACATTCATTTTGTTTACAAGTTCTGGGTACTGATATGATAAAGCCAACTAACCGAACATTCATTTTGTGTGTGAGAAAGCCGAGGTAGGGATCAAGGACAAGACTGGTAGCCAGGTCATCATTCTCACACAACTCGACAGCATTCATTCCAGTTGACGGAACACGGCTTCCACCCAATGCAGACGTCATCCTGCAATTCAAACAATGAATATAAGACGTGAAAATAATTACTTAAAAATACATTCAAACCCAATATTTACTACCAAGTCTCTTTACTGTTGTTAAAAGCGATACAGCCATTGTTTTACACTGTGGAGGATCACAATCAACACGTGTCTTCTGATAAAATATATTGATGGAAAGAAATATGGGAACGAATGGTATTTAAGACCAAATGTAATTTACTACTGGAGTAGTTATGTCTGAATAAAATACAGAGATATATTGTAGCACTGCATGTCAGTACTGTGGGGTTGACGTCCAGTAACACGGTTATTTCCTGATACTTGTCGACGAGGATTTTGGTTGTAGTCAACATTTGATGTTACTACTTGCGTGTTCCTTTATTTCTTAAGACTTTCCATCAGTATATGTTACTTTGTTTATATATTGATTTTGTTTCCTGTATATGAACTTCTCCATACTGGAATCAAAATAAACACAGTGCCTGGTATAACAACTAGCAGCCCTCAGTAAAAATCATTAGCCCAACAATTTCATTAAAAATAGGAAATAAAAACAGAACATTAAGGGATTGTTATGAGTTTGTTGCCATTGTAACATGTATTAGTCGGGGCTATTTTGACAAGGGGTCAAGGTAGGTAGACCAGTTTTAATGTGGCAAAGCATTATAATAATATAGCTAATTTTTTTATTTGAATGACATCAGTATTCCAATGACAACACTTTGCATCTTCTTACAATAATAATAAATTAGATTCATGATGTTTCCGTTTCCGTTGGAAAAATATTAATAAATTATCTACGAAGCCAATACAAGGGTGCGAAAAGTGACTGTCATTGACCATAGTCGAATACATGTTACAATGGCAGAAAACTCAGGACAGTCCCTTTAAATGATTAAAAAAATATATATATTACAACATAATTAGGGGCCGTTCAAATATTACATAATTCTATTTTTGTGTCAAATAGATACCCTCCCTCCCCTCTGTAACACTCCATAACACTGGACCATACACATGAGGTGTCACCCCAAAATGTTACGTAATGTTTGGAGACCCCCCCCCCCCCCTTCCGCACCACTCATTCACAAGCAGGTCATGTGATAGGTGTGGTAAAATTTTAATAAAGTTTTGCAATTTGGGAAAGCACAGAAACACATCCTTATAGTATGAATACGTCTAGCTATAAGGAAAAAAGAAATGGTTTATTTAATGACACACTCAACACATTGTATTTACGGTTATATGGCGTCGGACATATGGTTAAGGACCATACAAATATTTCATGGGCTACTCTTTTTGATTAGCAGCAAGGGATCTTTTATATGCACCATCCCATAGACAGGATAGCACATACCACTGCCTTTGATGTACCAGTTGAGGTGCACTGGCTGGAGCGAGAAATGTCTAGCTATAACTACCTATGATAAATATGGTCGCTGTGACAGAGTTTTTATTAAAAAATTAAGGTACCTGTGCACCCACCCCCATCCAGCAGTTATGTAATATTTGAATGTCCCCATATAACCTTTAGTATTGTTAATGTATTTAAAAATATTCTTACCTAGTAAAGATCACTCAGCAAACAAGGAAATTACTTAATAATATTGTAAATTTCGTTAAACTGAATACTAACGGTATTTAACAATTAACGTTATTAACAATTAACGTTATTGACAATTAACGACCTTTGACCTTAGACTCATGTCAAATACAAAAAGTCCCACAAGAGACCGTTGTTCGTTGTCACATTATATCTTACAAAAACGCACATCTATACTGTATATAAATACTATGACAATAATATACTAAGTGGGTTGTACACATTTGTAATTTTAAAATGAATAATAAATATGTGAACGCAAATGAATGGTTTCTTGCTACTATGTCACTATCAACCTGGAATACTGCCATTACTGGGTCAAACTATGCGGAAATCGAAATGATAATTTGCCCGAAATACACATTTGTCGGCAACAGTAAATACACACTTCATAGGGCAAAAGTATATCTTTCATATGCAAAGTAAATATATTTTAATGTTCACACAGAACTCTTTACCTGGAATTTTTTTTAGCCAACCTTCGCCTTCCGTTTTGGACTGGTGTATAAAATGGCCGTCCACAAATGTCCACTTTTGGAAAATAGTTCTTTATTTACCTATTTTTTTCTCAAGTAGGAACAATGTGTTCATATTAATAAATTAATTTAAATTACATTACTAATATAAAATTAAACATTTCCATATATATAATGATTGAAATATTTTCACCAATATTATCTTGAATTATAAATCGGGTTTAAACGCGTATGAATCTATAAGAGAATATGACCTAAACTAAAGTAAGCGTCAATATTGGCGTAGCACTAGAGATGAACCGTGTCTTGGAACGCGAAATCTTTGATTATATACTTCCAAAGTTAAAGAATTATTTGTATCATTTACTTTTTTTCTTTTAAATTCATGCATGTTTTGGAGGGTTTTTTGTTGTTGTTTTTTAGCCTGTAACGAAAATGCAGTTAGTGAAAATAAAAAGTTTTAGCTTGATTAAGGTTGTTTTCGTTATTGAAATAGGCCTTTAGAAGTGTTTTGAAATAAAAAAATATAGGCTACGGTATCTAGATAGGCCTATTAATCACAATTCAGAAATATGGACGTATGCATAATGATGATACGTGCGTACGGTAACCTTTAGAAAATTAGTCATAATCATTATTGTCCATTGTGTTACATACTACGGGTTCCTTCGTGGCAACAATGACCAATAATGGCTTTTTGGTGATAATGCCTGCAGATAGGCCTAATTACAGACACCCGGTGCTGCAAATCCATGCAAGGTACATATTCTGGTATTCTGCCATACAAAAACAATACAGCGGAATAATATAACATACACAAGTTGACACATGCACTTAACTGCTTATTTATTATCAATAATATGGATTCGTAAGTAACCAGTTGTGGTTTACCTTAATCTCTGGACGATTTATTGCAAATTTAGATTTTAGCATTCAAGAAATATTAACAACGACTGGATCGAGCCCAAAAGGTAGACCACTAGTAGTATTTTTAACAGAGGCATTAAAAAGTGTACAAAACAATTATATAGCCTATATTTACTTCACTCAATTTCCATCAAGTCAGTCAGGTTTTGTCACACTGTTTTATACCTATAGCTTATTGTTCGCAGTAGACCTATATTTTACATCACTGTTCAGTAATTATATTTTTTTAACAACTGCATATATATGTGACCATAAGCGTACGGTAGTCAGGATTTTATGGGAGGGGGGTGGGGGTATTCACATTGGGTGGGCCACCCACACGGTCTGTAAGTCGTGTTAGCATATAGGCAAATATAAAAAGGGGGATGGGGGGGGGGGGCGGTATGATTGGGAAATGCTTCCCCTGGCTACGCCGGTAGCCTACTTACGAACCTATGCCTATGCCCTACTCAAAACTAGATTCAGGCAAGGGTGTAGCCCAGTGATAAAGCTCTCATCTGATGCGCGGTCAGTTCAGGATCGATCCCCGTCGGTGGGCACTTTGGGCTATTTCATGTTCTAGCCAGTGCACCACGACTGGTATACCAAAGGTCGTGGTATGTGCTATCCTGTCTGTGGCATGGTGCATATTAAATATCCTTTAATTAGGCCTATTTGTAATGGAAAAATTATAGAGGGTTTTCTCTCTAAGACTAGGCTATATGTCAAAATTTAGTCTTCTAGTGGTGTCGTTAAACAAAACAAACTTTTAACTATTTAGGCAAGACGGAAATAATGAATATCGAAAGAGCCTATTGAGTGAGATTTTTGAGGGGGTTTGGGGCCATGTTTCTCCGGTAAAATTGAAAAATATATGTTCTCAAATGCAGTTTTTACCTATTCCACAAATATATAATTCACGAGACAGAATAACGGAAATACACAGTGAAAAGTTTACAGGCCAGCTCATTTTACACGAATGTCTCCGTCGTGGTTACTCGAATTAAGAGAATTAGCGGGGGTGGGGGTGGTGGTGGTGGTGAGGTCAGGTCATAGGGCTTTACATGCACATTCAGAGAAAGCTGTTGTAGCGCACGCCTGTCCTGGGCACAAGAGCCGGCCTCGGCTGGCTCCTCCTTCCAGGACAGGAGGTGGTGGTGGTCCATCTGCCGCTTATAAATCCATGCGACTAGCCAGAATGAAACTGGTATGATGACGACGATAGGCTAAGTTTTATGTTGTTGTTGATGACAATTATGATGATAATGATGATGTTGGCTATTATTATTTTGAACATATTTCGACAGACAGAGAACACGGCCAAAATGGCTAACGTAGAGAGACAGAAAGTTAGTTCAGCAATACGTCCGAGTTGTTACGATGCGAGTGCTGAGTCGGAATACGAGAAACTCAACCCTACATACGAACATATTCAACATGACAGTGACGCAGCTCTTGCTCTCGATGGATGCAAAAAGATATTGATGCTTAAAGGAGAGGTAATATGGAAGATAGATTCAAAAGCAATATCAAAACTATATAATTTACATGAAATTTGAAAGATTTTGTACAAATAGTTATTTCACCAATGTGAGAATATATTTTGTGCCTCGAGAATAAGAGGGTTCCAATATATTTGCCTTTTTGAAATAAATAGGCCTATGTTTGAAACTTGGAATTTTGTAGTTTTTGTGGTTATAAAAGACATTTTTAAAGGTGCTCATGCAATAATGTAGTAAGGATAGAACCACGTTGGATTCGAAAATAATTTAAAGGAATCACGGACGTAAGAAGGTGCCAAAGTGTGTGTGTGTGTGTGTGCGTGAACAGGATCCCTCACCCCAAATCACATCTCTTCTCCCCCAATCAACTTTAAATATAAATACAAAAAGTGCTGAGGGAAACAAAAAGAGGCTAATTGATCTGTGATCCATTAACACATGTAATTAAACTAGAATTAACATACTGATAGACAGTGCCCCCACCCCTCAACACAAAAATTCTGGCTACGCCAATATATCATATGTAAACACAGTTTTGACAAATATGTTTGTTCCGATGATTTGTCATGATGTGTTTAAAACCGAATACGCTATTAAACCATTTCTTTACGACTCCGTGGAAAGGTCATCAATCGAGCATGTAACTGATCAAGGATAAAGTTATAAAGTTCGATTATCCTGACAATCTAGGCCCCTAGCTGACCCCCGAGAACTGCAAGTACCTTAAATATCCTCAACATGCTCGATTTCTTAAAAACTAACACACAAACATGTACCTTTATTGATGTAGGCTACGCCACCACCAAAGTTTACTCCTTGATCCACAGGGGCGGGACGTAGCCCAGTGGTACAGCGCTCGCTCGATGCGCGGTCGGTGTGGGATCGATCCTCGTCGGTGGGCCCATTGGGCTATATCTCGTTCCAGCCAGTGCACCACGACTGGTATATCAAAGACCGTGGTATGTACTACCCTGTCTGTGGGATGGTGCATATAAAATATCCCTTGCTGCTAATCGAAAAGAGTAGCTCATGAAGTGGCGACAACGGGTTTCTCTCTCAATATCTGTGTGGTCCTTAACCATGTCTGACACCATATAACCGTAAATAAAATGTGTTGAGTACGTCGTTAAATAAAACATTTTTTCTTTTTCTTTCCTTGATCCATACGCATACTTCTCTCTAAGACTATATGTCAAAATGTCCAAATGTTTGACATCCAATAGTCGATGATTAATAAATCAATGTGCCCATTAACCATTGTAAGAGGTTCGTTTTCAAAAGAGAGTTCGTTCATACTCCGAATCCAACTGGTGACGCGCCACTTCTGCTGTAGGCCTACATTTCTAAAATTACTGTGAAACAAATTTTAAAATACAGATTTTGGAATGAAATGATCGGCTAATTAAAATGATATATAATGAAACAAATAGGCATATTAAAGAAATAAAATTATACATTGAACATCCATGTCGATCCGCTCAACTTTTATAATGCACTAGTGTTCGTCATTGCTTTTGTATATTGTTAAATGATGTTGTGCAAATGATCGATGTCTCGTTCCTGCTTAGCACAAATTTACTGCATATTTTATATAGTTTTGTAGATCCTAATCACACGATTAAAAACAAAAATCGTTTTGTTTTTACTGCCACTGTAACAAGTTTCGAACTACTTAATAGAGCTTTTTAACAAATGAAAATCACTTTCAAGTGAGTCTCTTTAAAAGTAGCAAAAATCACAGCACGCGTTTACTTACAGCTCGAGCAGCACGAGAATTGTGGATGTTTAGGACAAGATGTCGCGTGTCCATTCGCTGGAACTGGTTGCAACCATAAGGTAAGATTCTACACGTTTTGGGTGATCATTCCTAGTCAAATCCCGCCAGAGCACGGCTGATAAATCTAACCACGCATAACACATAACACAATAATAATAATAATGATAATGATAATAATAAATAATAATATAAACAATTAGGGGATCGTCTGAATGGAATGAATGGATTAGTTTTTGTCGCCCCGAAGGTACGTACTCGTAACTATAAACTGAAAACAGAGAATGTATAGTACGATGTAAAAGAAGCTTATGTGTGTATGTAAACAACAATTCTGAGAGTACTGCTAAAGCAATACATGTCACCTACCGGGCCCAGCAAATTTCCATATCTCCTAAATTCAAGGGCCATAACTCTGTGAAAAATGTGTAAAATGAAAGTCAAACTTGATATGTAACAGTACATGATAGAAAGCTGTACACAAAGTCTCAGCTCAATATCTTAAGGCATTGTGGGGGAAAAAACCCACCAGGAAAAACAACAACAATTTGTATCTCCTAAATTCAAGGGTCATAACTCTGTCAACAATGTGTAAATCGCCATGAAAGTCAAACTTGATCTGTATCAGTACATGATAACGCTATACAAAAAATTTCAGCTCATACTACCATGGCATTGGGAAAACAACATTCTGAAGCAACACATTTTCGTATCTCCCAAGTTCAACGGCCAAAACTGTGTGAAAAATGGGTAAATCACATGATCTGTAACAGTATATGATATTTAAAGATAAACAATTTTATTTAGCTCGCTATCTCAAGGCATTGTGAAAAAAACCCACATCCGGAAACCTATATGTACGGACAGATATACATACAGACAGCCAGCCAGAAGGGCGGAGATGAAACATATACACGTAGTTCCGGTTGGAACAGTAGGTGACTAATAACGATCATATGGTCTGAGATAAGAGAAACCCCTGATATATTTTCAAAAAATGTGTGACACTTTGATCATATTTGCGATCGAAGAGTAACATTTCATTATCAATCTGTATCTGAAACACAGTATATTATAGGTAGACTGGATCTATTCATAATAAATGACTACAATATAGTTTGCAACTAAATTGTCTTTAAATTAAATAATAAAGTTCTATAAATGTGAAGTGTTATTCGTACATTTACAAGATATGCGTAAGGGAATCTCAGCATTATACTGCTTAGTTTTTGTTTTGTTTAACGACACCACTAGAGTTACTACTGGCGGAGTATAAACAGGTCCATCCAAGAGTATTTAGAACTGGTGGGTGGCGGGTCCAAATGTAGAACCAGGATGTCGAATGAACGAATGAATGAATGAATGAATGAATGTTTAACAACACCCCAGCACAAAAATACACATCGGCTATTGGATGTCAGAAAGGTAAGTATATGGAAATATTATTTATCTAACTCTGTAAAACCACAGAGTAAAGAGATGTGGGAGACAGTATAATACAATACAAATACAGTATCAAGATAAGTATATTTTAAAACTTTCTATAGAAATTAAAGTGTTTTAAAAACTTTAAAATTAATTCTGGGTGGAATTTAGAGTATTTAATACAACAATAGGCTACTCTGGGGAATGAATGAATGAATGAATGAATGTTTAACGACACCCCAGCACGCAGCACAACAATAGAGATCGGCTAGTAGGTGTCAAACGAAGGTAAGTGATTATTTATATTAAAAATAAAAATTGTACAATTTGAATAAACAGTGTAAAGAGCTGTGGGAAACGTACAATAGAATACAATACAAATACCAAGGTAAGAATTTATTTAAAATTATGTACAATAGAAATATCAAGGTAAGTATATTTTAAAACTTTGCATAGAAATCAAAATGTTTTAAAAACTTCTGGGTGGAATTTAAAAGATTCCAAAACATTTTTTGTTGCCAAATATATTGTTTCTCATCGGCTTCAAATGATTACACTCAACCAAAATGTGGCACACCGTCAGTGTTCACACTGAGGATCCATCTTTAATATAAATGAATGTGTCAAAGGTGTATGGCCGATACGGGCATGACCCAAGATAACTTCATCCTTCAAGCACTGCCTGTAGGAGGACTGCCACTCCCAGGACTGGTTTAACACAATGGAGTTTGTTTGTTCCAGTCATCTTGCCAAGTCAAAAATACATATTGGTTAATATAATATTTAAAATCATTGTAAGGCACACCAACATTAGCATGGGGCAAATTCAAAGCAGACTTGGCAACAGAATCTGCTTTTTTATTACCGTTAATCCCAACATGGCTGGGTACCAAACACAATATAACATCTTTTTTTGGCAATTGATAAAAAGACACACTTTCGTATCACCATTCCAACCAAGGGATGCCCCAGCTTCATGTACTGTAATACCTGAAGACACGAAAGTGAGTCTGTACAAATGCAGTAAATATGGATGGCGAATCGGGAAATCTTATGGAAAGTATTTGTCTGATCCGGGATGTGGAGTATAACAAACATAAATAACGTAGTCAAGTTAAATTAATATATACATTGTATATTTATGGTATTTCATTGTTTTCAATAACATTTTGTAGAAAACTACGTTGACATGTATCACAAATGAATGATCCTACATAATCTACACACCATTAGGCCCACCGCGGGCATCAGAAAATTGCAAAAAAGGAAATGGGTTATCTAAATTTAATTTTACGTAACCAGAAAATGGGTTACGCAGTTTTTCAATTTTCAGATACCTTTTTCAGTGTCTCAGAGACTAATGTACAGAGAAATATTAGGTTTCCATCATATTATGTTGATACTAGGGTAACAAAAAAACATCAAAATGACATCTTTTTTTTCTTTTTTTTGGGTCAATATCTCGGGGTTCTTCTTATCTGAGACCATTACATACATAAAAGTCAGCTTACTTGGTTGCCCGCCCCCACGGTTTAGATAATACTAAATTCGGTTATGTTTACGGGTATTTATTTCCTGATGCAGCAGAAACTAATCCATTAATTAATAACCTGAAGATAGCTCAACATATATATATATATATACACTGTATATATATTTTTAAATAGGCGCGAATAGATTACAATTACCAGCCATTAGAGGCAAATAGCTCTAAGATTTCGAAATAAGTACTTTGCAGAACTTCGTAAACGCATACTGGGATATTATAAAAAACATTCTTTTTTTCTCATCTTACAACTTATGAAGGGAAAAGCAGGCTCCTCTAATTGACCTAAAACGTGAGTGGGAGGAAACAGCGCCCTATATGGTCTTGATATACTAGGGACTAATACTATGTTTCATATTTCAAGGTGCTATTTAGTATTTCATCTTATTTTTAGGACGGGACGTAACCCAGTGGTAAATCGCTCACTTGATGCGCGGTCGGTCTGGGATCGATCCCCGTTGGTGGGCCCATTAGGCTATTTCTCGCTCTAACCAGTGCACCACGACTGGTATATCAAGGGCCGTGGTATGAGCTATCCTGTCTGTGGGATGATGCATATAAAGGATCCCTTGCTACTAATTGAAAAATGTAGCGGGTTTCCTGTCTATGACTATATGTCAAAATTGCCAAATGTTTGACATCCAATAGCCAATGATTAATAAATCAATATACTACTCTAGTGGTGTCGTTATACAAAACAAACTTCTTCTTCATCTTATTTTCCAATTTGTTATTTGATATACATGTACTACCCAGGTAGTTACAATAACATTGGCGTAGCCATGCAGAATTTTATGAGTTTATGACATGAGATCCCAAAATATTTGCCCGAACTAACCAAAAATACCCGAATCTGGATAATAATTATTCATATTAGCATTACTGACAAACGGTTATAATTATATAGGGCTGCAAATCCAATTACTGTAAAACATTTTCACTAATACTGTGAGTAGAATGAAAAAAAAGTTTCAGGCAAGCCAGTTGTTTTCGAATATATATTTTTTGCACAAATTTGAGGATTTGCTACAACCCTGGGCAACTCCCCCCCTCCCCCCCGCTTAGTTTGATGTCATTGCAACATGTTCACGACATACAGATCCCTTTTGACGACTAAAGTTACTAATTAAATATATTTTTCTGTTTAGAATATCAGTGTCTGTATAAACAAGATTTGTCGTCTTCTACTAGTTCCAGTACCAGTAGTGGGAAAACCCCTTTGTCCATCAAAGGTGAACACTTCCAAGTGACGTCTTTGACATGTATAGATATCCAAGTAACGAGGGTTGCTAAAATAATTAGGCCTACAGGAGGAATATATACAGACATAATCCCAATTCGAGGGCGGGACCTGCCACGACACATCAAATGTTTGGCGAGTGTTCTACCAATAATCTACATTCCGCCGCTTGTCGAGAGAAGACGGTTAATATAGCTAGACTGGAATTGCCAACCAAACAGATCTTTAGAATCCAAGGGTGGTAAAGTTTACATGGGAGGTAGCTTTCCTAATTTCATACCTATGGATACTGAAGTAATGTTAGGTTCAAAGAAACAAAACTTGTGGCAGTAGGGAAGAGGGTTGCTGTGCTGACAAAATATTGGAAAACACTGACAATTGTGCATTGACATGTACATGTATATGCACAAGTGATATGAATGCCCTGGCCCTTGGCAAGACCATATTCTTTCTGATGCTTGATTTTCATCAACTGATGTCAAGTAGTTGGACAATTCATTTTAAGATCAAATTAAGGTTTTGTGTTTTAAAAGACTATATTACAGATGTAACTATACATATTATGTTTATATACCGGTACTCTCGATATCTAGTGTTTGAGGAAACACATGAATAAACATGTCAACGGTAACCCGCTGATGCATCTGGCCATGGCATGCGATACCGTGGTATCCCACACCGACGAGCTAAGATGTCTCTCAGACCTGCTAACGACCACCACGCTGCAGATCAAACACCTACACCGCAGAATGGACCATCTCGAGAAGTTACATGGCAGTCAGTGCGTGTGGAAAATACAATGGTTCCAGGTTATCACTTTAACTTTTCACAATTTGATCACTACATCAAAGGTCACAAATAACAGATCCAAATAAATGTCGACTTAAGTGTGCTAAGATTACCTTTTAAGATAAATATTTAGGTATTAATTTTAAAATAATAATTAAAATCGAACTGTAGTACATGTATTACTTAATTACATCTGGAAATAACATTAAAAAACTATAAGTTCCTTCGGCTTGTAATCATTGATCTTTCCCAAGAATATAGGCCTACATGTAATATCTTCTGACAAATATTTTATGGCATTCTTGTACAAGGGCACAACGAACACAAGCATTTAAATTTATGCTGTTAATGACTTAAATATAAATGTTTAATCACAGTACAAAAAACTAATCAAATATTTTAAACCCCAATTAATTACAGGATAAACAAGATGCAGCCAAATGTGGAAACCAGACTACAATATTCAGTCCTTCATTCATGACGTCACGACACGGGTACAAGATGGTTCTCTCCCTTTGTCCATATGGAGATGGAAAATGTGAGCCATCTTCATATTAGAAATTGATATAATTTGCATATACTATACCAATTGTTAAGAATAAAAATATAATTTAAAACTAAAGTGTAATTTATAATATAAGGGCCAAAAATACTGACATGATCTAACAAATGTGAATTTAATTTTTATTATACTTTGAAATAAAAATCTACCATTACCAACAGGTAGACAATCATAAACACTAAACAAACTTCTTAAAGGGACATACCCTAGTTTTTAAACACTAAGGCATAGTTTTCACTATTAGAGCCGTCAATGATTACTTATATTTTTTTGTTTAGCTTATCCATTTCCACACAACCGAAGTGTTTCTGGTTATCCTGGTGTTTCTAATACAACAAAATGCATTTTTTCATATTTTTAAAAACACACATGCGTCTGAGAAGTAACTTATAGAGTCATGGTTTATTTTATTTTTAAGAGTACATGTATTTCAACATCACAGACTCTTTTTTCACTCTGTTGTGTCCAAATTTGTTACAGGTTTGTAAATTAACCAAACTTTGTGTCCATTTTTACGTGTTGAAACTAGAGTCTAGGTGAAAATTATGACTTAGTGTTTAAAAACTAGGGTCTTTCCCTTTAACTAAGCAATCTGTTTATGTACAGTGCTTATTTAACATTTCAAAACTTTAATATAACAGTTAATTGATAAAATATCCATGGGCTTTTCCTTATTTCAGCACGAGGAAAGTTCCTGTCCATCTTCATCTGTATCTGCAAGGGCGACTACGATGCCCTGCTGCAGTGGCCTTTCCATCACAGAGTGACCCTAACCCTCATAGACCAGTGTCCAGACCCACAATACCGCAGAAACGCAACCTTCACAATCAAACCAAAAGTTACCAATGGGAACAAGACTTTCTTGGGTCAGCCAACTGGTCCAAGGAATCCCAGCTTTGGCTCGCAACAATTTGTTGAACTGAGCCTTCTAGACACAATGGACTATGTCAGGAATGATGTGATGTTCATCAAATGTACTGTTGATCGTGAGGACATGTTGTTACTCTAGACAACTATATTAAAATGTCAGGAATGATGTGATGTTCATCATATATACTGTTGATAGTGAGGACATGTTCTTACTCTAGACAACTATATTAAAATGTCAGGAATGATGTGATGTTCATCAAATGTACTGTTGATAGTGAGGACATGTTGTTACTCTAGACAACTATAATAAAATGTGTCAGGAATGATGTGATGTTCATCAAATGTACTGTTGATAGTGAGGACATGTTACTCTAGACAACTATAATAAAATGTCATGAATGATGTGATGTTCATCAAATGTACTGTTGACAGTGAGGACATGTTACTCTAGACAACTATAATAAAATGTCATGAATGATGTGATGTTCATCAAATGTACTGTTGACAGTGAGGACATGTTACTCTAGACAACTATAAAAAAATGTCATGAATGATGTGATGTTCATCAAATGTACTGTTGATAGTGAGGACATGTTGTTACTCTAGACAACTATAATAAAAATGTCATGAATGATGTGATGTTCATCAAATGTACTGTTGATAGTGAGGACATGTTGTTACTCTAGACAACTATAATAAAATGTCAGGAATGATGTGATGTTCATCAAATGTACTGTTGACAGTGAGGACATGTTACTCTAGACAACTATAAAAAAATGTCATGAATGATGTGATGTTCATCAAATGTACTGTTGATAGTGAGGACATGTTGTTACTCTAGACAACTATATTAAAATGTCATGAATGATGTGATGTTCATCAAATGTACTGTTGACAGTGAGGACATGTTACTCTAGACAACTATAAAAAAATATGTCAGGAATGATGTGATGTTCATCAAATGTACTGTTGATAGTGAGGACATGTTGTTACTCTAGACAACTATAATAAAATATGTCAGGAATGATGTGATGTTCATCAAATGTACTGTTGATAGTGAGGACATGTTGTTACTCTAGACAACTATAAAAAAATATGTCAGGAATGATGTGATGTTCATCAAATGTACTGTTGACAGTGAGGACATGTTGTTACTCTAGACAACTATAATAAAATATGTCAGGAATGATGTGATGTTCATCAAATGTACTGTTGACAGTGAGGACATGTTACTCTAGACAACAGCAGTAAAATATGTCAGGAATGATGTGATGTTCATCAAATGTACTGTTGACAGTGAGGACATGTTGTTACTCTAAACAACTATAATAAAATATGTCAGGAATGATGTGATGTTCATCAAATGTACTGTTGACAGTGAGGACATGTTGTTACTCTAGACAACTATAAAAAAATATGTCAGGAATGATGTGATGTTCATCAAATGTACTGTTGATAGTGAGGACATGTTACTCTAGACAACTATAATAAAATATGTCATGAATGATGTGATGTTCATCAAATGTACTGTTGACAGTGAGGACATGTTACTCTAGACAACTATAATAAAATATGTCATGAATGATGTGATGTTCATCAAATGTACTGTTGACAGTGAGGACATGTTACTCTAGACAACTATAATAAAATATGTCATGAATGATGTGATGTTCATCAAATGTACTGTTGATAGTGAGGACATGTTGTTACTCTAGACAACTATAATAAAATATGTCAGGAATGATGTGATGTTCATCAAATGTACTGTTGACAGTGAGGACATGTTGTTACTCTAGACAACAGCAGTAAAATATGTCATGAATGATGTGATGTTCATCAAATGTACTGTTGATAGTGAGGACATGTTGTTACTCTAGACAACTATAAAAAATATGTCATGAATGATGTGATGTTCATCAAATGTACTGTTGACAGTGAGGACATGTTACTCTAGACAACTATAAAAAAATATGTCAGGAATGATGTGATGTTCATCAAATGTACTGTTGACAGTGAGGACATGTTGTTACTCTAGACAACTATAATAAAATATGTCAGGAATGATGTGATGTTCATCAAATGTACTGTTGACAGTGAGGACATGTTACTCTAGACAACAGCAGTAAAATATGTCAGGAATGATGTGATGTTCATCAAATGTACTGTTGACAGTGAGGACATGTTGTTACTCTAGACAACTATAATAAAATATGTCAGGAATGATGTGATGTTCATCAAATGTACTGTTGACAGTGAGGACATGTTACTCTAGACAACTATAATAAAATGTCATGAATGATGTGATGTTCATCAAATGTACTGTTGACAGTGAGGACATGTTACTCTAGACAACTATAAAAAAATGTCATGAATGATGTGATGTTCATCAAATGTACTGTTGACAGTGAGGACATGACTCTAGACAACTATAATAAAAATGTCATGAATGATGTGATGTTCATCAAATGTATGTTGACTCTAGACAACTATAATAAAATGTCATGAATGATGTGATGTTCATCAAATGTACTGTTGACAGTGAGGACATGTTACTCTAGACAACTATAAAAAAATGTCATGAATGATGTGATGTTCATCAAATGTACTGTTGATAGTGAGGACATGTTGTTACTCTAGACAACTATAATAAAAATGTCATGAATGATGTGATGTTCATCAAATGTACTGTTGATAGTGAGGACATGTTGTTACTCTAGACAACTATAATAAAATGTCAGGAATGATGTGATGTTCATCAAATGTACTGTTGATAGTGAGGACATGTTGTTACTCTAGACAACTATATTAAAATGTCAGGAATGATGTGATGTTCATAAAATGTACTGTTGATAGTGAGGACATGTTGTTACTCTAGACAACTATAATAAAATGTCAGGAATGATGTGATGTTCATCAAATATACTGTTGATCGTGAGGACATGTTGTTACTCTAGACAACTATAATAAAATGTCATGAATGATGTGCTGTTCATAAAATGTACTGTTGATAGTGAGGACATGTTGTTACTCTAGACAACCATAATAAAATATGTCAGGAATGATGTGATGTTCATAAAATGTACTGTTGATAGTGAGGGCATGTTGTTACTCTAAACAACTATACTGACACACAATGAAAACACAAAACAGATATTTTTCAATATTTTGTTGTGATTAATGAAAAATATATTTATTGGACTTAAAATAACAATTTATGAGAGGAAGCCATTGATTGGTACTTTTGTCTGGGTTTTAATCCTGGTTTTGTTCTTGTTACACATACAATAGCAGAAACACACAAAATGGTGTGAAATGCGTTCACTACATGCTCAATCATGCTGCATACAATGCACGTGAAATGCCAGTATGTGGACACATAAAAGTCACGTAACAGTGTCCTATTCCTCGTCACATTAAGAATGCCACGACTCGGAGAAGAACAAAGGGAGCGAGTGTTGGGCATGGTTCAAGGGGGGACTTCGCAAAGCCAAGTTGCTAGGACCTTCAGAGTCCATCCATCAACTATTGGACAACTTGTTGAACATCATCAACAGACCGGGAGTGTCCGTGATCGACCTCGACCTGGTCAACGTCCCGTTACGACCCCACGCCAAGATCAGCAGATTCGACAACACCACCTCCGTGACCGGTTCAGAACTGCGACGATGACAGCAAGCAACACAATAGGACGTCAGAACGGCTGGACTCAGATGCAGACGCCCGTACAACGGTAACATCATGACACCGCGACATCGTGCTGTGAGACTACAGTTTGCTCTCCAGAATGGTAATCATCCACCAGCCTTTTACCGGAGCATTGTTTTCTCAGATAGTCCCGTTTCTCTGTCTCCTTTGCCAATGGAAGAGCATGTGTGTACATGAAACTCCATGAACAGATGTGTGAGGGAACGTCATCAGTTTGGCGGCAGTTGTCTGATGGTATGGGGGGCAATCAACTGTGATTTCAGGAGTCATCTCATCATTGTCCATGATGCCCTTACAGCCCAGCGTTATGTTGACGTTATTTTAAGACCAGTTCTCCAGCCACTTTTGCGCCGTCACCGAAGACCAGGAGGTCCCCTTCGGTTTCAACACGACAATGCCCGTCCACATACTGCAAGAATTACCAAAGCATTCCTGCAACAAGCCGGTATCACCGTTATGAACTGGCCCGCCGTTTCACTGGATTTGAACCCAATTGAACACGTGGGATGAGTTAGGACGTTGTGTATGTCACCGCCAGCCACCACCACGTAACGTCGCTGAGCTTGCACAGGCGTTGCAGGAGTGGAGGAACATTCCTGTGACTTATTTGAGATGTTTGTGCCAATCCTTTCCCCATCGTCTTCACGCATGCTCACGGGCCAATGGTGGACACACCAGATACCGACCTTGATATGGGTGTGTGTGTGTGTGTGTGTGTGTGTGTGTTGAACTTTTCGATTAAGAATGCTCTATTACTGATGATAATTGGCCATGTTTCCATGTGAATGTATCTCATGAATACCAGTTATTAATATCGTATTACATTATCCATCAATTCATTAATAGTTTGTCGTTATTTGCAATGAAAAGTTGTTTTTGCGTTTTCATTGTGTGTTAGTATATAATAAAATGTCATGAATGTGTCAGTATATAATAAAATGTCATGAATGTGTCAGTATATAATAAAATGTCATGAATGTGTCAGTATATAATAAAATGTCATGAATGATGTGATGTTCATAAAATGTACTGTTGATAGTGAGGACATGTTACTCTAGACAACTATAATAAAATGTCATGAATGATGTGATGTTCATAAAATGTACTGTTGATAGTGAGGACATGTTCTTACTCTAGACAACTGCAGTAAAATATGTCAGGAATGATGTGATGTTAATTAAATATACTGTTGATAGTGAGGACATGTTGTTACTCTAGACAACTATAATAAAATGTCATGAATGATATGATGTTCATAAAATGTATTCTTGATAGTGAGGACATGTTCTTACTCTAGACAACAGCAGTAAAATATGTCATGAATGATGTGATGTTCATCATATATACTGTTGATAGTGAGGACATGTTGTTACTCTAGACAACTATAATAAAATATGTCAGGAATGATGTGATGTTCATCAAATGTACTGTTGATAGTGAGGACATGTTACTCTAGACAACTATAATAAAATATGTCAGGAATGATGTGATGTTCATCAAATGTACTGTTGATAGTGAGGACATGTTACTCTAGACAACTATAATAAAATATGTCAGGAATGATGTGATGTTCATCATATATACTGTTGATAGTGAGGACATGTTGTTACTCTAGACAACTATAATAAAATATGTCAGGAATGATGTGATGTTCATCAAATGTACTGTTGATAGTGAGGACATGTTCTTACTCTAGACAACTATAATAAAATATGTTAGGAACGATGTGATTTCATCAAATGTACTGTTAATAGTGAGGACATGTTGTTACTCTAGACAACTATAATAAAATGTCATGAATGATGTGCTGTTCATAAAATGTATTCTTGATAGTGAGGACATGTTGCTACTCTAGACAACTATGTATAATGAATTATTACCCATAGAGTTAAAAATATCTTGGCACATATCAAAGTCCTCCCACTAGAACGTCAAGTCGGATGTAACACTTCGACGTCATTGATTGGTGTACTACATTACATGAAGGTTCACCAAACAAGTTGAGTGATATAAATTGACATCAATTATGGGTAATAAATAGGACATTAAACTCACTACCATTTCATATCATATTTATGTTCCTCGGTAAAGCTCGTGACAACTGAATTTTTTTTTCACTCAGGGCATAAACATGATATGAAATGGAAGCTCGTTTATTATTACTCATATGGGCTCAAATATACGGGGTAATATCTTTTCGATCTCTGCACAGTGTGCAGATTGCTTCTACAGCCCCTGATTGGCTGGCTTAAAAATCACGACGTTTGGTTGGTTGCTTACCATGGCCGGAACTTCACTTTCATTCATATGTTTCCATTCATGAGTCAGATTACACATACATTATACGATCTACAAAGATTTACAAAAACAAATGAACTCTTTGTTTCGTAAACATGAAATGGTATATTTTCATAAGCAGCGGCTTTAGTAATATATAAAAATAATTATTTTCAAATGCAAATCCATTTGTATTATTTTGTACTGTAAACATTTGGCTGAAAAAAGAACGCTGTTATGCTATGACGTCACTTACATTAGGTCATGTAATGCACGTAAGATTATATGACGTAATGGCTGATGGCTTTGTTGTAGACTGCAGAGGAATTTTTACATTAAATATCAGCTAAAATTGACAATAGGTAATTAAGAGAATAACCAACTCGCTACGAGGAGTTACAAATTATCTGTCCCTCGTGAATGAATGTTGTAAAACCCTCGCCAAAGGCTCGGGTTTACAACATTCATTTACTCGGGACAGATAATTCATAATTCCTCGTAGCTTGTTAGTTATTCTCTAGATATCCTGTTGATAGTAAGTACATGTTGTTACTCTCGACAACTAATGTGTCAGGAATGATGTCATGTTCATCAAATGTAGTAAGGACATGTTGTTACTACAGACAGCTAGACCAACACTGTTGCCATCAGTTACAAACTTTGTCAGCAACATTTAAAATTGAACCAAATTCAAAGTTTTATATCTCACTAATTTGGACACAACAGGTGTTTTGTTGGTTCTGAGCACAGCGAGATCGCTTTAGCTGAATAATGCTATTAACAGCTTCCAAAGAATTGTGAATATTCAAAAATATACATTTGTATTTCATGTTATTGCAATCTAATTACAGCTTAACATTCCAGTGGTTTCAATGTGAAATGTTTTAAGGTCACTCAGGTCAGGATGTTTTACTTAATTTGGACACATGTATTTTGGGCACAAAGTTTATCACCTTCAGTTTAGTATATCTAAAGCTATGAATATCGGATTATCCTATCTAGTAATTGGAAAAATAAACATAAAATAAACCAACAATAAACTATATAACATTAAAGAAGCTACAATAAGAAATAAAATGTGTTATTTATTTTTACGACAATCCAGCCTTTCTTATTCTGCACTGCACCCCCTCCTCCCCCCCACTTTCTCCAAATAAATCACAGGTAATGGAGTGTAGACAAAATACACCTATGTCACTCATCAAACATGTCCATTCAAACTTTGATTCTGTATCGAGCAGAGTAGGATTATATGTATATGTAGATTATGGAATTTTTAAAAACATCAACTGTGTAAATCAAAAGAAAATAAATGTTCAGACTACTGGTGAAAGATGAATGAATTTGAAGCACATTTTACGGACTCAGCAAAAGTTAAATGGGAATGACAGTTTAAATTTAAAATTTAAATGTGACAAAAGTTTAATAGGTAACAGCCTCACATAAATGAGTACATGTGTCTATATCATTCTGTGTGTTCATGCATCTGCTATAGTAACACAACTGGGCCATCAACAGGTACAATGAAGTCCTATTTATTTAAATGACGACAGGTATTCAACCATTCTCTCCCATAATGTCATCTATACTGAAGTCCTCCGTTTCTATCTTCTCCATTTTTGCACAAGCTGCTATTAAGGTATCTTGTACTATCTTCGTTTCTTCTGAAAATACATAATTAATATAACCAATTTAAGAATAATTCAGTAAATATAGCTCATTTGTGGAATATAGGTTGATCATATTCATTTATGATTAAATATGTTTCTAATATTTTTTTTCCCTTTTTTTAAATAATAATTGCCATCTTGGATTTCAAATCACCTTGTAACAGTAAAGTAGATTTGGATATACACCACCGCTGAATGTTCCTTGTAAATTATAACAAACATGAACATCCAGCATGAAAAGACAGGTCTCGAAGATCATTAAATCAGGACTACCTCTGGCTCCCGTCAAATTCGCCAAATGAAAATTTTAAAAACATTTGGCAAAATTATTTTACGTAATTGATATTTTGTTAGAAAATAACTGGGTTTCTGCAGTTTTTGAAGTTTAATAGATAATTTGGTGAAATGTTCTGCTCACCCAGAGCTAGCCGTGTTAAATCCAGTACTGACTTCAACCCAGTTTTAGTGCACCGTTAGACTTGTGTGTGTGACTTTTTGCCCGTGTTAAATGTCTGTGGCATTTTATAAAAAAAAAAAAAAAAAAACAAGAAGGAAAAGAATTGGCATTAATTTTATATATGGTAGGTTCAAAAAGCTTCTGCACAGATTTATTCCTGAATCTATTTGTCTTAAATAATCTGCGTTTCTTGTTACTTTTAAAGCGGCTATTTCTTATATCTTACTCACCATCAGATCTGCACTGTCTTAGTGCCTGCTGAATTTCCTTTCTGTGATACTTGATGAGAAATTTCTGACAGGATCGGATTGTTCCTACACAAAGAGAGAACAAGCTGGAATTAAATAGGCAAATTTAAAAAACATAGATCTACATTTAACTTCTTCCCAAAAAACCAACATTGATCATATACTTTCATTTGAAAGAGCATCTAAATTATGTAATTGCAGTGACTGTTTGCAGCAAAATATTAAATGGATATGAAATGGTTTACCTTTTTCTGGCCCTGAGTAGAAACCTTTAAAGTCTAAACTCAAGGTTTTACAGACCCTAATCTATCTGGCTCTTTGTTTTGAAATGAGTGCCCCATACAGAAATTAATTCTATTCTATAAGAACAATTACAGTTAACATTTGTCTTGATAATTATTGATTATGTAGCGTATATTTATATTTGATCATCACATCAGCAAATCCAAACTAATGAATTTTTTCTATTTTATGAATGATCATAGGAATCTCACTAGTATACATACATCACCAAAATACCCAATGACAGGATCATTACAACACTGTAACATTGCACAAATTGACCATGCTAATTCGCTAACCTCCAACATACATCAAAATACCCATTGACAGGATCATTTCAACACTGTAACATTGCACAAATTGATCATGCTAATTCGCTACCCTCCAACATACATCACCAAAATACCCAATGACAGGATCATTACAACACTGTAACTGCACAAATTGATCATGCTAATTCGCTAACCTCCAACATACATCACCAAAATATCCAATGACAGGATCATTACAACACTGTAACTGCACAAATTGATCATGCTAATTCGCTAACCTCCAACATACATCACCAAAATACCCAATGACAGGATCATTACAACACTGTAACATTGCACAAATTGATCATGCTAATTCACTAACCTCCAACATACATCACCAAAATACCCAATGACAGGATCATTACAACACTGTAACATTGCACAAATTGATCATGCTAATTCGCTAACCTCCAACATACATCACCAAAATACCCAATGACAGGATCATTACAACACTGTAACACTGCACAAATTGATCATGCTAATTCACTAACCTCCAACATGCAACGTTCGAAAGAAGCCATTATGTTGACCAATGGTCTTGATGAAAGACATGGCTGACATCACCATGAGATGACAGCTCCTCATGGTCTGAACCAACAGCATGTTGGTTCTAGGATTCAAATACTTCACTGAAAAACAGGCAAATACACCGGCATTATTAAAACGATTTGGTTCGAGGATTCAAATACTTCACTGCAAAACAGGCAAATACACAGGTATTATTAAAATGATTTGGTTCGAGGATTCAAGTACTTCACTGAAAAACAGGTAAATACACAGATATTATTAAAATGATTTGGTTCGAGGATTCAAGTACTTCACTGAAAAACAGGTAAATACACAGGTATTATTCAAATGATTTGGTTCGAGGATTCAAGTACTTCACTTACTGTTTTGCTATTTGGGAAAGTGCAGATCTATATCCATTTCAACTCGATTTATAATCCTTATTGTGTAATACATCTAATTATAATTATACCTGTGTTAAACACTGTTGCTGTGTCAGAACCTTTATGAAAAAAAGAGAAATGTTTTTAGAAATACAAAATTTAAAAGTGTGTTATGTAATGCTGTTAAATGCACACACCCCACTCCCCTGTAACACCACATAACATTTGGACGTACATCCTCCTACCCTCTTGAGTGTTACTTAATATTTGAATGGCCCCTATATGGGAAACCAAATTGACAATTACATATTATTACCTGCCAGGGGAAAAACAAAATATTACCTACCACTTAATCTGTTACTCATGGCTGCCCCATAGTCACCATGATAAAGCTGTACGGCTTTCTTGATGATCTTGCTCAGAAAATATCCAGCATTGTTCATGTCAAAATTCTGCCCATTTTCCAGAACAATTTCACAAAGTAAATATCTGCAAACAATATGATAATTTATAAAATGAATGAATTTATTCATTATTTTGACATCAAATAAATAAATATATTAAAAACTACCATAATCTTGATGACTTAGTAGTAGAGTACTATTTATACAGCTACTGATTCAATCTAATTAAAATTAGCTCCACTATTACATGTGGATCTAAAGACAGCCAGTTGGAGCTCATGTCCACCAATCAAAACCTTACTTGCAGAATCATGCCAGTGATTTAAAAATAATTTGAAAACATTCCGAATTATCCTGAGGGTATACGACATGTTTCGTGTGAATTACGAATGCCTTAAAACATGTTTTATTTTATAAAATAAATAATTTGTAATGTAAAACTGAAGACTGATTTAGTTTTATTTTATTTTATAAATAAATAAATAATTTTTAATGTAAAATTGAAGACTGATAACCCACCCCGTACGTATTGGTATGGTTCGCTGTACTGCGGCCACTAAAATAGACTCGCCCGATATTTTTAGAATTTGTATGCTCCCAAATGACGTTATAAAAGGCGAAGTGTGATTGGTCAATATTTAAATTATTATTTACAGACGAAATGTTACCTGGACATTGGGGACTATGCAGTGTTGTTAGTTTTAAATCACTGGCAGGATTCTGCAAGTAAGGTTTTGATTGGTGGACATGAGCTCCAACTGGC
This sequence comes from Gigantopelta aegis, assembly GCF_016097555.1. NCBI lineage: Eukaryota > Metazoa > Mollusca > Gastropoda > Neomphalida > Peltospiridae > Gigantopelta > Gigantopelta aegis. The sequence continues at coordinate 31,655,993 of NC_054707.1, forward strand.
TGTCTTTAGATCCACATGTAATAGTGGAGCTAATTTTAATTAGATTGCTACTGATTACACCTGAGATAACAGCAATTTGTTAAAGAGCTCTGCAAAATGACTTTTTAAGTTTTAAGGAAAGAAGGAAATGTTTTATTTAATGACACACTCAACACATTTTATTTACGGTTATATAGCGTCTGACATATGGTTATGGACCACACAGATATTAAGAGAGGAAACCCACTGTCACTTTATGGGATGCTCTTTTCGATTAACAGCAAGGGATCTTTTATATGCATCATCCCACAGACAGGATAGTACATACCATGGCCTTTGTTACACCAGTTGTGGAACGAAAAATAGCCCAATGGGTCCACCGACAGGAATCGATCCTAGATCGATCGTGCATCAGGCTAGTGCTGTACCACTGAACTACGTCCCGCCCCCTTTTAAGTTTTAAGTGCTGTGGTGAAACAGCTTGGGGCAGGATCTGGCTCAGTCAGTAGAACAGTGCAGTCACCTGAGGCACTTGGGTCAGAGGATCAAACCTCCTCGGTGGACCCATTCTCTAAATGGGTTTTCCCCATCCCAACCAGTGTCCCATGATTGGTTTATATGTCATTGGGAAAGTGCATATAAAAGATTTATTCCTGCTAATGAAAAAAATGTGGGTTTTCGATGAAATATATTTCTAAATGTATATTTCTTGTTTAGATTATCCGCTTCTAAACACGTTAATATTTGTCAGTTTTCACCAGAAAAGGTGAGTGATCACTCCCACTCCCCTCCACACTCGCCTGGAAAGTTGTAGGAGAGCAGCAAATTGATCGCCATGAAGTAAAATTTTAATATACCGTGAAACTCCTCTAAACCGGACACCCTCAGAACCAAGTCAAAAGTCTGTTTTTTACAGGTATCTGGTTTAGAGAGGTTCTCACCTGCACAGATATTTAAAAAGGGACCATGAAAATATTCAATTTTGAGGGAATTCCGGTTTACAGAGGGTCCGGTTTTGAGAGGTTTTATTGTATTTTATTTGAAACTTCATGTGATCGATTGTCTAACACATTTTCTGTAGCGTGATCTACAGCTCGGCTTAAGTTTGCTCTTAGTGAAGACTGTGGTAACACTGCACAAACTTATCAGAAAAACTAGAAACACATTGAACATACATGTATAAAAAGTGATATTCCAACAAGAAAATGTTCTTGACGTGTAATTTTAGTCATAATAAAGATTCCATTAGTCAAAACATGTTACACAATAGTCATAAAGGACTCTTTAAACCTTTAAAATACATCATCCATTTCAAAAACTTCCTATCACGTGGTTATTCTTAGATTCAAACTGTTGATGTCTCCAAATAATCGTAAATATTAAAACTACCATAATCTTGATGAATTAGTAGTATAATACTAATGTTACTATTCCTGCTGCTAACAGTAACACCTGTGAAAACTTCAGTAATACATTATGAAGTTTTCCATAGAAACATCACTTCCAAACCCTTTAGTTATACAATACACTGACAATTTGACTAATAATAGAACTGATATGATACATCTGTTGAGGCAGTTATGATGTCATAGGACCTATGTCATGATATGATGGGGGAAGAAATATTCGCTTTAAAACAGAAAGCTCAAACCATATAAAGTATTACAAAAAATAGCGTAGGTTATTTATTACATGTTTCACGAATAAAAATAGTACCGACATGGTGCCTTTAAATTCAATGTTTGACACTTTCTATGCATTTCTTACCGGAACTTCCATCACGGACTACTCGACTAGTGCATTTTGGGCTACACCAACACAGAAGCAACAACACGAGGTACTAGTACAAACAATCTGGTTGTCTTTTCCCCCCAGTAGAAATAAAATATAAATAAACAAAAAGATTTCGAAGAAGAGTATAACACAAAAGAAACACACTGCAATTTTTAGTTAGTTATGTCAAATGGCCAGAATATTATAAATGATAAAACCTGTATTTTCGCCGAACCATAACGCCTGCACAGTATATTTTATTCGTTCGTAAGTTTCCGGATAAACTCGTAGTGTATATCGGCTTATTCCGGTACAGTTAGATGATGATGATGATAACTAAAGTAGTGTCGGAAATAGAATAAAAATGATTTTCGTCAATTATTTCTTTCATATTAAAGTGACAAGTAAATATTTTGTAAATATCTATTTAATAATACTCTACCTAATTTACAATTTACTTGTTTTGGCTCTCATTGATGTACAAGGTGGTGTTTACTCTTTAAATTAAAATATTAAGTCAGTAAACATGATATTTGTGACCTTTATTGGAACAGACTATAACACATTTTGATCATGTGTCAATTTCATTTACCCATAAACAAACTTTTAATTTAAAACTGCAAGTTAACTAATTATTTTGAATTGCAGCATAAATTATTAATTATGACCAGCATATTTAATTTACACAATCGTGCAACAAGCTTAAAGGTGCTATATCATAGTTATATGTTACTTGTAGCCAAAGTTAATCTTGATGAACTAAGTTATATGTGAGCATCTGTTTGTGATAAAGATTCTCCAATAAAAATGTATTTTCTATTAGTAAATAAAATTATTTCCTATAATCATTTATGGGCATATAGTTAAAGGTGTAGTTTTTAAATGTTAAAGCAAAATATAATAAAAACATATCTGCAATAGCTGTCATTATGCAACTTTGAGATAGCACCTTTAATACCAGTATAATAGATCACAAACTCAAAATGGTTCTTGACAGTTTTGCTTAAAAGTTACTTATAAATGTCTACAAATATTTTGCTTTGGAGAGGAATAGGGGTAAACTGTCATCAGAAACAGTCCCTCATATATTGTAACAGCAATGAAACTGACACATGTTAATCAAAATTTATTATAGTCTGTTCCAATAAAGTGCTGTGACGGAACATGCTCTTAATTTGTTTTCGCCTGTGGCGATATTAATTGTTTTAGAGAGCCGTGTGCAGTTCCAAATTGCACTTAAGCCCAGATAGGCAACTTGTTACGTGATACCTTTGCGCGACGGTCGTCTAATACACACCCAGCCCAGATGCAGAGCCCAGGTGGCCAGTAGTTACGTAATACCTCCGCAAGTGCGGTTTTTACAACCGTGATTTCTGGCGAACTGGCGACAGCCAGTCTGACGATCTAAGAAAATATACCGACTCAGGGAGAGGTGGAAATATCAGATGATAGGTGAGGTACCGCATTGTACCCCCAGGCGATATTCGCTGTCTCTGAGAGTTTTGAATAAATAGCTAGGATTTTAGATATATCGAGGAGAAACATAGGAAGGCTCCAGGGGATCGCTGTCCATCCACTGAACGATCTATATTAGTTCAGACGGGACTTTGGTAAATATATATTTTCTGCTCTGTGTATAACCTTGATGTGATTGATGTGACTTTCAATATTTTAATACTGTATTATACCAATATTATTTAGACGGTGCTGCCGGTCATCTGACGCAGTAATCTGTAGGCTCACTGTCCTAAATAATTATAAAAAGCTTAACCAGTCATCCTAGAGGACCTAGGTAAACTGTAGGTTATTGTCTGTATTGTGATAGGTACCAGTATTAATTCTGTGTTACAAGGTTACTGAATGAGTAGTAAGGGTTAATTAAAAATTAACCAGTTAGGAATAGAGCTGTAATTCCTTTATTAATTAAGTTCCCCTGGAAACGTTTCTCAATTATCACACGTGTGTGTGTGTGTTAGCGTTTCTCAATTATCACACGTGTGGGTGTTGTGTCACAGTGAAGTGATTAGCATATTGTGTAAACTAGACACCTAGAGATTAACTAATTAAGTGATCAGTTCTGGGTTGTTATTATTGTTGTTATTAATTAACTACTGCGGCAGTACATTTGTCAGCGTAGGTTAATACAGATTCCAAAGTGTATTGTGTTTTGTTGTGTTTTCTAGTGAACTAAACGTGCTATAATAATATATACTTTATATAAGATCGTATCTCTGATCATACCTAGACGAGCCACAGCGGGTATAACTGCCTGTTACAGAGAGATCTAATAGATATACAGTTAGGAGAGATATTTGGACAATCGTGTTTCATTCAGTTACGGGTATTATAGGATCCCCGTGACAGGAGTAGAAAATTGGGGCGCTCATCCCGGATCTGAAACGGGACATTCATATTTAAAAAAGTATTGTTTGTAAATGGGGGCTTTATAAATTATTTTTACAAATTACCAGAAGTAGCAACGTTGTTCACTAGAAAATTAATTAATAATAAGTGCGTTATATCTAAACATGGATAAGAATTTGCTGGATAGGCCTACACTCAGTGTAGTGGAGATTAAGCGAGCACGTAAGGCCGAATTAGTTGAAATCGCGGGTGAGCGAGAAATTGATTTAACATCAGCTAAAACCTTAGGAGATATAAGGACAATTATTATCCAGGAAGTTTTTGGTGATAGTCCTGTTATGGAAGACAGTGAGATTGTTCCAGAAATAGAGATAAATGAGTTAAGTGTGGAACAACAATTAGCTTTTAAAAAGCTTGAGTACGAAAGAGAAGAACGTGCATTAGATAGAGAGAGAGAGAAGAGAGAGATAGAGAGAGAAGAGAGAGATAGAGAGAGAGAGAAAAAAAAAAAGAGAGAGAGAAAGAGAAGAGAGGGATAGAGAAGATAGAGATAGAGAATTCCAGTTAGCAAAATTAAAGGTGGAACATGAGTTAAAGTTGAATACTGAAGAAGTCAGACGAGAAGCCGGAAATGGGTTTAACATGTCGGAGGCTTATAGATCAGTGCCTGTATTTGATGACCAGGAGGTAGATATGTTCTTCCAACTTTTTGAACGGGCCGGTAAGCAGCTAAATTGGCCGCAGTCTTAAGTGGACATTGTTAGCCATGTCTAAGTTTAAGGGGAAGGCTAGTGTAGCTTATAATTCTATGAGTGATGAGCGAGCAAGTCAGTACGACCTAGTTAAGGCGGCAGTGTTGAGGGCGTATGAATTACGACCTGAGGATTATCGTTTACGGTATAGCGAGTTGAGAAAAACACAGGGTCAGTCTTATAGTGAGTTTGTGGCTAAGAAGGCAGAGATGTTTGATAAATGGGTGGTGTCTCATCAGGTAGAGTCATATACCGAGTTACGGGAGTTGTTGATCTTACAGGACATTAAAAATGGATTACCAGTTAGCTTACTTATTCATTTAGAGGATCGTGATGTCAAAAAGATAGAGGAGGCAGGCATAGTGGCAGATGATTACGTGTTAATACACAAAGCTCAGGCAGTACAGGGTAGCTCTTTACAACAGGGTGATAAGAAGAAATTTCAGCCAGGTTTTTCCCGGGAAAGTAACTATCTGGGATAGTCATCTAGTTGGTCAGCTAGTCAGGCAAGTAATGCACCTGGTGGGCAAAGTAAGGATAAGCCTGCATTATCAGCCAATGCACGAACTTTTCGTCCACATTGCAGTTACTGTAAAAAGGATAACCATCTTGTCGGGGACTGTTTTAAAAGGAAACGCGATAATGCGCAAGTGGTCGGTTTAGTGAGGTCAGCTCCGTTAGCGAGAGAGTTAATGGTTAGTCCCATGGCAGAGAAAGTAAACCTGTATGTGTCCACTGGTATGGTTTGTGATGTGAAACAAGAATTGAGTCCTAAGGCAATATCAATCTATCGAGACACCGGCTGTAGTCAGTCGCTAATAACGCAAGAGTGTTTAGCTGGTATTGAAAATTCAGATACAGGACGTAGTTTGGCTTTAACCTCAGTTACTGGAGAAAATATGGTTGTCCGGTTACATAATGTTTTCTTGTGTTCGAAGTTTGTGACGGGACCAGTCATTATGGGTGTTGTGAAGGACTTGCCTTTTGAAAACATAGGAGTTTTGTTGGGTAATGATTTGACTAGTCAATGTTGTCAGCCGCAATGTGACCAATTGTTAATTGAAGACAGCCCTTTACCCATAGAAGAGTGTGAGGTTGATGAGACTAGATATCCTGCGTGTGCAATGACTAGGGCTATGGCCAGTAGGTTAGCACGAGACCCAGAGGATATTTGTGATTTGTCTGATACGTGTGTGAGCCATGAAATTGGAGTGGATGAGGTTATCAGTAAAATGGTAGATAAGTCAACTGAGGAATTAAATGTGGTGGAACCTGTTGATCTCCCGCAGAGGGGAAATGAACCAGTTGTGTTTGATAGGGGGGACTTACCTTGTAATAGACAAGAGTTAATCCTAGAGCAGGGGGCTGATCCAAGTTTGTTGGCAGCTCGCACTACATTGTTAACTGAGGGTGAGATGGAGGATCAGATGTCAGGGTATTACATGGACAAGGGAGTATTAATGAATAAGAGTGTGGAAAAGGTTGTGCCTGATAGTGAGGAATGTGTGACAAGATGTAGAATTGTGGTGCCCTCTAAGTACCGTCCGTCACTGTTATTGTTAGCACATGAGGACGTGTTTGCTGGCCACTTAGGGCGGAATAAAACTCATAGTAAACTTGCCTCAGAGTTTTATTGGAAGGGAATGTTTGCAGATGTCAGTAAGCATTGTATGTCATGTCATGTGTGTCAGGTTGTGGGCAAACCAAATCAGCTAATTCCTCCCTATCCCCTGCAGAAGGTTCCCATAGTTGGGGAAGCTTTTTCAAAAGTGTTGATAGATGTCGTGGGGCCATTACCGAAAACGCGTTCAGGCAACCAATTCTTGTTAACAATTATGTGCTTAACTACGCGTTTTCCAGAGGCGATTCCCTTAAGGAAGGTTACTGCGTGTGTTGTAGCTAGTGCGCTGCTTAAGTACTTCACGTACACGGGTTTACCAGGTGAAATTCAAAGTGACCGGGGTACAAACTTTATGAGCAAGTTAATCCAGCAAGTACTGTCTATGTTAGATATACGACAGATTCGTTCTGCTGCATTCCACCCCGAGAGCCAGGGCGCCATAGAACGTTTCCACCAGAGCATGAAAAGTATGCTCCGCTGCCATTGTTTCGACAATGGTACTGACTGGGACCAGTCAATTCCTTTCGTGTTGTTCGCAGCACGGGATGCTAAGCAAGAATCCTTAGGATTCACCCCATTTGAGTTGGTCTATGGGCATTCAGCCCGAGGCCCTCTCAAATTGGTAAAAGATAGTTGGTTAGACAAGGATAATGCCGAAAACCTGCTGATATGTAGGGAGAGTTAGAGATAGGTTGTGACAGGCGACCGAACTGGCTAGGAAGCATCTGAGCTATGCTCAGAGCAAAATAAAATCAGTGTTTGATAGGAAGGCTAAGAGTCGGGAATTTAAACCAGGGGATAAAGTGCTGCTGTACCTTCCCATTAAACGGGGTTCATTACAGAACAGGTATTTCGGTCCCTATGTTGTGCACAAACGGGTTAATGTTTATGTTTATTTTTTTTCAATTTTGAAGCAAAATATTGATATTTATGCAATACCAGTGTGATATTAGGAGACATTTTTATAACTAGAGCCAATTATGACCATCAGTATTATATTTTTATCCATATAAGTGGATTAAGAGGAATTTATCAAAGTGTGCAAAAGGCAGCTTCCCGCCATAGTGTTGATTATGTTTTAAAAGGTAAAAAACTAACTGTCCATCTCCATAATAAAATAACAAACCCAGTAATTGCACTTACTGCCAGAATTATACAAATAGGAAAATTTGTAGAGGATCATAACTAACATGGTAAATATGATGTCACATTTGAGGAATTAACCACTTTCACATTCCGTTACAGTACTTTACTATTTTGAAATTTTCTAATTAATTTTACAGAGATTATGTGTGGAATCAACAAATATAAAGTTACTTATCACAAATAAATGCAAAAATATTAAAATATGTCACTTGCACCTTGTTCAGATCCCTAGTCACCAGGGGCTGCCACAGCCACAGTTGCCCCCATCTTATATGCCTTTAGTTTTAGAATAATGAATTTTTTCTATGGTGCTGTCATATCATAGTCATACATGTAATTAGTGGCAATTTTTCTTGTGTCACTTGTCATTTGTAAGTGTACACTAGTCACAAGGTGGCCACCTTATCCTACCCCACCCCATGTAGTCATGGGTGTTGCATTGAATTTGTGAATGGTGTTCATCTTTGCACTGAACTACCATAGTAAATGTAATATAAAGGCAAATCTAAAAATATTACAAACACAGACTAGTATAAGTTGAACTTCTGTGAGATAGATGACTTGTACATGCAATGCAAAAGAAATTATGGTAGGTACACAAAACTGATGCTTTAAATTTTTAACACTGGTGTTTAGTAAAGATGGACATATTCATAATATTTTAGCATGTTTTGGTCATATATATGGCTTCTATACATTGTTTCAGTAAACTTTTACTGGTTATACATGCAAAAAACACTGGGTATTTCACATACTTCAAATATTGAAATGAGCATTAGGCAAGTATTTGTTACACATTTGTTCAGAATATTTTTTTGTCATTGTGTTCTCTCAAAATTGTTATTTAAGTCATTAAGTTTAAGAACATGCCACAATGCTGACAACTTTCAACGGAAGAAGTTGTATTTTCCCCCATATTTATAGGAAAATGCTAAAATATCTATTGGACCTTAATTTTGTTGAGTATAGTATAGGCAGATATACTGAACCATATTTGAATAATGCTGCCTCAATATATTAAATACAGTGCAATCTTTAATAGTAAAAGGTTCAAGCAGCCCAAAATATGTGTAAATATAGAAAATAATGCATTTCAGGCATTGCTTAACTTTTGCCGATGAGTATATCATTATTCACATGGTGAAAGGTGAGTCAGAAACACATCACATTTCATCTTTGGGTGAATATGAGGCGAGTGCAACCACTTGTCTCTCATAGAGAGGTCTTTTGTACAGGGAAAATTAAAATAAAAGATACCTTTGATCTACTAAGAAAGAGTAGCCTATGTGATAGTAGCAGATTCCCCTCCCTCTCTCCATTCCCTTGTCTCTTTCTCTCTCTCTCTCTCTCTCTCTCTCTCTCTCTCTCTCTCTTCTCTTCTCTTCTCTTCTCTTCTCTTCTCTTCTCTTCTCTTCTCTTCTCTCTCTCTCTCTCTCTCTCTCTCTCTCTCTCTCTCTCTCTCTCTCTCTCTCTCTCTCTCTCTCTCTCTCTCTCTCTCTCTCTCTCTCACTCACAGCCAGTCGGTCGAGTGCTTGATTGAGGTGCTCTCTCACTCTCTCTCTCTCACTCTCTCACTCTCACTCTCACTCTCTCACACTCTCACTCTCACTTTCTCACACTGAGAGCTCAGTTGGTCGAGTGCTTGCTGGAGGTACTTTCCTGTCTGTGGGAAAGTGCATATAAAACATTGCTACATTAGGAAAATGTAGTGGGTTTCCTCTGCTGACTATGTGTCAGAATTACCAAATGTTTGACATCCAGTAGCCGATGATTAATTAATTAATGTGCTCCAGTGGTGTCATTAAACAAAACAAACTTTTTGGTGAATTGTATTAGATATATGTACATAAAAATACAATAAGTGAATTATTTGCCTGTCATCATGTGAACATTGAATTAAAAAAGATGTTTGTTAAATCTACATAATAGAAGTTTCTTTTTTTTCTCTCTTGTGCTGGTAAATGATATACTTAATATATTATCTATACAGGTCCTATACGGTACCAGTACTCTAAATGCAAACTAATTAAAATTAAGAATTTTTTGTCTGATGTAACTGGTGTAATTTCAGATACATAAAAAGACGATGCCACGAAACGTGGAGATTAAGGCGCGCATGTCAGACCAGACATTTCTAGTAAACCAAGCAGCAGAACTGAGTTCATCTGACGGGTGTTTGATTGTTCAAGAAGACACATTTTTCAATACACCAGAAGGTCGTTTAAAACTGAGACAAATTAAGGTAAATGCCTATATTTATCCCGTTTTAAAACAGATGCTGATATGAGCAAAATCTGTTGTTTCTTGTAATACATGTACCTTGGTGCACAAATAGGAGTTTTGTTTTATGATAGAAAAGCAAAAGTAATTTTTTTCTTCAACTCATATCATTCTTGACACAAATGTGCACAGTTTTTTTTATTTTAATGACACTGAACTATAACTAGATGAATTTTCATTTTTAAAATACAGATGTAATTTTTCCATAAGCAAATACATCATTGATTTAGTTATTGTTTGGCCACAGTATCTAAAATGATGGAATTATTAATGGTTCTATTTCATTCTTTTTCACTAAAAATGGTGATTGTATCCCTTAGGGATAGATAATGCTCTATGGGGAAGGAAGGAAGGAAGAAAATATTTTATTTAATGACGCACTCAACACATTTTATTTACGGTTATAGGGCGTCCGGCTCTATGGGGAGGGGTGTCATGGGGTGAATTACAAAATGCTATGATGAGGGAGTAAAATGCAGCCACTGATCTATAGTTTTCATATTCATCCTTCTGTCAGTCTGATTGTCTGTCCGTCCGTCTCACATATAGTTTCGCACTTTTTTTGTAGATTGCCTCAAGATATTAAGCTGAAATTTTTAATTTAGCTTTGTCATGTACTGTTACAGATCAAGTTTGACTTTCATGGCAATTTACCCATTTTTTTGGGCGAGACATAGCCCAGTGGTAAAGCACTCGCTTGATGCGTGGTCGGTTTGGGATCGATTCCTGTCAGTGGGCTCATTGGGCTATTTCTTGCTTCAGCCAGTGCACCAAGACTGGTACATCAAAGGCCGTGGTATGTGCTATTCTGTCTATGGGATGATGCATATAAAAGATCCCTTGCTGCTAATCGAAAAGAGTAATCTATGAAGTGGCGACAGCGGGTTTCCACTCTCTATATCTGTGTGGTTCTTAACCATATGTCCAACGCCATATAACCATAAATAAAATGTGTTGAGTGCGTCGTTAAATAAAACCTTTCCTTTCCTTCCCCATTTTTGACAGAGTTATGGCCCTTGAACTTGGGAGATAAGAAAATTTGTTGGGTCCAGTAGAGGACATGTAAATGCTTTAGCAGCATTCTCAGAATGCTTGTTTAATTAAGAGATTATTATTTTTATCTGATATTGCCAAATCTAATGAAATCAAACTCCAAGCAAAACCCCCAATAATATTTGTCAAATTACGCCATAATAAAAACAGGAATATGTGTGTGTTTTAGTAGGGGGAGTAGTCATAGTATTCCAAAATGTTACATGGCAGAGGGATGAGGGTATAAAAAATTTAAAATTTGCATTGCGTAATTGTTGAATGGCCTCTTATTTTCCTGTTCTGGCTCCATCTATAAACAAGTTTTACACTGTTCAAAAATACTTTTTGCAGATTGGTAAATCACAAAGTTCAGCCAAATCCAGTTTGTATCAGTCACTAAAATGCAATAAAATAAAGGTTTGTTAAACAGGCAAATTCTCAATTGAGCACATTGGTAAATTTATCATGAGGTATACATGTAGTTAAAATCAAATGCAACTTCAATTTGTAGTTGGTTAACCACATTTTAAAATATGGACTTGTTTTGCAGGGAGACAAAGCACAGCTGATCTATTACAACAGGCCCGATAAGCCCGGACCAAAGCTTAGTGACTATCACGTTACTATTATAGAGAATCCAGGAAGCTTGAAGGTATCGTCTAGATACATCACACACACACACACACACCCCCCCCCCCCCCCCCCCCCGTTTCTGTATCAATGCAATTCCACCGTAACCAGTAAAATGATAGAAACTTCTTATTAAAATTAATATTATCAGTCACATTACTGCAAAGTCCTCTCTTACTATTAGACCGGCCTCGGTGGCGTCGTGGTTAGGCCATCGGTCTACAGGCTGGTAGGTACTGGGTTCGGATCCCAGTCGAGGCATGGGATTTTTAATGCAGATACCGACTCCAAACCCTGAGTGAGTGCTCCGCAAGGCTCAATGGGTAGGTGTAAACCACTTACACCAACCAGTGATCCATAACTGGTTCAACAAAAGCCATGGTTTGTGCTATCCTGCCTGTGGAAAGCGCAAATAAAAGATCCCTTGCTGCCTGTCGTAAAAGAGTAGCCTATGTGGCGACAGCGGATTTCCTCTAAAAAACAGTGTCAGAATGACCATATGTTTGACGTCCAATACCCGATGATAAGATACAAAATTAATGTGCTCTAGTGGCGTCATTAAATAAAACAAACTTTACTCTTACTATTAACATGTCATCTTTGCAAACCAATATCGCGTATCACACTACCTGTCCATTCGGCCAATGTAAATACTGACCATTTCCTGCAGGACCGTGCGGTTTCAGACGTGCAACTTACATTAAATAAACACATTTGCACTAGATTATTCATCCACTGTTCAGTTTAGAGGTGTAAATTTTGGATAATTGTTTAAGTCATTCGGAACACATCATCCGGCTTACTTGGGTCTATTAATAGACATGGGAAACACAATTTCCGGGCAAACATGAAGACGTTTTGGCAACAGTTTCATAACATGCACATGCATGATATGGTCAAAAAACTATTTTAAAATTTAAATATACATTTTAAAACATACTGCATCAAACGTCTTCAACACAAAAATACTTCATTTTTTTGTGTTGGACAAAATGACCGCTGATATTAGTTTGTGACTGTCAAAGATTGACAAATGACAAATTTGTACTGGACAGTGACCTTGACCGGACACATATTTCCTGTTTACTTCAAGTAGATGGTCTCCATAATACAGGGGAGTCAAAACATCTTTGAAAGGACTGTTCATGACATGATGAACGTTTACCGTGACACAAAAATGTGTTAGCATGGGACAGATGTTGCTCAGAGTGCATGCATGACATGCTTTTTATCCCATTCTAACCAGAGCTTCATGACTTATTCCTGTCTATAGGCTAATGCAAGATACCTTGTTTTTATTAAAAAGGAACAGCCACTGCCATTTTAAAGATAGCAAGGTTTTGCTCATTATTAAGTCCAAATATGAAAACAGCCATGTTGAGATACTAAATTTGTAACAGCCACACTGGTGCTTAACAACTAGTACATCAAAGACTGTGGTATGTTTATTCCTGTCTCTGGGCAAATCTCTACCAGTTCTTCACATCTTATTATTATTTAAATGCAAGTGCATATAAAACATCTTACGTTTCTATTTGCCAGAAACAGCCACTGCCAATGTAGTAGTAGCAAGTTTTTGCTCGTTATTTAGTCCAAATACAAAAACCATGTTGACACACTTAATGTAAAATATACCTGTAGATTAAAATGTGGTGAAGTTTCCCTTCCATGGTGTTGGCTTATTTCAGGTTTTTCCTAATAATAGGGATCACCATAGCAGAGTGGGCATTAAGTTCTCACTTTGGGTCAGTTGACTCTTGACATGCATTACATTTGTCTTTTTTTAGACCACTCTGTCAAAAGCGTATGGAATCAAAGGAGTTGTAAAGAAAGAACGTCGTCTCTACTTGGTTGGCCAGACTCGAGTTCATGTAGACTCTGTGGAAGGTCTTGGAGACTTTATGGAATTAGAGGTTCACATTCTTTATTAGTGTACTTAATAAAAGTTAACTGTTGTCCTTACCAGGGAACATTTTGTTTAAAAAAAGTTTTTTATTAGTCACAGTTGGTAATCACTTGAAAATTGAGTAGCAACGACTATTTAACATTTTAGAATTGTGTAGCTATCTGCGATGTGATACTGAACAAAATGTTCCCTGCTTACCATAACTGAAAGTTTTAGTATTCAGGCCCTGATCTAGAATTGACAAAGTAGAAGTGATCCCTTCCCAGGAGAAAGGTTCATAAAAATGAGTGATGTAAACATTTATCGATACATTTCGTAATGTTGTATTTGATATTACAACTCTTGGTACAATGATATACATATGTGTTCAAAAAGATTTATGAGGGAATTTACATCCCTTTGTACATTTACCAGTATATATGGTCAGATGCCAGTTTAAAGGGATATTGTCACAGACCACTGATCTATTTAATGTTCTAACAAAGTATTACCTGAACAAACATAATTTGATGTGTCCCTTAATGTACTTTATTCAACCATCTTCACAACCACTATAGTCCATTTATTAATGACATTTTGTAAAAATAATTGAATTAATGGCAATGGTCCATAATTAAAAAAATAAAATTGCCGAGAGGGATGACATGGATTTCACTCCATCATAGTTCAGTTAAGGCGATACGATAGCTAGATTTGGTTTCCAACAATTAATGTAATTTTTTATTTATTATCCATTTTTAGGGAAATATGGTCCTTAAATCCGAGACAGTATGCCTTTAATGTATGACATATCTAAGCTCGTTTATTTTGCAGGTTGTACTTGATGAAGATCAAACTGTTGATGATGGACAAAAAATTGCAGAGAACTTGATGACGCAACTGGGGGTAAAGAAAGAAGACTTAATACAAGGTGCCTATATGGATTTAATAATCAAACAGAAAAGCTGATGACGGACAGTGTAGTTTGGTACATGTTGAACACTGGAAAGAACATGGCTTTCATAAACATCATATGTGTATTTACGTGTTGATGAACGAAACCTAAATTAAAAAATTTAAAAAAGAAAACATCATTCCGTTTTCTAAGACTGGAATACTGAAAGATGTGCTGTGGTGTTTGGAGGAAATGCAGACCTACATTTCAACAAATCAACACCAGCATGGTCTGTTGTGACCTATATTCCTACACAAAACACTTGTATGCTCTGTGAGTGAGCTAAATCATACCCAGTATATGCATACACGTGTAAATGTTATAAATGACTGGCTGTTAATCATTTTTGGAGTAAAATAAAAAAAATGTACACATACGGATAAGTCAGTTATATATTAAAGTATTCTAAAACAATGGGCTCATAACAAATTATACCATTTTCATAGATGACAAAAGTGAAAAACCCACACATCTCCCAAAGCAGTCTGAGAGTACTGCTAGCGATACATGTCCCCTACCAGACCCAATGTGTTTTCATGCCTCCAAAGTTCAAGGACCATAACTCTGTCAACAAGTTCTGGTGAGGTATATGAATTGCCTGTCAAAAGTAGGTTCCGATGACCTATTATGCTACACAACTGCCATTCCAAATTGTACTTGCATGCAAGGCTTGATGATTCTATATGAATTGATATGGCCCAGACATGGATTTTCTTTAATGTGCAGTAAAGCATAAAAAGTAAGTCATAGTGACCTAGTTATCATCCATGACACACCATCATCCCAAGTTGTACTTGTATGCAAAGTCTGATGATCCTATAGCAGTAATGTGTGAAAATTAGGTCGTAGTGACCTAGTTATGGTACGTGACAATTAGATCGTCGTGACCCAATTATTTTACGTGAAAATAAGGCGTGGGGACCTAGTTATGGTACTTGACACACCACCATCCCAAGTTGTACTTGCATGCAAGATTTGATGATCCTAAATGAATTAATAAAAAATATGCTCCAGACGGACGGACAACAACAACCAATCAAAAAAAGGTGTTTTGTTTATGGACACCTTTAGAACACATTGATTTATTCATTATTTGGATGTCAAACATTTAGTAATTTTTACTTATGGTCCAAGAGGAAACCTGTTGCATGTTTCCATTCGTAGCAAGGGATCTTTTATATACACCATCCCACAGACAGGACAGCCCATACCATACCATGACCGTTGATATGCCAGTCATGGTGTACTGACTGGATGGGGATCAAGCATGAATCAAGTGCACCCCACAACCAGTCAAAGACAGGTGTATAAAAATGAGAAAATTTCCATGAAATTAAAACTTTACCTGTAACTCTACATGATACAGCTATATTGTGGAAAAATGTGAACCGGGCTACCCCATAAACCACTATTAACATTTGACTTGTTTTTAAGGAATCTGCATACGACTGAACCCCGACATCAAAATACTTTTGTTGAATTAAGAAAACCTTCCTAAGTGCACAAATGAGGAAAAGACCAGTAGACATTCAAAATATTTTTATACATAGGGAAATATATACATGACCCCATTTTGCATTGTGCACACTATATTAAAGGCATATTGTCACAGACCACTTACATGGCCTAACAAAGTATTACTTAAAAATATATATATTTGATTTTCCCCAAATGTACTTTATTCAACCATCTACATAACCACCGTACTCCACTTATTAATGATATTTTGTAAAAAGAATTGAATTATGGCAATAGTCCATAATTCAAAAAC
The DNA here is from genome assembly GCF_016097555.1 of Gigantopelta aegis. NCBI lineage: Eukaryota > Metazoa > Mollusca > Gastropoda > Neomphalida > Peltospiridae > Gigantopelta > Gigantopelta aegis. The sequence continues at coordinate 31,672,181 of NC_054707.1, forward strand.
TAACATTGCTGAGAGGGTTGACATAGATTTCACTCCATCATGATGTAGTTAAAAGTGATGCAATAGCTAGGTTTGGTCTGTAAACATTAATGTAATTTTGAGTTATTATTCATTTTTAGAGAATTAAGGTCCCTTTGGTTGAACCGCTAGGAAACTAAAAAGAGAAACACAAATCGGGTGTCTATATAAAAATTCTAATTTTATTACCTGAACCATTTTAATAATAAACGTTTACAAGAGAAAATACTGTCAACAGTGTTAACTCATGTTAATCAACTAGTTACCAATATGGTAACTTATTAATCAACTGGTTAACAGTGTGGTATCCCTTGTTAATCAACTGGTTAGGTGTTACCTTTAAACCAGAAATACATTTACATGATTTTACTTCATACAACTGCTTGTTTTTAAAAAGGATAATATCTTATGACAAAGATTACGCACAGACCATGTACATGCGGTTGCCCAGTACAAAACGTATAATCCCAGTAAAAACACAAAAAACTAATACTGATATAATTGACATATTCAAAATTAACAAAAACAAACTTGTTATTCACAAGTATCAACATTAAACTAAATTTAATAGTGAAATACAGATAAAAATTTAACAAATTAACACGTTTACTCTTCAGTGTTATTCAGAGCATATCACCATAAAACTATTTTTAAAAATGTATTTCTCTGCTTCCAGTTACTTATTAAAATGCATAGGAAGAATAAAACATTATTATTCTCACAATACACCACCACCCCTACCCAATTTTAAGTATGTAACACAATTCACGTATCACACTAAGGATCACATGATGGATAATTGATCTCTTAAAATCTGATTTAAATTTACAAAATGCCTCCCACATATCAAGATATTCATTGGAGATATTATCCCAGTATAGTCATTAGCAGAATAGTTTCATTCTTGCCTATTTTTAGAAACCCAACTGAACCAACGGCATGAATTCATTAATATTGTGGAGTTGTTGATGTCGATAATTACATAAACATGAGTTACCATATCAATAACATCCTACTGGCACGTTATAGAAATAAATATTTTTTATCTGTAAATTTATGGAGCAAACTTCCACTACCGGTAGCTGTGGCCATTAAAGAACACATCATACTTATAGTGATGAAGTCTGGCCAGTGTATTGTTTGGTACCAGATGATAAACTGAAGCCAGTGGTTTGTTACTATGTTGGAAATGATTTATTTTATCCACAAACTGTGGAGCACCTGGCTAAACAAAGACAGCCATGCTAATTGTGAATGAAAATAAATATTAAAACCTAATAAATGATTTGTTTGGCAGGCCACTGGTGACAATTGAAACTGAATGAACAAAAAACAAAGTTTTGTTTAACGACACCACTAGAGCACATTGATTAATTAATCATCAGCTATTGGATGTCAAACATTTGGTTATTTTGACTCGTAGTCATCCAAGGAAGCCCACTACATTTTTTGTAATGCAGCAAGGGATCTTTTATATGCACTTTCCCACAGACAGAAAAGCACATATCACGGTATTTGATCAGTTGTTGTGCACTGGTTGGAACGAGAAAAACCCAATCAGTTGAATGGATTCATCTAGGCGGTTCGATCCTGCGACACGAGCACCTCAAGCTAGCATTCAACTGACTGAGCTAAACTGAATAAATAATAAATATCGTGCCTTGCTACCTGTTGAAAAGTTCATTTGTTTTACTAATAAGACAGTAATTCTATTATTAAGTACCCATGGGCAGTGAAATCAGAGCTCAAGGGATCAAAACTTTAAGCTTGTTTTGTTTAACAACACCACTAGAGCACATAGATTTATTAATCATCAGCTATTGGATGTCCGTTGATCCCCCCCACCACAATTCTTTGGTTTGAAACTTTTTTTTACAGAAACGAATCCCTTTCAAACATTCTTGGTGATGGTTATGAAATTAATAAACAAAACAGGTTGTGATATCCTAAAGTTGGTTGTAACTATATAAATACTTTACTGCATTTACTACACATTTGACTACAACAATGCACACATTATGATACTAGCATGATTTATCACCTGCCCCAATAAACTTATTTATAATACTACAGGTTACTCTGAAAAATGAACTTACACTTAATAAAAAATTATTTTTTTTAAACACGAAAAACTTTAGATAAAAATTAAAAAGAAATGTAAATTTGTTTTACAATACAAACGGAACAAGAAATATCACACATTATTTCCATGTTCATTATAAGAACTCGGTGTTACAAAGGAAGTTGGTGTTTACAATCTCAAACAATACAAATGTGTACTATGAAAGCTAAAGCTAATCTGTGACTATTTTAACGGCTGCTCCCACATTTATATACAGTGTACTGCCATTAGTATTAATAACAAAAGTTAAAATTTATTTTGTTTAATGACATCACTAGAGCATATTGATTTATTAATCATCATCTGTTGGATGTCAAACATCCTAAACAGACCGCTTTACCACTGGGCTAACCAACATCCCACCCTGGTATTGAAAACAAGGCAACCTCAAGTTGAATGACAGACTTGGAGAATTGTTTTAAGGTGACTGTGCCATGTATTGCAAGAACAGTTAAACCTCATTACAATGACCACATTTGTTCCTGTTCCTTTTTGTTATTGTATCAAGTGTGTCATTTGTAACTAATTGGATGTAATGATGTAAGGCCATTTTTTTTTACTAGATAATATCAATTATATCATAATTATAACAAAACTGAACCACCTTTAAATAATTAATGTATTGAATTTAACATAAAAAAACAACAAATACAAGATACTGTACTTGTAATAAAATATGTTTTACTGGAACCATTATATATTAAAACTGATTAATCAATAGACTACATTAAGGTGCATCCACTGGTCAAAGATGCATCCACTGGTCAAAGACATCCAATCTATGACTGGTTTCTGCTTCTGTCCTGCACATTCACAAATTGCCATAAAACAAAGACAATTATTCTTTTAACTAAATGACTAAAGGCTTATTTTCAAAATCACATCAGCAAACTTTACAGACCTCGTTAAGTAGGACATCAGGTGACCCAGCAGATGCCCAATGCTACACATAACAGCATCTATGATTGAGTCATTTATTCTTCTAAAGAGGTACATGTATATGTTTAATCCGTTGGGTGTCGGAAAGTGTAAATTCTGATGTAAAGAACAGAACAACACTGATGTTCATTTGTTCTTGATAATTTCTGGTCGGATGATGTAAATGTTGTAAGGATGGTCCTTGTAATGAGGTCTGACTGTTTCTTTAATTAAGGGTGTGTTTTTTCACAATCCAGTTCTGTTATGAGATATCTATTAGTGAAACTGGATTCAAGCTCACCAGTTTCACAGCTGTGGAAGGCTATGATTAACTCCTTTCCCGTATCTGTATTATTGTGTAATCTTGTTATTGGGGAAATGCTGGGTTGGAGCGGGTTAGCCTCTACATGCATGTATACATGACAAGACAAATTACATCTAGTTTTATCTGAGCTCTTACAAAAACAATGTACATAGAAAAACACCAATCTTCAACCATAATCCTTTTAGCTCTGGGAACCAGTTTGAACAAGGCAACTTGAAAAGAATGGATAATACAGTAAAAAAAAAATGAACAGGTAAAATGGGTGAACATCTGTCAAAACTTTAGGACAACACAAACCTTTTGATTATAGCTTTACAATGTTGAGTGGTCATACCATAAAAAAATCACGCCTAAAACATTATATGAATTATGAATGGAAAAATTATCACAAATCAAACTTACCCTGTACAATTACAATATACAGCACCAGATCATATTTGGATTAAATGTTATGAATAGGATTAACATAATGACATCAAATTCTTTTCTTCTACAAAGAAGACAAAATAACTTCTGACTTTACAATAATTTGAGCCATCTTCTAATTTGTGCCAGCTGACATCGATCTAGCATGCTGAATAAAACTCTACTGTTTTGTAATTCTTTTGTATGTGTCAGAAGACATTTCAGTTTAAACAACAATACTGGTCAAAGAAACAACTTCAAAATAATCGTAATTATCAGCCCCTAACTGATCAGCTGCCTAAATTATTACCAAAATCCTCAAATGCTATTTTCTTCACACTAGCAGTATGAAGTAAATCATCACTCAACACCAACAACCGATGATCTAGTTAGTAGTGAATCATGCCTACACGAACCTGGGACCAAATTCATAAAAGAAATATTTCGTATCTATTTCACACTGATAACTATGGAATTATAGAATATGTATAACAGGAAAAATAAAATAAAATTATATACTGGTATATATTTTAAACTCACTGTAATTATAAGGACTGTTGTTTTTCTGCAAACAGTGTTATTAAAAACAGTACCGTACAAATAATACATTTTGAAATGCAGATAAATCACTTTCTTCTGTCCTGTCCATGACTCATCTTCCATATTATTGTAATTATCTGCTTCAAATAGATACCAAATACTCTTCAACACTCTTCAACATACAATTTTCTAAGTGTAAACTAGTTTACGATGTTTTGTTAATTTGGCTCCCAGCTATTACTTACAGCTGTTGGGTATCTAACATACGGTAATTGTGACAAGTAGCTTAAAGAAACCAATGCTGCCATATAAGCTACACATAGATTAAACAAGAATTCTCTGCTCTGATATGAACATCCATAGGTGCAACTATCAACCAAGTTTCAGTGACCTAGGACTTTTAGTTTATGAGAACTGATCTAAACATGAAACTTTAATGTTAAACTTTAATACAAAAGTTGATGCCATCGCTGCCGTCAAAAATTAAAAACAAAATACCTGTTTGGAATGAGAAAAACTATATGGGTCAACCAAACGAGTTCATTCCGACAAGCCATCAGACCTGAAGTAAGCAGTGTTATCACTGAGTACCGATCCCATACTAGAGAAAAAAATAATGAAAAATAGAGTTAAAGCTCTTGTAAACAAGTTACTACAAAGTGTGTGATAATTTCTACATACATTTTCTGGGAGAACATAACAAGAATCCATCATTGTTGCCATGTTGGATAGAAGAAGTACACCCAAGGTGGTAACAATTTTGACCTGGGATGAGGTTTGCTAGAGACCCTGGGTCAAAATTGCCACCACTGAGCTGTACTTTCTCTATTCCACCTGACTGCATATATGCATGATCGATTCTTTTTCTCTCATCCATTCAGTAAATAAACTACTATATTACAAGAACAGACAGGGATGGCTGAAAAAGTAAATTTTATATTTATCTATTTTATTATAAAAGAACCCCTACTGTATCATATTTACTAAATAAACTTTAACACTACAAATTAACAAGATAAGTTTTATAAGGCAGGTTTCATTAACACAATATCAATCTGAAACTGTGGTCTGCTGGCTGCACACAACCATTAAATATTCTTACCCATGCAATTCAAAACAAGTTTCTATATCAGGATATATTCTGTGAAAAATACTACAATATCTGTGAATGTTAGTTTTAGAGAGTACTCTCCCTTAACAACTACCTTGCAAAAAATTAACATAGGTTGACCACCAAACTTTTCTGTTAGCCACCCGAATACCATGTTACTGTTACACAAGTTGCAGTATTTCATTTGCATAGTTGTTATCAGTTAGTCGTAAATATAACAAATAACTTCAAATCAATGGATTACTTAAGTACTACAATGGATTACTTAAGTACTACAGAGGCCATCCTATTTGTAATCATCAAAAAAAGATTTTAAAAGATATTTCAGGGTTTTGTATCATTATCTTAACTATTTTCTGAACTGGACTATATTAAACTGCTACACCAAGTAATAACTAAGTGGTTGTGGAGTCTGATGACCACAGACATAATAGTTACATCCCCTTGTTAAGCACAATCACGTGACTCTCATAAAAGATAGAAATATTCCCCATTTGCTGAAACAGTATTGCCAAAAAATGAGGCATAATCACATGATTAAAAAATAATGAATACCGGTACTATTAAAGATTAACAACATCTGAATGCAAGACATAAAACACTAGCACAAATCTCCAAACATCGAGCTGCCAATCTTCGTTATGTTATAAATTCCTCCTACTCGTATGTGGTTTTTGTTGAATGTGAATAAACAAGAACTATTATTTCAACACTTTCACCTCACTAGCAGAATTTCTGCAAGAAAAAAATTTGAGGGTATGTAATAAAAAGAAAAACAAATCATAAGTGCTAGGTGGTTATGGGTTTGAAATATTTTGAAATTGGACACTGTATTACATGTACTTTTACAGATTTTAAAACAGCAATTCTCTAACTATAATATTTCTAAAAGTTATAAAAAATATATCCATAAATTTCCAATTATTTAAGGGGACATAATTTTACCCTTCATACCCTGAATGGTTACTACTAATTCTAATTCTTTTGCATAACTGTCATCATTGCATATGACAATTTAATTATTTATCATTATATTAGCCTATATTTAATTATCTAGCTAAGACTGATATCTAGATGAAACGACTGTCAGCAGTATTTACATTTATTGTAGTCTATAATTTATAATATACTCGATCTTTACATACATATATACATTTAATAATCATTTTACATTGCCCTATATGATACTATCCGTGGTCAAATTCATTAAGCACTTTTCAGTTCTATGGACCAAACCAATATCTTGGCAATTTATGCAAATGAACAGTGTAAAAAAAATTTCTCCATTAAGGTTGACGACAGGACATTCCTACACTTTATTTTTCATTATACACAAATATTTTACTCAACATTACTTTTTTGTAAATGGTACAATTTTTTATATAATAAAATATTCTTCAAATGCAGTCACATGCATTTAATTTAGTAATTTGCAAGCAATATATTTCCAATAACAATATTATATTGAAAGGTTTCCAACACTTTTAAAACGGAAGTGCCATGTACTGGTTCACTATTATTGCAAAAATGCCAAGTGAAATTCAAACACTGAATGTCATTCAAATTCAAAGACTACTATAGGGTGTGTTTATTTATTATTTTTACATTAGGTTCACAACTATTAAAATACATTTCAGTGCATACTGAACAGAAAACATGTCAGTATCTTTTTATTTTTCTTAAGCATCATGAGATTATTATATTAAAATTTTAAAACACCAAATTAGAGCAATTGATTAAGTACTGTAAGAGAGCATTCAACCGACTGAGCTAAATCCAGCACCATGTTTTAAAAGATCAAAGAAAAAAAATTGTACAATTTGTCAAATATTAAAACAAATTTACCATTTATATTTGTGTATGGATCCAAACTGATGGTGCGAGAATGTCCAATCATCAACCTTTGCTGGAAACATCGTACAATGGCAGCAAACTCAGGACAGTTCGTTTAATAATATGAGATTAAAGGCAGAGGTGGAATTTGGTCTGGCCACCAACTAGACTAGTTAGAAGGGTTGATGAATTTTACCACAGATTGCTACCTGACCTAAACTACTGCAATATAATTTAGTGTAACTAATTTTAACGAACCATGTCCTTTTACTTCTAAACACCTGTATGTCAGTATTACAACTTTCAGTCAGAAGTCATCAGAAAAGTTTTGTTTAAAAGGACCTGAATGAAGCCATTTTGAAACTTTTTTTTCTGATTGTGTATTTGCACATTTACAAGAAAACATTTCAGAGACCACATGCATGGAGACCAGATAAATTTAAACCTGAATAGCTCCTATACCAACATTTTAATTTTCTCTGCAAGATTAAAAGTTAAACGTGAATAAGGGTCCTATTCAGTAGTCATAAGTAATGGGCCCTGATGTATTAAAATGGCACAAATTCCATAACAAAAAACAAAACGCAATATCATGATTCCCGAGGTCTGAACACAATGACTCCATCTTGTACATCTAAAGTTCCTCCCCCCGTCGACTGACTCCCTTCCCCCTCCAGTGGAGACTGAATTCCTCTCATCTGTCTAGTCAATGCTTCGTCTCCATCACCATCAACTTTCAACACTATCTGTCCTTCCTTCACCTCAAGCTGGCCTTGTCTCGGTGTGTCTAGCGTGTGGGAAGAAATGCTGTTAGATTCAGCAACACCAAAGTTTTCAGGATTGATCACAATTTTGCCGTCATGCACAGCAAGACGACCAGGTCTAGGCAGACTCTGACTACCCTGAACCAGTCTTATCTGTTCAGCACCTGACTGAACTGGTTCCGACTGAACTGGTTCCGATTGTTCTGGACTGGCATCTACCTGTGGTAAAGACTGTGTTGTATGGTTTGCTGTTTCCGAGTCTGACACCTGTGTCACCGGGGTAGCAGAATTAACACTCTCAGTCGCGTGGCTTACTTCAGTCACTGGAAGTTCGTGAAGTTCTCTCCTGCCAGATGCTGCTGGGTTACTAGTTTCAGCTGTGGTCTCAGAAACTGATTTAGGTCTTGGCGATCTGTCAATTGTACTGTATGGTGGTGGTGGCGAGTTGCGTCTGTGAGCACCCACCACCTCGTGGTATGGGGGAGGGGTATCCACAAACTGGTTGAAGTCTGATGATGGAACATACTGCACCCCATTGTTCACATTGACTATTATGTTGCCGAAGTGTGAGTTTGTTCCCACTGCCAGGAAGGGGTCCTGCTCTGCCGACCTGCCCGGGTTGTTAGACCCGTCCTGATGCTGACGGTGTCGCTCCATTGCCCGGGCCAGTCTGCGTGTGCGCAGACGCTTCATCTTGATGCGGAAGACGACGATGACGATGAAGGATATGAAGATGACGATGGCCACGGTACAGCCAATCACCGTGTACACTGTGGTCTTCAGCCAGTTGAAGTGATACGTCTCATCCACGTCCGGACTTGTCGTACTGACAGCTGCAACACACAGAATCAACAACACGTCAACATAGCACAGCTCAAACTCAACAATATGCCACACACGGGGAAAAAATAAAAAATTGCTGTGGGTGAAATGGCCAACCGATGGCAATTTGTTTTTCAAAGTGACTTTAGAAGCAAATAAACATGACTGAAAGTAGGCCTTAATCTATAATTGAAAAAGCAGAAGTGACAAGAAGAAAGGGGAGAAGGTTGATAAAAATAGGCGAAGTGAACATATATTGGTACATTTCATAACATTTCACCATATTCAGTGTTCATTCGCATAAAAGTTCCAAATTATACACTCGGTTCTAATCGTAATATTTTGATATAAAATACTACTACTTCTGGTAATAAACTTTTAAAATTGTATGTTTCATTAAAAAAGTGATGTTATTAAGTAGTTGATAATGTGTCCTTAAAATGAAAGTTATAATTAGTATTTTCTGGCATTACTGAATGCTTGACTGGTCCCTGCAAATGGTGCAACATGCATCAAAGTAAAAACAAGGACCGACAAGGTGCCAGATGAGCTATGACAGGGCTCAAACTTAACGACGGCAATTGCCGTTGCTGAGATATAAATTTCTGTAGGTAGAGAGCATTACCGATGGCACTGTATGATGCAATACACTTCAAAGAAACACCCTACCATGGATCTATATTTCACTGTATGATCCAATGCACTTCAAAGAAAGACCCTACCATGGATCTATATTTCACTGTAGGATCCAATGCAATTCAAAGAAACACCCTACCATGGATCTACATTTCACTGTATGATCCAATGCACTTCAAAGAAACACCCTACCATGGATCTACATTTCACTGTATGATCCCATACACTTCAAAGAAAGACCCTGCCATGGATCTACATTTCACTGTATGATCCCATACACTTCAAAGAAAGACCCTACCATGGATCTACATTTCACTCTATGATCCAATACACTTCAAAGAAAGACCCTACCATGGATCTATATTTCACTTTCAAGAGCCGGAATAAAACACATGGTTTTGTTTTATCTAAAATAAACAGTATACCTTTAGTGAGATAGTAAACAGCTAATGGTTAAACTGCAGGCAGTGTTCCACGAAAACAGCGACTCATGTAAGTGGCACCAGGAATGTCCTGTATCTCTGAAAAACTATTGAACAACTTACAAGAACAGTTCTCTTCATCTGTTCCATCTGAACAGTTGTCTGTTCCATCGCACACCAGTCGTTTACTGATACACCTACTGTTGTTACACCGGAACTTGTCACGACAGATGTCTTCTGAAAGACAAAAACAAGACTTGGCAAACTACATACCGTATACGCAAATATGTTCGCGAACATGTTGATAGCACCGCGAATTTAATTACGCGCGAACTTATTTCAGACTTGGTATATTATTTACCGTATAATATATAGTCTTATCTCTACACGCCCATATCAGAACAGAACTTTATTCACTCAGAACACCTATGGTGTTACATTTGACATGGTTTACAAACAGTTTGGTGTACTGCTTAAAAGATTAATGCCATCAAACATATCAGAATCAAGCAGTCAGAGGTCCACAAGGTCATGTGATTGTGTAAACCTGCCTGGTCACGTGGATTTGATCGAAGTGACACACAGTTGCGTGTAAGTCTGTTGTTATGTAACGTCAGTTTTTTTTCTTTCTTTGTAACCTTGAATGGAAGTGTTTGGGTACCACCAATAATTAAAAGTTATTTCTTCTAATATTTGTGTTGTTCAATTCTCTGTATCACATGTGTGTGTTCCACCAATAACATGTTTTATCAGACATACATACAACATTGATGTCTCGCTGACAGCATGTGCATGAAATCGTCATTGAAAAGAGTTTGCTGTTTGGCAAATGAAATATGGGTAATTTTGATTTTATTATCGGGGGACACAATCGCGAAAATAATTCCTCGCGAAAATGTAAAATGAAAGCCCGATCGCGAATTATTTTAGCCGCGAAAATATTTGCGTATACGGTAGACAAAATACAGTTATAAAGTTTATTTTGTTTAATGACACCACTTGAGTACATTGATTTCTTAACCACAGGCTATTGAATGTCAACCATTTGGCAATTTTGACACAGTAACAAGGGATCTTTTATATGCACCATCCCACAGAAAGGACAGCACATACCATGCCTTTGATATAAAAGTCGTGGTGCATATAGACAGCACTTTACTACTGGGCTACATCTTGCCCTATAGATAAAATAAATACCTTCAGAAGTAACTTTTATGCCAAATTTGTGTATGTGTAGTGACATGACCAACCTTGTGTGTTAGCGTTTATCAAACCAGATTAAACACTTTTGTTATTGTATAGAACAGTCAAATATGTGAAGTTAATACTAAACCAAAAATGTGCTCTAACTGTGAAATAGTTGCTGTATCCATTTAGGTACATAGGTACACTGAATTTTTACACTGAGAGGTCATTTTCATTCAACAACAATTATGTTTTTGTTGAAAAAAAGTGAACCTAACTATGGGTGTGCAGTTGTTGATACCCAGAGTGGGCATAGGGGTGCAGAACACCCGAGTACAGACCTGCCATGTTTATTTTGGAATGCTACATTTTGATTAAACATTGTCAGAAGCAGACAGATATTTGTAATACAGATGTCTTAGTGGTAAACTTGACCAGGAGGTGTAGCTAGGTTTACACAAGCCCATCAATCTCTGCAGTAAAATGGATGTGTTTATACGGATTCATTCTACGCAAACGTTTACATGCTTGCATATATTACTTATGTGCAATCACTAGTAATTTAGTATTTCTTCAATATCATATGTAAATGAATGCATATTATGCATTAATTTAACCCAGTTTTATGGACTTGCATCAACCTTGCTTATGCTGGTTTTCCAGTGAAGCATATATATGAAACATTCCACTGTTATTAAGCGTCACTCTAGTAAAAATTACGAGCAGCATACTTACTTGAACAGTTTACTTCATCAGAATTATCGGGACAATTTGGCTGACCATCACAGAGAAAGCGAGCGAAGATACACAGGCCAGAGTCGACACAGCGGAACTGGGTGATACCACACTTACCCCGACCATCTGGGTACGATGCTGCAACACAAGTGTACATGTAACACATATTATATCATGAAACTGCCAAGTAAACTTTAAAAACAGATCACAGGTATGAAAGTTAAGATTATTGAAAAACACTCAAACATGACAGATCAGTAGAGATACTAAATATACCGCCGTACAAAATTTCACAATTTGTACTGTATGATAGAATACCCTTTTTGCAACTAAGCTAATAGAACAATCTGAAATAGGCCATAGAGGATAATGGATTCTGTTTCTTCAGTACCATTCTATTAACTGATTCAATTAATGGAAAATACAAACAGGAATGGTATCCTTGATAGAGGTTCCTTAAGATTGGTGCTTTATGGGACATAATATAGTTAACTTTCTATATATAAAAGTCAAATAAAAAGTTAATTTACAGCCATCTTCATCTTTCCAAATACACTATTACATATAGTTTATAGGACTGATGCTTACAACGTTTGTAAAACCCCATCTCACTAACAGTTATATCCCACATGCCTGCTAATAGGACTGATGCTTATAACGTTTGTAAAAACCCATCTCACTAACAGTTATATCCCACATGCCTGCTAATAGGACTGATGTTTATAACGTTTGTAAAAACCCATCTCACTAACAGTTATATCCCACATGCCTGCTAATAGGACTGATGTTTATAACGTTTGTAAAAACCCATCTCACTAACAGTTAGGTGTGACGTGCAGCTCCATCTTTTTCTCCATGTAGCCATTGCCATGGGCATCGACGAGAATACACTTGTAGCGGCCGGCATCCGACCGGTGCAGGTCTGTGATGGTGAAGACCACCGTGTAGTTGTTGAGGTGACGCTGCTGGAAGCGAGAGTTGGGCTGCTGCGCCTTCCAGTAGATGTTGCGAGTGGGCACGTCGCTGTTGGCCGAGCATCGCACTTCAACCTTTGAACCCTCAACCTTCTCAATGAAACTGCCAGATGAAATGTTAAGCTGCCTTAGTATTGTAGCGGCACCGGTTTTCAGGTCTTAAATAAACAACACATACAACAAGGTTAACAAGCATTCTGAGAGTACTCTATATGTCCCCTACCAGACATAAAAAAAATTCTTATCTCCTAAATTCAAGGGCCATACTTCTGTGAAAAGTGTGTAAACCAGGGTTCTACCTAGCATCTGGAAAATGGGAGTCATCATGACCCACATGGTTTTATTTTGGGAGTCATGCATTCAAAAATGGGAGTCTTCTATGATATATTTTCTAAATCACATAATTAACTGAATAACTGTCGTGTTTATATTCCATGCATATATTATATCCACTATTCTATCTGTATAATACATACATGCATCTCTCGAAAACTTAATCTCCTGATCTGAAGCGACGGTCCTGGCCGAGTTGCTATTCAAACTAGTAATAACAGCCTTTGAAAACTCCAACTTCGAAAACTCAATAACTTCGATATCTCAACTTAATTCTTTGGTCCCGCTATAAAAATTTAATAAGAGTATGCACCTCCAAAACTCAATGCGTGTGGATTGATCAAACTGTTGTTTCCGATAGTATTTAAAAGATGAATATATTGTAAATTATGTCAATCAAGAGAAGCGCGCTAATCTCGGCCGTCGAGCATTAAAGTAATAATTACAGAATAACAGATCGCCGACTAAGCGGAATGAAATGATCCTGTGTTTGGTTGAGTGTTCGTACGTGGTGGAGGGCCTTGCTACGTAATACATAATAATAGACACAGACTGGTTAACTTCAGAGAGCATTTGTAATAATTGTTAGCGCCGTTTGTTTTTGTTCTCAAAGGCGTGAATCATGACAAATTTTAGCTTTTCTATTTACGTATCAGTTAATGTTTATCAGTTACCAGTCATTTAGTTATGTTAAAAATTAATACATCACAGATCGAGCAATTGGAGAAAGGACCCGGCAACGTAAGGATAGCCAGATCGGTTTTTAAATGTTCTGCTTTCTTGTCATCCAAGCAATCTCGCGTAAGGCCCAGAAATGGGGGTGGGTGGCCAGATTGGAGAAAAAAAGTAAAGGTGCGAAGCGTAAATAATTTTGTGTAAAACAAATGTCCTTATAGTGTTATTCGACATTCAGTGTTTTATTTGTTAGTTACATTCCGCAATGTTTTGACATCTGTAATACGTCAACGTTTATTATATCATTTACTTTCTGTTATTTAAATAGGTATGCAAATGCCTTCTTTTTTCGTTTTTTCTTCTTCTGTCAATAAATATATGTAGCCTATATGCCTTAACATATATTTCAAATTCATCTGGGTTATCTTTTTTGTTTTGTTATTTACTTGCTTTTACAATATATGCAAAATGAATATACCACAGCGTTCAAGATGCCAACAGCTGGGGTAGGGTGGCATGGGATGGAATGGACTGGAGTGTGCTGACAGTGCTATATTAATTCACCTTTCAACTGGGGATGCATAGTTTTCAGAGTTTAGAGGTAGGCAGTGAAGCGCACGCTTCTTACAATAGTAAGCGAAATCAACCAGCTGCAATACAGTTTCAAATTTGAACTCTTATAAATATAATAATTTTGAAAACTCAAATTTCCTGGAATTTGAAACTTTGCCCTTATATTCCTGTACGTCATTCACATTAGGAAGTAAAGTAATAGTTTTGTAGGTGCTAACTTAATAACATGTATAACAAATTCCTCAACCCATTTTGGCCCCTGCTAACAAGGTTTTTAATTAATAAAACTGGAAATTAATAACATTTTCTTGCTTAGAATATGAATGTTTGTACAGTATGTGTTTCTGGTATTCATAATATTTATAGTAGCTTAAATAGGATTTTTTATACATACCGGTATATATATATATATATATATATATATATATATATATGTGTTCAGAATTATTGAAGCCAAACTCTCGTTTAAGCTGCTAATTTGTTTTTTTTTTTATCTGATGTTGACCACTTTTGAAATATGCCCAGTATATATTAATGCATTTTCTTATAAATCGAATATCACTTTCTGTAAAGAAAATATATTTCTGGTTGTAATAATGTTTGTAGTGGCTCATACTTAATTTTACTTCCTATTAAATATTTGTTCTTACGTACAAAATTATTGGGACGTACAATCTATAAGTAACTTATTCGATCAATACTAAGACGCACAAACTCAATCATACAATACAAATACACACCACCACTAATTAGAATACTGTATAACCAGACATTTTTGTGGTTTAAGAGTTTATTGGTTTGAGGTCTAAAACAATTCGAGGTTACTTATTTTCGAGGTTTCATAATTTAGCATATATATAATCAACATTAAAAGTATCACTTCAACCTTCCATTTGCATATAGCTGATGCTTAATAATTGCAATTGAGTAATACAGTACGCCATTAACGAGACAAATGATCAGTCTTTGATTGTTCATATAAAACCAATTAAGATTGGTGTGAGAGGTTTTCTTTGTCAGAATGTCTAGTAGTTAATCTGAGCTTGACATATTTCATACTTGTATAGTAAGCTGGCCAAGTATACCACAATAGAGCATGGCAGCAAATTCAATATTTGGGTAAATTGTCAGTTTATTATTTTTATCATAAGGAATATTTTTAATAGAATTTTCAAAGTTTTATATTTTTCGAAGCTGCTCACTTGCCCTTGAAACCCATGAAAATAAAGTTTGTTTTGTTTAACAACACCACTAGAGCACATTTATTAATTAATCATCAGCTATTGGATGTCAAACATTTGGTAATTATGACTCGTAGTCATCAGAGGAAACCCGCTACATTTCTCCTAATGCAGCAAGGGATCTTTTATATGCACTTCCCCACAGACAGGAAATCACATACCACGGCCTTTGTCCAGTTGTGGTGTACTGGTTGCAATGAAAAAAAACCCAATCAGCTGAATGGATCCACTGAGGTGGTTTGATCCAGCAACACAGTTAAATCCTGTCCCCCATTCCATGAAACTAAAACCCCACGAAACTTTCGCATCATACGGTAACATACTTGGCAAGACACAACAGGTGCTGATAATAAAGAGAAACGCCCTCATTCTCCAACCATTTCTATCATTATGGTTCCTTAGATTACTTTTGTCTCAGTCACCATCATCTTGGAAACTCACATCACCTGCAATAAATAAAATTAAAACTAAAAAATCTTAATAAATTGTTTTGTTAAAAATATGCCAATAAAGTGTGAGAGAAAAAAAAAGGTATGACTTAAAGTCTGTTGGCGTCAAGAGAGAATCAATGAATTGGCATGTAACTCTATCACCAATAAAGTTAAAATTCATATCAAAACATATTACAATTTACATTTTAAACCCATACCACCTCGCAAAATATATACAGTATTTTAAAAATCTCAGTTTAATCTCCGCAAACGAACTACACAGGTACATATGTATTTCACTTTTAATATACGGGGCTGCAGAAAGTATTCACCCACTTGCCAAATGCGAGTAAAAATTCTGACAAATGAGTTTAAAAATGCAACTATCAGTCCGACAGGCGATCTATCTTTTTCTGATTGATTGTATTATAATTTTATTTATTTATTTATTATTATTATTTAAAAAAAAAAATTGCATTAAATCCGCACTCTGCATCAGCCATGCAAGAATTGCAAACCATTCAAACAAACGGTTCAGAAGGATGTCTAACCAGAGTTCCGAACTGCGCAAGCCTGAAAACTAAACCATGCCAAAACAGCCCCTAACTAAAATGGAACCAAATTGGACAAAACGGAACGTTGCCTGAAACTGCACCACAATCTATGGCTATATGGCTAAAACGGAACCAAAAATTTAAAAAAAATGTATGGCTAAAACGGTATCATTACAAGTTGTGAACGATGATTATCTTCAAAAAAACAACTACTATATTAATCAATTATCGTTTTGTTTTATTTTTATATCTGTACAGGAAAGATAAAAGTATTACTAATACTATTAGCAGCTAGCTAGAAGTCAGTGAAATGCAATTGATTTCACCAATACATTGAAATGCCGTTACAACTTTCAGCTAAAAAAAGAAAGAAAAAAGGTATCATTCTTGCCATTACATTCAGGTGCTGTTATAGCCAAATCGGTTTCGTTTTCGCCAACAAAAATGGTTCCCTTTTGATAATGGTTCCGATTTAGCCTAATTCTCAGGAAACAGTCTATCAAAGGTCATTAGTTCCAGAAAATTATTTGTTTACGTTGAGAGTATGTTGCTGGTGTTTTCCATAGATTCTTCTATTAAAGACTTGCAGGATGTCACTTGAATTTTGTAAATCTATATGAAAGAAATGTGAATAACAGTCTTGATCAGAATATTTCAACATGTATTGATTTGTCAATCAAAGTTTGAGGTTTGATTTCGATCATTAAATAAATAAATAAATATATATATACAAACAAACACATGTACGTACACACACACGCGCACACACAAACACACATATATAGATTAAAATTTTGCTAAACAAAAGTATATTGTCTATAGGCTGGCAGATTAGGAAATGTTAGTTGGTTCTGGTCCAGCGGGCTAGTGAAATATTTTCCATTTCAGAACCCTGGATATATTTTCATTTTCTCTTTATTTTCTCTTTCATTCTTTTCTTTCGGGTCGAGCCCACCTGTGTCTGCCAGGTCTGACCCACCAGGAAAAAACCCACAGGCTCAACCTGTTTACATTGCCAGTATTTTTACCATGCTGTGCTCGACTCAGGTCCATTTTTGGCAATATAAACGTGAGTATTACTATTAGTATGGTGTCTGTAGTGCTCAATCAGTGAATGAAACAGTGAACATTTGACTTAATTGTCCAAAAAGGGGGGAATTATTCAATGTGGAATTCTTTCCATTTCCCTGCCTTTCTTCTATAATATTAAAGTCTGAACCAAAACGTTAACAATTATGATAAACTGCTCTCCTACCTTTATTTTTCATTAGATTTTACCCACATCTTGTCCAGTCAGAAATCTTGAAAACCCCCCAAAACATTACAATGACACAGATCCCACATACTAGATGATAACTATGTCAATTATATTGACTTCGCTGAGATTGCATTGGGCAAAACGCATGTAATTTTGTACCAGTTGCCATTCTGACTTTTTATGGAATACTCTTCAAGATGGGTGAAAGAATATGAATTAATCTAACAAACCGGCCTCGGTGGCGTCGTGGTTAGGCCATCGGTCTACAGGCTGGTAGGTACTGGGTTCGGATCCCAGTCGAGGCATGGGATTTTTAATCCAGATACCGACTCCAAACCCTGAGTGAGTGCTCCGCAAGGCTCATTGGGTAGGTGTAAACCACTTGCACCGACCAGTGATCCATAACTGATTCAAAAAAGGCCATGGTTTGTGCTATCCTGCCTGTGGGAAGTGCAAATAAAAGATCCCTTGCTGCTAATCGGAAAGAGTAGCCCATGTAGTGGCGACAGCGGGTTTCCTCTCAAAATCTGTGTGGTCCTTAACCATGTGTCTGATGCCGTATAACCATAAATAAAATGTGTTGAGTGCGTCATTAAATAAAACATTTCTTTCTTTCTTTTTTTAATCTAACAGTCATAACATGTTATGATATAAAAGCAAATGTGATGGCATCTTGGGGTTCAACGATACGGTCAAAACTGTATTGCGATATAAGAAACCGCATTGCAATATGTATTGCAATATAGTTGATATTATTTAAATTTAATATTTATGGTTTGGATTTTTTTAATGAAAGCAGAAGGCATACACTTTTTAATGATCTTTATTAGCTTCAGCTATCAGGCTAAATGTTTCAAGCCATATTTTTTTTTTTAACACAATACTAGTCTACTAGAACACTGGTGTGACAGTGTTAAACTATTTATAAATTGTCACATTCTGAACCAAGTATATATAACCCACTTATCACTTCGTATGGCCGACTACGCTTGACATGATTGTTACATTTCCTGTCATCACCAATTAATAAAATGATGGGTTTTTTGTTTGTTTGCTGATACAAGAAAAAATAGCGTGTAAAAATCGCGATACGCAAAACTATACCGTGGTCCATATCAAGCTGATCAATTATCATGGTATATAATACCGCTTTATCGTTGCAGCACTAATGACTTTATATTTTAATTTTATATTTTTTGGTTTAATGATACCACTAGAGAATACTGATGTTATATGAATTATGTCACATACTTTAGACGCTTTCACCCCTCTTGAAGAGTATTCTATAAAAAAGCAAAATGGCACACAGCAGAAAACAGCATGTATGCAATCTCAGCAAAGTCGATACTGGTGACATCGTTAGTCTCATATGTGGAATCTGTGTTACTGTCATGGTTTTTTCACAACTTGTGTCTGGACAAAAAAAAATTGAAATGTAACAGTAATTAAAGGTAGGAGAGTAATTTACCGTAGTTGTTAACAATTTAGTTCTGACTTTAGGCCTACTGAAACCTACCTACTTTGAGGAATGTGAGTTTTAACTCTCTAAGTCACAGTAAGTGTTATTCATGGGTCCAACTATTTACCCCAAGATACCCCAAAACACCACAAGACACCACCATGACTCCATAAATATTTTTCAAAATGAATTAAAATGTACTATTTTGTAAAATATTTAGTGGAAAATGACCTAAAAGAATTAATTTTAAGCCTTAATGACAGCCAACTGCTAAGGGAGATAATAGACTATTTACCCCAAGACACCACAATCTGTCTGTATATATATATGTATATATATATATATATATATATATATATATATATATATATATATATATATATATATATATATGTATATATATATATACGTGTATATATATATATAAACAAACAGCAGCAAGAAAACGTGTACCTCTTTTAAAAATTAAAAATATATATACATTTTAATGCCTGGGATTATATGGGGTATTGTGTATGTTTTTGCAGTATCGTGTGTGTCTTGGGATAAATAGGCGGTGTCTTGCAGTGTCTTGGGGTAAATAGTCGATTATCTCCCTTAGCAATCAGTTGTTATTAAGGCTTAAAATTAATTCTTTTACTTCATTTTCCACTAAATATTTTATAAAATAGTACATTTTAATTCATTTTTAAAAATATTTATGGTGCCTTGGTGTATCTTGGGGTATCTTGGTGATGTCTTGGCATGTCTTGGTGGTGTTTTGGGGTATCTAAGCTATCTTGGGGTGTCTTGGGGTAAATAGTCAAGTCTGGTTATTCAATTATAGTTTTTCTGGCATGAGTTCGACCCATACCTCCCTTTCAATAGTTAGGGTAGTTTTAGGTATAGGGTTAGTGTTAGTCTTTAGAGCCTTTGATATAGAGGAGTACGGGTCGAACTCTTTGAAAGAGTCTTTCTGTTTTTCTTTCTAAAACAAAACAGCAAAGACGAAATTACAGATAAAATAAGGATGAATAGCCTAATTTGCTTACTGAGAATTATACATGTTTACATCTAGATAAAAAAACTATTTCAATCACGCGATAAGAAATCTTAAACAGCCGCAACTTATTTACACCCACTTTAACCTGAAGTTTAGGTGTTAATATCGTCCGCCATTTTGAGAAATTGGATAGTCTTACATTCTATTTTTCTATTAAAATTTGGTCCTTCGTTCTTTAAGAAACTTATTTATAGTCCGTTTTCTGTCCGATAATTGATGTTAATTTAAGGTTATTACTACTATTACCGTTTGGGTGTTATTCATGACTTGCTTTTCAATAATTTTTCTGCAAACAAATTATTTTTGATATCTTTTTAAGGGACATAACTCTAAAGACTAAGGGGCGAAAACAAGCAATACTGCTGATTGCCAGAAGTAAAATCTACCTACGCGCAAACCATGCTTGGAAGCAAATTCTAATTTTGTATGTAATTCTTATGCGTATACGTATACAAAAACCGCAATGCATAATCCGTAGCAATCATTTTCTATGCAAATAGTTTGAGTTTATTCCATTTATGCATCTTCAAACACTTGTGCGTATCCATCTATAGCCTACATAATTATACGGTTTAAAGGACAGGAAAGGGTTTGAGAGGGGTGGGATGTGTGGGAGAGGGGCCCGCCCGCGCTAGCATGTGCAAGGGAGCAGAAGCAGCCCGACCAGGGTTGGTAACTGGGATAAATTTGGTTTTGGTGCTATTGAATATGCAAATCATTTAATGTCCCGTAGGATTTTAAGTCGAAAAAGGAAAAGGTGGCGTAATTTTGTGAAGGTAAATTTGACGCATAATTTGGAGCGGTTCATCGAAATTAAAAATGTAACTAATTGGTTGATTTGACTTAGCTGATCGAAAGGTAGCTCCTTGTCACGCGACAAGTGTAGCATATATATATATA